>NC_041393.1:264664460-264723591 GCF_002162155.2 Triticum dicoccoides
GGGAAGCGGTTCTTGTTGAGGCTAGGAGAGTGTTGTGGGATGATCATGATGTGCACACCTCTAAGGGTGTGATTCATCTGTTTTGTGTGGGCTTGGTTTGCTTTGAGGATAGGATCATCATAGATGCTATGGTTGATATGGGGGAACAAACTTTAGATGATCATTCTAATTTCTATCTGATGCTTCATGATGATGGTCCGAACATGAGACGTCTGATTATCGAAAGAGATGCTTGGGTAATGCTGCTAGGTTTTCCGCTTGATTATCAAACAGAGCATTACATTATGAAAGTTGTCTCGTGTTTTGGTAGATGCATGTTCTGGCATCGCCCGGGTCACAAAAAGGCTAGAGTGTTGGTCAAAGTTCTGATTAATGAATTGAAGTATGTGTCGTTCAGCTAGTTATCAAGAGGTTCACGGATATTAGTGGCATTGTAAAATCTTGGACAGTCCATGTGTATGTGCTTAATGGTAGAAACCCTAGCCCTGGGCTGGAAGGGAATGAGGATGCGCCTCCTCCTTTGGGTGCTTCACCACACCCCACTCAGCTACCTTTTCTAAATGTCATGCAGCAAGCTCAACACAATGCATAGGTTTGGCAGTTGGAAAACACTGCTAATGCTTGGGAGGCAGCTCCAGCTCCTCAGCCACCTCAACAAGGTTGGGGTGAGTGGCCAGTGCTACCTCCTATCCCTCAGCAATATCAGGTCTTCAGTTATCGTCAATTTACTGGTTATGATGGCCCTCGATGATGGATGGAATTCAGACTGATGACACTGGTTATGATGATGGCTTATGTTTGTGGAATGAACATGTGCAGATGGTGGAAGAAGCTGCTGAAAACTTTCTGTAAGGAGATAGGATAATGAGTTCAACTTCAGCCAGATCAATGCACATGTGGTGGAGATAGAAGTTCCAAGGGAAATGAACCTCTTAGAGTTTTTGATTCACTTTTATGCAACTATTTACACTCCCAGGATAGGGTGGAAGAATTCTGCTGATTATGTGCAAGAACAATGGAATAGCTTTGCTGGTGGAGTACAGATATTTCTAAATGAATTATCTCAAGTGACCTGCAACACTACATTCCCTTTCACTCCTTTCGTTGGAGGCAGTTAGATTATTTACTTAAACAAGGACATCTGGGCTTTGTGCAATATTTTCTGTTATGATGGGAAGGGAAACATGCTTGCTTTGCAGTAGGGAAACTCTATGGATGTCTCTATGATTGACAGCATTTCTGAGCCTTCTGAAAGGAAGAGAGGACATGATACTTGACACAGCTACATCTCGCAAGAGACGTCGCCCTACTGCCCCTTTGGATGTTACTCAGGTTTGTCGTAGTGTTAGAGCAACCAGATACTTGGGTTTCAAAGCTCCATCTATGTCTGACAACAAAAAGAAGGATTCTCATGTGAAACCAAGGCAGATTCCTGAAGTTGGAGATAGCAGCACTGATCAAGGTATGGAGGTCCAACCAACTCCTAACCATATTCCACCACCAAATCCTATTGCAACAATCCAGCATCTGGGCATCAACATGTGTGGCAATCAGGAAGAGGAAATCACTGAAGAAAAGTTAATGCAGGGGGTGGAGGAGCAGAACTTGGGAGACGCCTAAGTTTCTGCACTTTTATTTCAGTTGCTTGCTGTTGGTTGGTTTTGTGTAATCTTACCAGTTCCTGAACTTTTATTATGTTTAGACTTATGTCATCAGTGCTTTGGAACATTTTATGTTGGAATATCCGGGGTGTTAATTCTGAACCAAAATGCTTAGCTCTCCGTAATAAAATTGATGAATCAAATTGCTCCATTGTGTGTTTACAAGAAACGAAAAAGAGGAGTTTGATCATTCTTTTTTGAGGAAATGATGCCCGAGAAGATTCGATAAGTTTGAATATGTTCCCTCTGTAGGGGCATCTGGAGGTCTTATAATTATTTGGTGCAGTAGCCAATTTACTGGACAGGTTCTGCAAAGCTATCAATATGCGCTTACCATTAAAATGACCTCTATCATAACTAACCAAACTTGGAATTTAACTAATGTTTATGGGCCATGTGATGGTCCGGAGAGGGTGGAATTCACATAGTGGTTTGAAGCTATAGATATGGACGCAGACGAGTTGTGGTTATTCATGGGAGATTTTAATTTCATGCGATCGCTGGATAACAGGAACCAAGAGGGGGAAACGTTCATGATGTAATAAAGTATAATGAAATTATCAGCTCCCTTGCACTTTTGGAAATGCCAATAAAGGGTCGTAAGTATACATGGAGTAACACGCAACAATCGCCACTTTTGGAGCAATTGGACTGGGTTTTTTCATCGCCCAAATGGATTTCTGTTTTCCCAAATACAGTGGTAAAACCTCTCTCTCGTCCATTTTCAGACCTGTTATCTATGGAAACATATATACCAAGAAGAAAAATATTTCGGTTTTGAAAGCTTTTGTCCATCTCATCCTGGTTTTATGAAAGTGGTCACGGATTCGTGGTCGGCGCAACAAAGATCTCGGCCAAACTTAAAAGGTTGCAATATGCACTCAAAACTTGGAGCAAAAGCATCTCTAAGCTTAGCCTTCTTATTGAAAACTGCAACGGGATTTTAATGCAAATTGGCAATCTTGAAGAGCTACGACATTTATCTGTTCCAGAAAGAAATTTTTGAGTTATACTAAAAAAGCATCTGCTTCGATTTCTAAAATACCAGAGTGACTACTAGAAGAAGAGATGTACTTTCCGATGGGATGTAAAAGGTGAAGAAAATACAAAATACTTTCACGCTCGTGCAACAGAAAGGTACAGAAGAAACTCAATTCCATCGCTTTTGATGGTGGATGGAAGCTCAATTGAAAATCATGATGACAAAGCAGCGGTGTTTTTTTAATGTTTTAAGAAGAGAATGGGAGTCTCGAATACCACGTCTTATGACTTCGAGATGTCGGATTAAATCCAACAGTACCCAGACCTATCCGATCTATCTCAACCTTTTTCTACGGATGAAATTGACAGAGTGATCAAAATAATTCCAGCTGATGGAGCCCCGGGGCCGTACGGTTTCAATCGACAATTTTTGAAAGTTTGCTGGGAGATTATCAAAGAGGATTTCTACAGTTTATGTCAAGATTTTTGGGAACACAAGGTTAATATTAACTGCCTCAATACCTCATTAATGATGCTTATTGAAAAAAGGTATGCCTGAAACAGTTAATGACTACCGACTGATATCACTTCTTAATTGTGTGCTCAAAGTGTTGACCAAAATCCTGGCAGAGAGATTACAAAAATGTATTTTGAAAATTTTCCATCATAACCAATTTGGATTTATCAAATCACGTATGATTTGGGACTGCCTAGGCTGGGCTTTGGAATATATTCATCAATGCAAACAATCGGGGAGAGAAATTGTTATTCTAAAGTTAGACTTTGAAAAAGCCTTCGACACTATGGAACATGACTTCATACTAAACATTCTAAAGTGCAAAGGATTTGATGATCACTGGTGTATGTGGACAAAAATGATTCTTCAATCTGGATCTTCTTCTGTTTTACTAAACGGAGTGCCTGGGAAAGAGTTTAAATTCAAAAGAGGTGTTCGTCAAGGGGATCCGATGTCCCCGTTGCTATTTGTCATTGTTGCCTATCTTCTACAATCCTTGATCAACAAGGCTTCGGAGGAGGGACATTTAAAGTTACAGATTGAGCAGCCGACGTCGGAATAATATACAGTCACTCAATATGCTGACGACACAGTGCTGTTTTGGAAAGATCTCTGGCAGGGAGATAGTGTCGGTGTTCTGGGAACGGGGGTACACAGACTTGCCTGCCTGCGGCCTACGGCGTGGCTCAGGGAGTGGCCCAGTACGGCCCATCTTCATCAACACATGTTCAAGACCCTCGCGAGGGGCCAAGCCTCGCGGGGCGGATGACAGGAGGCTTCCTCGGGCACAGCCTCGTAAGGCTGGCTCGCGAGGAGGTGGAGAGATCAAGGCAGGGTACCTCACGAGGTGCCCGTGACGCAAGCCATGACGACCGAGGCCAGGCGGGCGCCAGGTAGGCGCCGACCTGCGTAGAGTCCTTGTTTCCTCTTGGTGCAAAGGGGGCAAGCGCAGGCAAGAGTATCAAGCAAAGGCAACCATTTCGGTGCAATAAGACCAAGACCAGCAGAACGGCAGGATGGAGGTCATCGTGGAGCCCAAGCCGGCGTCACTGTCAGAGTCTTTGGCAAGCGAGGACCGACTTTAGTCAGGATAAGTGTACTAGATGTTCCCCTTCAAAATGGCCAATTGTTGGCGCCCTTCTCGCTCAATATTTGGGAAGAGGACCAAGGCCTCGCTCTATAAATAGGACTAGCCACCACAACAGAAGGCATCGGATAGAGAGCCACCCCGCATCTAAAAATCAAGTAGAGATCCAGATTTTGGGTAGACTAGAGAGAGAGAGGCGATTGAACTCACCCGAGCAGTTCATCGCACCAGCCAAGAACAGCCCCTCGCGAGGTTGTTCTTCCCTTGTATTATTCATCATCAGCCCCTGAGGCAATCCACCACACCACAAACTAGAGTAGGGTATTACACCACAATGGTGGACTGAACTAGTATAAACCTCGTGTCCCTTGTGTTGTTCTTCATGTAGTTTAGATCCTTGCGAGGCGACAAGACGTGGGTAGGCAGTAGGTGTGATCTCCGCGTGCACCCCAGAGTTCGAACCTTGAGGGTCTGCCGGAACCTGAAATCCGACATTTGGCGCACCAGGTAGGGGTGCACCGGAATCCGCCTTTCATCGCCCCGCATTTTCGCCGCCCGTCGCATCCATGTCAGACGCTTGTCGAGCCCGCGCCGAGCGCCGGGCTGCTCTCGCCACTCACGTCGCCCAGATGGCCCCTGTCGGTGGGTGCCCCCGCCATTCCCTGTCGCCTGCCGTCAACGCCGCCACCGGCCCGGTGGGGAACGAGCAGCAGGTGTCATCCCTGCATCCTTCGGTGCGGCGAGAAGGCCGCACCGCCACCCCATCGCTGACTCCAGTCGGTTCCTCGTCCCACGCCCATTGCGCTCCTGCGGACGTGCACGCCGCGCTGCTCCAAGCGCGGGAGCTCCTGCACTACCGTCCCATCGACGACCTCTACGACGAGTGGCTCGCCCGCATCACCGAGCTCGTCAGCACCGTTGGGGGATCCCCTGCGCCATCCCTCTCGCTGCCCCGCGCCCCGCCCTGCGCGGGCGACGAAGCTCTGGGGGCGCCTCAGCCGCCTCCCCCTCAAGAAGGCGCCTTGGCCCCAAGGCATGGCCCCTGGACGGAACCCACTCCGTTCGGCGCCAGCACAGCAAGAGAAGAGCTGCCAAGAGATCCCTCGTCCCCAAGAAGCTGCCCGTGTGCTCCCCGCACCGGCCCGGCACGAACGCGCTCCTGCTCCAGCGTGCCAAGACCTCGCGTTGCTCCTGGCGGCAGCACATAGAGGCTTCCAAGATCAAGCTCTCCGTCACCAAAGGCCTCCCGCGGCCACTGCAGGCTGTCTGCCTTCACCGCCGAGCTGCGCAGCGTGGCCTGGCCGGGCAAGTTCAAGCCAGATCTGCCCCCGCGCTACGATGGCACGGCTAACCCTTCAGAGTTCCTCCAGCTCTACGGGATGGGCATCGAAGCCGCCAACGGGGACGAGACGGTCATGGCAAACTGGTTCCCCATGGCACTCAAGGACGGTGCCCGCACCTGGCTCCTGAACCTAGCTCCTAGCACGATCTCCTCCTGGGACGAGATGCGCACCCGATTCATCACCAACTTCCAAGGCACCCGTGACCAGACCCCGGCCATGAGCAACTTGCACCGCATCAAGCAGCATCCGGGAGAGACCCTGCAAAAGTTCATCCAGCATTTCAACAACGCTCGCCTTAAGATCCCCAGGGTGTCTGAGGAGGCCATCATCTCAGTCTTCTCCGACGGCGTGCGTGACGTCAAGATGAAGGAGGAGCTTGCGATCCATGAAGACATGTGCACCTCCCTGGAGCTGTTCAATTTGGCGACCAAGTGCGCTAGGGCTGAGGAAGGGTGCCTTTCCCTCCTTGAGTTGCCAGCTGTCGACCCAGAAGAGAAGAAGCCCAAGGTCAAGGACGTGAAGCGCTAGGGGGCTGCCGTGCTTGCAGCAAAACCGGACACCAAGCAAGGCAGGGATCAGCCCGAGTCATCCAAGGGCAGCCGGTACTGCGTGTACCATGACCTCCACACCCACAACACCAATGAATGCCAAGAGCTCAGGGCCGTGCGAGACGTGCATGCCGACCGACGCCCCGAGCGCAACGACCGGGGTTATGGCCAAGGAGGAGGAAGAGGTGGAGGACGATGGGAAGACCGTGGCCCTCGCCAAGGGTGGCATGACCGACCTCGCGAGGACCGCTGGCAGGACCAGCCTCGCGAGGGAGGTTGGAGGGACCAGCCTCGCGAGGGAGGTTGGAGAGACCAGCCTTGCGAGGATCGCCCACAAGGCAACGCGGGCCTCCCTCCTCTACCACCACAGCCGAGCAGGAATGAAGAACATCATCAGGACGAGGGGGCTGGAGGCTTCCAGGAACCGCGCGCAATCGCTTACATCTTGGGCGGCGCTCAGGCCCCGGCCTCTCAGCGCATCTTCAAGAAGTTTGCTCGCAAAGTGAATGCAGTCCTCCCCAAGCTCGAGGCCACATGCCCTCTTAGGTGGTCAGCATGCGCCATCACGTTCAGCCTAGCGGATCAGCTCAAGTGTGCGGCCAGAGCCGGAGTCCTCCCGATGCTTTGTTCCCCAATCATCAGCAATGTGCAAGTCACCAGGACCCTCATCGATGGCGGAGCAGGGCTCAATGTCCTATCCGTCGAGACATTCAACAATCTCCAAGTGCCATACAATCATCTTTAGCCAACCAAGCCTTTCTCAGGAGTCACTGATGGTTCCACGGTTCCGATAGGGCAGGTCCGCCTTCCTGTTACCTTCGGGAAGCGCGGCAACTATTGCACCAAGCTCATTGACTTCGACGTCGCGCACATTCGCCTGCTGTATAATGCCATTCTCATGTACCCAGCTCTGGCCAAGTTCATGGTCGTGACTCATCACGGCTACAATGTCCTCAAGATGCCAGGAAGCGGTGGAGTCATCACGGTGCCTTGTGAAGAGAGGGATGTTGTATGTTCTCTGGAGCGTGCTTTTCAAGCCGCATCAATTGAAGACCCAGATCACAGGAGCGGAAGGCTTCCCGAGGCAGTCCCTAAGAAGAAGAAGACATCGCCCAGTCCGAACCCTCGGGAGGCAGGCCCCTCAGGGCCCGCACCCGTTCAGGGGGCGCCTCCTTCTGTCGCATAGGAAGGCGCGCCCGGCGCCCTCCTCGAGCAAGGCTCGGGGCTCTCTCCTGGAGGGCCATCGACTTTGCTAAGATCACGAGGGAGGCGCTCGGGCACCACTTGGAGGCATGTTTCAAAGCACGTTTCCCTCAGGAAGGAGCAAGGCAAGGAGGGCCAAACCCTCAGGAGTTCGTCAGTGAGATCATTCAGGAGCTGCAGGAGTCAAGAGTCATGAGTGGCAGCCGCCGCTTATCCGCCGTAGCTCCCCATCTAGGCGAGGATGGAGGGCTGCGCGACTGCATCAACATACCAGGACTCAACCGAGTTGCCTCTCAGGAGCGCCTCTGGCCCTCACGCATAGGACGCTGCGAGGGTCCACCCCACAGCTATGTTCGCATGCCTTACGGCCTGCCGAACACGGCTGCTGCGTGTCAGCACCTCATGAGGAGCATCCTGGAGGCTTAAGCGGCCAGGCATTCCACAGCCCTGGCAGAAATGGAGATGGTCCGCGAGGAGCCTCCAGCGCCTCCGGAGCCTCCCGGGGCTCCTGGGCACGGGGGCTCGTAAAGATAGGCTTCCGCAGCGCATGCCGTCTGCTACTTCAGCATCCCTTCGTCTTCAACATCATCAGTGACATCCTTCAAGTTTCATTTTCAGCTGGGAGCGCCCCCCAGGGCTGCATCATTCCCAGGCCGCGTGGGTCCGTCCCTGCGGCGGGTATCCCTTTGGTTCATGTTTTTAGCTTACTTTATTGGGGGTGCCCCTCGGGCTGCATTATCCCCAAGCCACTCGGGACAGACCCAATGGCGTGTATCCCTCTCGCATTTATTCGGGTCGTGCGTTTGACCCATCATGATCATTACTTGATGCCTGTGGCGGCACCCTTCTTCCTTCATGTCGGTCGCTTGCACGTTAAAGGGGGGTACCTGAGCATCGCGACTCATGGACTCTTACTGGCTCTCCAGCCCTCACCTCCTGGCCTTGTCCACGGCATCGCGACCTGGCATACCAGCGATGGCTGAGCTCGCTCGAGGGCCGGGACCTAAGGACGTAGAGTGCCGGCATCTAACCAAATTTGCAGGAACACATTACAAGTAAAGGCCCAGAGCCAGGCGCAACCCGCCTTGAGGTAGGGCCCCGTGAGTCCCGCGCTGGCTCACGGGTGCCCAGATACACCTCGTTACGCCACGTGTCAGGGCGGGGCTATACATGCCCGGGGCTCCTCCCGGAGGGGAGCCCCCTCCCACGCACCAGTGGAAGCACCATGCTCTGCGCTGGCTGACGACACTGCCGAGGAGCGGCTATGCCCGTACATATACGGAAGCGCTATGCTCCGCACTGGTGATAAACAACTGAGGGTGGCCCCCGGCCGCATCAACCTCAAGGAGCCCAGAGCTTAGTGTACGGCCCCATCGTAACGCCTCCCCTCGGGAGTGTCGCGCGAGGGGGCTGGGGACGGGGGCTATGTCTGGGTTACGCCTAAATGCACGCCACCCAGTCAGGCCCCTCGGGCCTGGTTCGTCGCACGTCTCTCCCCGAGCGGAGCCAAGGTACGAAGGCCGTTTGAACGTCAAGGGGGACTCCTGAGCATCGCGACTCAGGAGCCTAACTGGTCACGTAGTCCCTCACCCCTTAGTTCCGAAAGGCTAATGGCGGTTGAGGTATGCGCGGGGCCGGGCTCTGCCGACATAGAACGGTAGATTTACTCATACATCTCCCTACTTGCTATTCGCGCGTCAAGGGGGACTCCTGAGCATCGCGACTCAGGAGCCTAACTGGTCACGTAGCCCCTCACTCATTGGTCCCATCCTGGTTTCCGGTCGGGGCTAACGGTGGCTGAGGTATGCGCGTGGCCGAACTCTGCCGGCGTAGAACACAAGCAAGTAGGAAGGAAAAGTGCAAATCTCAAGGAATTCAAAAGCAAATATTACAGTCCATAGAGTGCTTTCACAACGCCAAACACAAGTTTAAACGCCTCAACGAGGCATGATGCATGTTGCAGGAGCTAAAACAGGATAGGAGCCGCGAATGGGTCACTTTCTGGCGGTGCCATCATTGGTGACGGAGCTGCGTTGGGCGACTTCGCCTCGTGGAGCCTCGGGATCGACAGCACCTCGCCTTGGCTTGGTGCTGAAAGCACGGAACTTCGCCAGCAGAGCCTCCGCTCGACCCTTCACGGCCTCAGCAGCGACAGCGGCAAGCTCGCCGCTCACAGGCTCCAGCAGACTGTCAAGGTCAACGCCGGGGTCGCGAAGGTAAACGTGGGTAAAGACGCGCGTCAGCGCTGCAGAAGAAAGGACACGCGCCTCAGCCTCAGCCGTGGGGCCAAGGCCAAGGGCGACATCTTCAAGGGTGCGGACCAGGAAGGGAAGCAACTTGGCAGGGCCGTCCTCAGCGCCGGCCAGCGGGCTCTCCAGGCCGCTATCATAAAGCGTCTTCAGCAAGGTGCGAGCCTTCTCCTCCAGCTTCGCGAAGGCCACGCGGTCCTCGGCCAGGACTTGCGCCTTGCCGTCCAGCTCGATCCTCTTTGCCTCCAATGCCTGCTCCAGTGTACCTAAGCGGCCATGGCGTTCATCAAGTTTGGCATCCCGGTCCTTGGCGGCAGCCTCACGAGCCTTCATATCTTCCTCCTTCTCCTGGCGGTCACGGGCCTCCTTGGCGAGATGGTCGCACAGGCCTTGCAGCTCGCTCTCCAGCGCCTTGCAGCGACCCCGGACATCCGCAACCTCACCCAAGGCGGTGTCGCGAGCGGCCTTGACCTGAAGGATGGCCTGCTTCTCCTCGTCGCAAGCCGTCGCGGCCTGAGCCAGTGCCGCTCGAACCGAAGCATCAGAGCGCACCCAGCCGGAGGCCAGCTCCAGGCACCCGGCCACCAAGCGAGGGTCGGCGCCCTGAAGATCTTCTCGCAGCCGGTCCAGCTCAGCAGCAGCACGATCCAGGACAGTAGAAGGAGTCGGAGAAATGGTAGTTGGCGGAGTAGGAGGAGAAGACGGCAGCGTAATCACAGCACCATGAGTTGGGACCTTCTGCGCCCCAATGACTGCGGCAGTGGCGTCAGGCGAGGACACCTCGGGAGTCGCTTGGGCCACGGGGGCTGAGCTCGCCCCAGCATATCCCGGGTCTTGCCGCCCCCTTCTCCCGCAGGTGGAAGTGCTGCCCCGGACGAAGCCTCAGGGGGGCCCTTCAGCCTTTTCGCCGCAGGCACCGGCCTAGCCAAGGAATATGGACGTCAAGACGCAGCAGCAAAGCAAGAAGCAAAACGAGAATCAAGCACTTACTGATCATCGTCCGCGGGCTCAAGCAACCTCCGGCTGAACTTGAAGCCCGAGAGCCGGCTGCCGGGATCAACCTCAAGAGACTCGGGAGCAGGAGGCACGTCTGCAGATTGCCTCGGAGCCGGTGCAGGCCAGCGGAGAACCATCCCCGTCCTGTCCTTCTTCAGGATCAGGGGAGATCACTCACCGCCTCGCTCGTTGCCATCCTCGTCGTCATCCGGCATGAGGCAAAGAATGCAGGACCTGCGTCGAGGGATGGGTGCTCTCGACTCCCCGTCGGTCGCCTCGGAATCGGGCTCCTCTTCCTGCTCCTCTTCTTCCTCCTCTCTGCCGGAGTCGCCGGAGGATACGTTCACCATCGCCAGGTCCTCAGGAACCTCTGCGGGCATAGGCCCGTCCCCGTCGAAAGCGGGCATGGAGTTCACCACCTACTCCCAATCATCCCGAAGGAACAGGGGTACAGGAGCACCCTCCAATCTCGCCACGTCTCCCCCGACCAAGGATTGAAGGACCGCGGCCAGATCTTCATCGGCCAGGACTACGGAGCTTGGACAAAGGGTGGCATCCCCCCCACCCCCGAGCCTCCACAGTGGGAGCGAGTGTTCCCGGAGCAGAGCCACCCGGTGCTCCAGGAACTCCCTCAGGAGCGACGCCCCAGTCAGTTTCACCGTCGCCATGTTGCCCGGCCACAGGTCCGCGTCCATCCTCTCCAACACTAGCTTCACGCAGGGATCGACGAGCTCCGCGCGGGACCAAGCGTCGACGGCCTTGGGCTGCCTCGTGGGCAGGATCAGCCGGGGATGGATGCGCCCAGCATCCACCATGCCCCACTTGCTCCTGAAGCCTTCAATCCTCTTCCTGGGCTTTGAGATAGCATTGGAGCTGGCGTACGCAACAAAGCTCGTGCACGCGGTGATGGGGCCGCAAGAAACCCGGAGGTAAAAGTAATGGCGCAGCAAGGCCACCGAGGGCCTTACCCCAACATGAGCATCGCAGTAGTAGGCGAAAATCGCTAGGAGAAGAACAGAGTTGGGATGGAGGTGCAGAGCTTGCAGGTTGTAATGGCGGAGAACAGAAAGGAAGAACTCAGAAAAGGGAGGCACCAGACCGGCGGCGATGGCGCTCATGAAGAGCGGGTAGAAGGTGCTTCTTTTGTCCTCGGGAAGGGCGGAACCAACCTTGAGCACAGCCGCCCCGTCGTTGCCTTGCGCCGCCATCATCTGGCGCGTCCGGGCAAGGTTCTTCTCCGACACTTCGGAGGATCCAGAGCGGGCGAGTACCAAGCTCCAGCCGGGGTCTGGCGAGGCGCCATGCCTTGCTAAGATGCTGGGTTGGAGTAGATCTGGGGATTTCAGAAGCAAGAAGGATAGGAGCGAGAAAGGGGATCTGGGCAATGACTGGAGAGGGCAAGGAAGGTAAGCCTGGACGGGTACCGCTCTCTTGTCAATTCGTGCAGTTGCCGAGGCGTCGTGGGGGAGCTAGGACGCCCACGTCCAATCACCCGCCATGTGGCGCCCAAGGCCGCAGGCTGATGGGGCCCGCGGCGCTTCGCACTTGCCCCTTCGCTTCTCTGCTAAGCCAAGTCCACGCGCGCCTTGGGCCCGGGGGCTACTGTCGGCGTTCTGGGAACGGGGGTACCCAGACTTTCCTGCCTGCGGCCTGTGGCGTGGCTCAGTGAGTGGCCCAGTACGGCCCATCTTCATCAACACATGTTCAAGACCCTCGCGAGGGGCCAAGCCTTGCGGGGCGGATGACAGGAGGCTTCCTCGGGCACAGCCTCGTCAGGCTGGCTCGCGAGGAGGCGGAGAGATCAAGGTAGGGTACCTCACGAGGTGCCCATGACGCAAGCCATGATGACTAAGGCTAGGCGGGCGCCGGCCTGCGCAGAGTCCTTGTTTCCTCTTTGGTGCAAAGGGGGCAAGCGCAGGCAAGAGTATCAAGCAAAGGCAACCATTTCGGTGCAACAAGACCAAGACCAGCAGAACGGCAGGATGGAGGTCATCGTGGATCCCAAGCTGGCGTCACCGTTAGAATCTTTGGTAGGCGAGGACCAACTTTAGTCAGGATAAGTGTACTAGATGTTCCCCTTCCAAATGGCCAATTGTTGGCGCCCTTCCCGCTCAATATTTGGGAAGAGGACCAAGGCCTCGCTCTATAAATAGGACTAGCCACCACAGCAGAAGGCATCGGATAGAGAGCCACCCCGCAGCTAGAAATCAACTAGAGATCCAGATTTTGGGTAGACTAGAGAGAGAGAGAGGCGACTGAACTCACCCAAGCAGTTCATCGCACCAGCCAAGAACAGCCCCTCGCGAGGCTGTTCTTCCCTTGTATTATTCATCATCAGCCCCTGAGGCAATCCACCACACCACAAACTACAGTAGGGTATTACACCACAATGGTGGCCCGAACTAGTATAAACCTCGTGTCCCTTGTGTTGTTCTTCATGTAGTTTAGATCCTTGCGAGGCGACGAGACGGGTAGGCAATAGGTGTAATCTCCGCGTGCACCCCAGAGTTCGAACCTTGAGGGTCTGCCGGAACCCGAAATCCGACAGATAGAGTGCTCATGGAATCTCACAATCATTTATTTTCATATGCTCATGATGAGGACTTATCTTTGGCTCAACTACACGCCAAACCAGACCCAGCTACGATGTTTGAACTACCATTATCTATTGAAGCAAGATTAGAACTGGATGATATCATGACTGTGATCAATGCCATGATGCTGGACCACATGGGTGTTGACGAATGGATTTTGTGTTGGGGAGATGAGCACTACAAACCTAAAAAGTTCTACAGATTCCTTTTCCGAAATATAGCTGCACCACGCTACATAACCTTAATATGGAATTCAAAAAATGTATCATGAGGCACAAGGTCTTTGCATGGCTCATGCTAATGGATCGCGTCAACACGAGAGATATGCTAATAAGAAGACATTTCAACATTGGAGACGATAACTCTTGCCTAATGTGCAACCTTGCTGATCTTGAAAAAAACAAACATCTTTTTATGATTGCCAATTTGCCAAAAGATGTTGGGAAATAATAGGAGTGAATTGGGACTCAAACAAAGACATCCAGATAATATTTGATGTAGCTTCGACATCTTGGCGCAAACCTGTATTCAAAGAAATCATTATACTAGCAGCTTGGAATATCTGGAAACAAAGAAACAAGGTGTTGTTTAATGGTGAGATGGCCACACACTTGGACTGGCTGAGGATGCTAAAGAAGGATCTGGAGATCTTAACTTTCAGAACTCAAGGAGAGGCTACTACTTTCATCCAATGGTTGATGCAGTCCTTGGTGTCTCACCAAAACCTCCTTGTGTAAAATTTAGATACTTGCTTTTTATCTTCTTTGGCCTTGATGGCTATGTACAAAATGTAGAATGTAATTGTGCCCCCTTATCAATAAAGCAAAAGTAGGAGCCTCTCCTGCTATTTTAATGTTTAAAAAATAGTTGGGTCTATTCCAACATCATTATCTCGTTGTTTATCATTGTCCGGTTGAGTTTCTTCATGAACATCATCATTATCTTTTTCATTATCACTAGGTGAATGTTCATTACCAGATTGAGTTCCAGCATCTGAAATAGACATCATTATTATTATTAGGAGGTTCACTAAAGGTATGCAAAGTCCTATCATTTTTCTTTTTCTTCTTCCTTTTAGAAGGACTAGGTGCATCAGTGTTAATTCTTTGAGAGCCTTGTTCAATTCTTTTAGGGTGTCCCTCAGGAAAAAGTGGTTCCTAGGTCATTACCTCCTCTAGTCACTACTCTTATAGCATGATCATTCATATTATTATTCACTTCATCAGTTTCAATAAATTCACCAGTTTCAGCATTCTCAATATCTTTAGCTCTAGCAATTTGTTCATCAAGAAATTCACCTAGTGGCATATTATCATCAAGCAAGGCACTAACATCATCATGAGTAGCATTCATAGCAGAAGTAGCATCATCAATAACTTATGATATATCAGGATTAATAGCATGCGGTGGTGTTGCAAGTCTATTCAAAATAGAAGGTGAATCGAGTGCAGAGCTCGATGGCAGTTCCTTACCTCCCCTCGTCTTAGAGGGAAAAATCTTAGTATTGGTATCCTTTGGATTCTTCATAGTGATAAATAGATAATAATCCCAAGTGACTCAACAAATATAGTTATGGTCCCCGGCAACGGCGCTAGAAAAAGGTCTTGATAACCCACAAGTATAGGGGATCACAACAGTTTTTGAGGGTAGAGTATTCAACCCAAATTTATAGATTCGACATAAGGGGAGTCAAAGAATATTTGTAAGTATTAGCAGTTGAGTTGTCAATTCAACCACGCCTGGATATTAATTATCTACAGCAAGATGATCAGTAGCATAGTGATATGATAGTTTTGATAGTAGTAGTAGTAGTAGTAGTAGCAGCAGCAGCAGTAGCCCAGGTGGGCACAACCCAACTGGGCGCACCGGGAGGGGGGTGGCGTGACCTGGTGGGTTGTTCTCAACTAGGGGGCCTGCTCCGGTGGTTCTTGGCCCCAGTATTTTTCATTTATTGCACAATAATTCTCCAAAAAGTTTCGTTCCATTCCGAGAGCTTTTATTTTTGCACAAAAATAATACCATGGTAGTTCTGCTGAAAACAGCGTCAATCCGGGTTAGTTTCATTCAAATCAGGCAAATTAGACTCCAAAACAAGAGCAAAAGCATTAGGAAAAGTAGATACGACAGAGACGTATCACTGATCCGCTTGATTTCTGAGAAGATTGATTTGAGCAACCCCGCTCCAAGTGATTTGAGTTTAAGATCCACCGAGAGAAAAATCAAGAGCCCAAACTTAGACAGTGGTTTAGCATCACAGTAGTTCTAAGTTAGAGTTCTTGTACCTATTACTCTTGAAAGTTGTGCACTCTCTAGACGAATAGGTTTTCGCTCGAGTGTTGAAGAGTTGTATTCACCGAGCTAGATCTTCAGCAACCAAGATTGATTGTGGTTCACGAAGGTCGACCGAAGGTTTGGAGATCGCCGACAATGATCTACCACTAGTGAAGTCAGCTGAAGTCTGATCAAATTCGAGTTTAAGGAGAATAGGGTGAAGAGAGTTTATCTTCCGTGTTAAGTCACAGCCCCTCCAACCAGAAGTAGCCCTTTGGCGGAAGGGTGAACTGGTCTACCAATTCTCTCTGTTGCCATCGAGCACCACTGGTTCAAATTTACTTCACTACATTACCTTCGGCAGTCTTTATATGTGCTTTGTGATGATAGTTATCTTATTTGTTATCATTCATTGCTCACTCTGATTGCATCCTCATCATTCTGTCGTGCTATCATAGTTCTAGTTATTTTCTGTGTTGTGATCATTTACCTCAGTATAGCTCTTCTTCATAGCTGACCATCGCAGTTATATTCAAGTGCTCTGGTATGATATTGTATCTGTTGGCATATAGCTTTGCCATCATTATCATCAAGCCCGTTATATCATATGCTCAAACCATTATTGCATCCTACATCGATGGTTTTGTTTCTCAATAGTATGTGTGATTGAATTCATATCTACCGAACCATATTTCCGCTGCTATGCTTGGGATCAGTTCACAACATTTGAAAGAATTTTTGAATCTCCCATTCACCCCCTCCCTCTGGTGGATATACTCTTGGTCCTAACAGCAGCCACCACCCGCCCACGCTTCATGCTGCGCACAGGAACCAGGGCAGTCGGCTTCGGGTCACTCAGCGCTCGGGCACCGCCCGCTCGAGCACTCGGATCATTTTGTGCCTTGGTGCGTGATACGTCTCCAACGTATCTATAATTTTTGATTGTTCCATGCTATTATATTATCTTTTTGGATATTTTATATGCATTATTATGCTTATGTATATTATTTTGGGGAGTAACTTATTAACCTAGAGCCTAGTGCCAGTTTCTATTTTTTTCCTTGTTTTTGAGTTTCGCAGAAAAGGAATACCAAACGGAGTCCAAATGGAATAAAACTTCATGATGATTTTTCTTGGACCCGACACCTAGAGGACTTGGAGTCCAAGCCATAAGAGCCATGAGGCGGCGGCAAGGGTGGAGGGCATGCCCTAGGTGGGGCACGCCCCCCTGCGTTGTGGCCCCCTCGGGGATCCCCTGACCTACCTCTTCGTCCTATATATTCACATATGTTCCAAAACCCTCAGAAGCATCCACCAAAATACTTTTCCACTGCTGCATGTCTCTTACCTTGTTATATCCCATCTGGAGGCCTTTTCCGGTACTCTGCCGGAGGGGGATTCGATCACAGAGGGCTTCTACATCAACCCTGTTGCCCTACTGATGAAGCTTGAGTAGTTTACCTCAGACCTATGGGTCCATAGCTAGTAGCTAGATGGCTTATTATCTCTCTTTAATTCTCAATACCATGTTCTCCTCGATGTTCTTGGAGATCTATCCGGTGTAATATTCTTTTGCGGTGTGTTTGTTGAGATCCGATGAATTGTGGATTTATGATCAGCTTATCTATGGATATTATTTCAATCTTCTCTGAATTCTTATATGCATGATTTGATATCTTTGTATTTCTCTTCGAATTATCGGTTTGGTTTGGCCAACTAGATTGGTTTTTCTTGCAACGGGAGAGGTGCTTAGCTTTGGGTTCAATCTTGCGTGATTTCACCCAGTGACAAAGTAGGGGTAGCGAGACACGTATTAAATTGTTGCCATCGAGGATAAAAATATGAGGTTTTCATCATATTGCTTGAGTTAATTCCTCTACATCATGTCATATTATTTAAGGTGTTACTCCGTTCTTTATGAACTTAATACTCTAGATGCATGCTGGATGGTGGTCGATGCGTGGAGTAATAGTAGTAGATGCAGGCAGGAGTCGGTCTACTTGACACGGACGTGATGCCTATATTTCATAATCATTGCCTTGGATATCGTCATAACTTTGTGCTTTTCTATCAATTGCTTGACAGTAATTTGTTCACCCACTATGTTATTTACCTTCATGAGAGAAGCCTCTAGTGAAACCTATGGCCCCCGGGCCTATTTTCTATCATACTTGTTTCCGATCTACTATTTTGCAATCTTTTATTTTCAGATCTATAAACCAAAAACCCAAAAATATTTAGTTACCTTTTTGTTCTATCTATCTCTATCAGATCTCACCTTTGCAATTGACCTGAAGGGATTGACAACCCCTTTGTCGCGTTGAGTGCAAGTGCTTGATTTTTTGTGCAGGTGCATCTATTGGGGACTTTCTTGTACCTCCTACTGGATTGATACATTGGTTCTCTTACTGAGGGAAATACTTATCTCTACTTTGCTACATCACCCTTTCCTCTTCAAGGGAAAAACCAACAAAAGATCAAGAAGTAGCAGGAAGAATTTCTGGAACCGTTGCCGAGGAGGTCTACATCAAGCCTACCAAGTACCCATCATAAACTCTCATCTCTTATATTACATTATTTGCCATTTGCCTCTACTTTCCCTCTCCCTCACTTCTAAAACGATTTTCAGAAAAATACAAAAAGATTTGCCTTTTTATTCGCCTTTCTTTCGTTTGCCTTTATGTCCTACTTGGCTCGTTTGCTTATTTGCTTGGTATAATTTTGTGTTCATTGAAAAATCAGAAACAAAAAGGTTTATGGATCCACTTAAAGTTTTCTACTTGGATCATCTCCGATCCATATGTGCTTGTGCCAAAACCCCAACTAGTTTAGTTGAGGGAAAATCTTTAGATGGGCATGCTCATTTTGTGTGTCACCAGTTGTCTGAAAAAGGGAGACTCTTATGGAATCAAATTTTTTTTTGCTATGTTATGCTTGGAATCTTTGTGAACTTTGTGATTTTACTTGTTGCTCTAAGAACCCTAAAAAACACCTTCCCTACCTATGTGAGTTTAGTGATAATGAAATCTTATCTTCTTATGAAAAGGGTGTTTACAGTTACTATGATATCGAACAAATTGAATAATTTGTTGCTTTTAAGGGTGCTTATGAAGTTGCTTCTTTGATTGAAAAGTATGATATTACTCTCTACAAATCTGAAAAATTTGACATACTTAAATATTGCTATGAAATCTATGCTCATAATGCCTATGTCAAAGAGTTTATTGAGAGAATGACCGTTGCTTTGGAAGAAAATAATTATATGCATGAATCCATAGATGATTGAGATTCTGTTGATTTGATTGAAATATCCCTTGAAGAACATAGTGCTTGCTATTCTTATGGCCATGATGCCAATACTAATTATGCTTATGGAGATGAACTTGCTATAGTTCCTTATGTTAAATATGAAACTGTTATTATTGCACCCACACTTGATAGCCCCTTGAATGAAAAGCATGATTGCAGTGATGTTATTATAAATTCCATTAATGTTAATTGTGTTAATGATATGCAAAACCCTAAGCTTAGGGATGCTAGTTTTTCTATGTCCACTACTTGTTGGAATGATCATGATTGAGGTGATTCTTCTTATCATCTTGAAAATTTATTTAAACCCCATGATGAATATGAGATTGATAATAATGTTTGCAATAATATTGAAAGTGGGTTTGGAAGAGTGTCAACTTTAGATCCTACATATTTGGAGAATGTTCAATCCTATGAATTTTTTTATAAAAGTGGGTTTGGAGAGGTCATGACTTTAGTTAATGTTAATCCCACTATTTTGGAAGAGTGTCAACTTCGCATGCATGTGGATCGTGTTTAGAATATGTTATGTGATAGCTATATTGTTCAATTTGCTTATGATCCTACATGTAATTATTATGAGAAAGGAAAATATGGTTGTAGAAATTTTCATGCTACTAAATTACCTCTCTTCATGTTGAGATTGCTATCATCTCTTTCTTCTTCCTTGCATATGCTAGTTTTTGCTTGCCTTGATAATTTGTTTGCTTATAAAATGCATATGCATAGGAAGTATGTTATACTTAGATGTGTTTGTCACATGTTTTATGATGCTCTCTTTGTGCTTCAATCCTTCTCATTTATGTGAGCATCATTGGAATTATCAATGCCTAGCTAAAAGGCTTTAAAGAAAAGCCCTTGTTGGGAGAAAACCCAACATTTTTCTTTTCTGTTTTTGAAAAAAAAATCATCTAGCCTATGGTTAGATGTGTTTTGGTGTTTTAATTAGTGTTTGGACCAAGTAAGACCTTTTGGATGGCTTATGGTGATAGTTGATTTGATCTTGCTGAAAAATAGAAACTTTTCCTTCTAGTAAAATAATTTTCATAATTCACAGAAGTGTGCTTTTGATTTTAATTTTTTAAAAAAGATTGATATACAAATTTCCCAGGTAGTCCTAATTGTTTCGAATTTTTGGAGTTATAGAAGTATACAAAGTTTTCTGATTACTACAGACTGTTCTGTTTTTGACAGATTCTGTTTTTCTTGTGTTGTTTAATTATTTTGATGAATCTATGGGTAGTATCGGGGGGTATGAACCATGGAGAAGTTGGAATACAGTACATATTGCACCAATATAAATAAAGAATGAGTTCACAACAGTACCAAAAAGTGGTGATTTTTTTTCTTATACTAACGGATCTCGTGAGTTTTCTGTTGAGTTTTGTGTTGTGAAGTTTTCAAGTTTTGGGTAAAGATTTGATGCACTATGGAATAAGGAGTGGCAAGAGCCTATGCTTGGGGATGCCCAAGGCACCCCAAGGTAATATTCAAGGACAACCAAGAGCCTAAGCTTGGGGATGCCCCGGATGGCATCCCCTCTTTCGTCTTCGTCTATCGGTAAATTTACTTGAGGCTATATTTTTATTCACCACATGATATGTGTTTTGCTTGGAGTGTCCTGTATGATACGAGTCTTTGCTTTTTAGTTTGCCACAATCATCCTTGCAGTACACACCTTTTGAGAGGGACACGCATGAATCATGATTTATTAGAATACTCTATGTGCTTCACTTATATCTTTTGAGCTAGGAAATTTTGCTCTAGTGCTTCACTTATATCTTTTTAGAGCATGGCGGTGGCTTTATTTTATAGAAATTGATGAACTTTCTTGGTTCACTTATATTATTATGAGAGTCTCTCTAAACAGCATGGTAATTTGCTTTGGTTATGAATTTAGTCCTACAATGATGGGCATCCAAGAGGGATATAATAAAAACTTTCATATAAAGTGCATTGAATACTATGAGAAGTTTGATTGCTTGTGATTGTTTTGAGATATAAAGATGGTGATATTGGAGTCATGCTAGTGAGTAATTGTGGATTGGTAGAAATACTTGTGTTAAAGCTTGTGATTCCCGTGGCATGCACGTATGGTGAACCGTTATGTGATGAAGTCGGAGCATGATTTATTTATTTATTGTCATCCTTTGTGTGGACGTCGGGATCGCGTGATGGTTAACTCCTACGTACCCTTCCCCTAGGAGCATGCATGAAGTACTTTGTTTCGATAGCAAATAGACTTTTGCAATAAGTATGTGAGTTCTTTATGACTAATGTTGAGTCCATGGATTATACGCACTCTCACCCTTCCACCATTGCTAGCCTCTCTAGTACCGCACAACTTTCGCAGGTGCATTACACCCACCATATACCTTCCTCAGAACAGCCACCATACTACCTATTATGGCATTTCCATAGCCATTCCGAGATATATTGCCATGCAACTTCCACCGTTCTGTTTTGTTCTAAGTTTCGAGTAGTAATTATTGAGTTGTAAGTAATTAAAAGTGTGATGATCATCATTATCAGAGCATTGTCCCATGTGAGGACAGGATGATGGAAGCTATGATTCCCTCACAAGTTGGGATGAGTCTCCAGACTTTATGAAAAATAAAGAGTCCAAAGAAGCCCAAATAAAAAAAGAGGCGAAAGAAGCCCACCAAAAAGAAAAAAATGAGAGAAAAGAGAGAAGGGGCAATGTTACTATCCTTTTTCCACACTTGTGCTTCAAACTAGCACCATGATCTTCATAATAGAGAGTCTCCTATGTTGTCACTTTCGTATACTAATGAGAATTTTTCATTATTGAACTTGGCTTGTATATTCCAATGATGGGCTTCCGCAAATTGCCCTAGGTCTTTGTGAGCAAGCGAGTTGGATGCACACCCACTTAGTTTCTTTTTGAGCTTTCATAAACTTATAGCTCTAGTGCATGGCAATCCCTCTCACTCACATTGATATCTATTGATGGGTATCTCCATACCCGGCTGATACGCCTAGTTGATGTGGGACTACCTCCTTCTTTTTGTCTTCTCCACAACCACCATATTCTATTCCACCTATAGTGCTATATCCATGGCTCACGCTCATGTATTGCATGAAAGTTGAAAAAGTTTAAGAATACTAAAATATGAAACAATTGCTTGGCTAAAACAGGGGTTGTGCATGATTTAATACTTTGTGTGATGAAGATGGAACATAGCCAGACTATATGATTTTGTAGGGATAACTTTCTTTGGCCGTGTTATTTTGAGAAGACATGATTGCTTTATTAGTATGCTTGAAGTATTATTGGTTTTATGTCAATATTAAACTTTTTTTTGAATCTTATGGATCTGAGCATTCATGCAACAATGAAGAAAATTACGTGGATAAATACGTTAGGTAGCATTCCACATCAAAAATTCTATTTTTACTATTTACCTACTCGAGGACGAGTAGGAATTAAGCTTGGGGATGCTTGATACATCTCCAACATATCTATAATTTTTTATTGTTCCATGCTATTATATTATCTGTTTTGGATGTTTTATATGCATTATTATGCTATTTTATATTATTTTTGGGACTAACTTATTAACCTAGAGCCCAGTGCCAGTTTCTGTTTTTTTCCTTGTTTTTGAGTTTCGCAGAAAAGGAATACCAAACGGAGTCCAAACGGAATAAAACTTCACGATGATTTTTCTTGGACCCGAAGACACCCAGAGGACTTGGAGTCCAAGCCAAAAGAACCACGAGGTGGCGGCAAGGGTGGAGGGAGCGCCCTTGGGGGGCACACCCCCTGCCTTGTGGCCCCCTCGGGAATACCCTGACCTACCTCTTCGTCCTATATATTCACATATGTTCCAAAACCCTCAGAAGCATCCAAGAAAATACTTTTCCACCACCGCAGGTCTCTGGGCTCGTTAGATCCCATCTGGAGGCCTTTTCCGGTACTCTGCCGGAGGGGGATTCAATCACGAAGGGCTTCTACATCAACCCTATTGCCCTACCGATGAAGCATGAGTAGTTTACCTTAGACCTACGGGTCCATAGCTAGTACTAGATGGCTTCTTCTCTCTCTTCGATTCTCAATACCATGTTCTCCTTGATGTTCTTGGAGATCCATGTGATGTAATATTCTTTCACGGTATGTTTGTCGAGATCCGATGAATTGTGGATTTATGATCAGCTTATCTATGAATATTATTTTCTCTGAATTCTTATATGCATGACTTGATATATTTGTATTTCTCTTCTAATTATCGGTTTAGTTTGGCTAACTAGATTGGTTTTTCTTGCAATGGGAGAGGTGCTTAGCTTTGGGTTCAATATTGCGTGATTTCACCCAGTGACAAAGTAGGGGTAGCGAGACGCGTATTGAATTGTTGCCATCGAGGATAAAAAGATGGGGTTTTCATCATATTGCTTGAGTTAATTCCTCTATATCATGTCATCGTACTTAAGGCATTAATCCGTTCTTTACGAACTTAATACTCTAGATGCATGCTGGATAGCGGTCGATGTGTGGAGTAATAGTAGTAGATGCAGGAAGGAGTCGGTCTATTTGACACGGATGTGATGCCTGTATTTCATAATCATTGCCTTGGATATCGTCATAACTTTAAGCTTTTCTATCAATTGCTCGACAGTAATTTGTTCACCCACCGTATTATTTGCCTACATGAGAGAGGCCTCTAGTGAAACCTATGGCCCCCGGGTCTATTTTCTATCATACTTGTTTTCGGTCTACTATTTTACAATCTTTTATTTTCAGATCTATAAACTGAAAAATCCAAAAATATTTAGTTACCTTTTTGTTCTATCTATCTCTATCAGATCTCACCTTTGCAATTGATCGCGAAGGGATTGACAACCCCTTTATCGCGTTGGGTGCAAGTGTTTGATTGTTTGTGTAGGTGCATCTATCGGGGACTTGCTTGTACCTCCTACTGGATTGATACTCTAACTGAGGGGAATACTTATCTCTACTTTGCTGCATCACCCTTTCCTCTTCAAGGGGAAAACCAATGCAAGCTCAAGAAGTAGTAGTGCGGCGCTCCCTAGGGACGGTCTCGTACGAGGACTTAGCCTCATCGCCCATCTTGGTATCGCTCTCCTCATCATCGCTCTCCACCTCCTCCTCCTCCTCCTCCTCCTCATAGATCTCCTCGGAGCGCTGGCGCTCGGTGTCACTCTCGCGTCTTCTGGCGACCGGTCGACCGCCGACACATGGGAGATCAACTGCTGGAAACTCTCAGAAGAAAGAAAAAGATCACGTAGAAACAAATTTTGGGTCAGTCCGACTGATCCAACATGGTGTTACCTCAATTGGCAGGGTGTCCTTCCCATACGGGGGCACTCTCTTGGCCCCATGCGGGTTATCACGGGCCGAGGTGATGGCCTTGATCTTGCCCCCCACGACCTTCTTGGTCAACTCCTCCGGATGCACCCGAGTGGGGTCACTCGGACCCTCATAAATCCACATAAGGTGCACCCTTGCCTGTAGCGGCTGGATCCGCTGACTGAGAAATGTCTCCATAAAATCCAGCCCATTGACTCCAGCATTCACAATTCCAACCAAGGCGTTGGCCAGAATTCCCATGTCCACCTTCTCCTCCTTGGTCACCTCGAGAGACGGAGGTGCAGCAACTCTCGCTCCCAAGTACGGGGGGTCACTACTGCAGGATGCTGCTAACGCGACACTACGATTAGAGACCGTTCGAGAAACTGTGTGCGATGCAATAATCGCAAATGGTGGTGTCAGAGAACCGTCTAAAATGTGCAAAATGTTTGCGATGATGGATGCATCAAACACGGTTCAGATTTTAGTTGCATGTGCGATGCAGGGCATACGGTTCAGTTCAATTAACTATTTGCGATGAGGAGGAACAAAAGAAATGGACAGCCAGATGAAGGCATGTGCGATACACAGCATACGGTTCACTCGGATGAACTATTTGTGATTAGGCAACACAAAAGAAACGGTCAGCCAAATCAAGGTGTGTGTGCAATATACAACATGCGGTTCACTCAGATGAACTGTTTGCATTGAGACAAGAGAACAGAAACGGTTCAATATAACAAGATGTGTGTG
This sequence comes from Triticum dicoccoides, assembly GCF_002162155.2. NCBI lineage: Eukaryota > Viridiplantae > Streptophyta > Magnoliopsida > Poales > Poaceae > Triticum > Triticum dicoccoides. Next base: position 264,689,299 of record NC_041393.1, read on the forward strand.
ATACGCGGCAAACAGGTCTGTAATCAGAAATGTGTGTGAAGACCGATAATAACATAGACGATTGCTTCTAATAAGACGTATGTGATATGCTCTGTCTACACAACATGTATTGGCCATTGGGGGACGGGCGGTCATCCGGATACGCCATAAGGATGCGAAGAGGCATTCTATATCAGCAAGGGCTAGCTGTTCCACCAGTAGCTCATCTAAGAGAACTCTCAAGTTAAGTGTGCTCAGGCTGGAGCAGCCATCAGATGGGTGACTGGATGGGAAGTTGTGTTGATGTTAAATTAACTGATAGGATGGGTCATATCGGTCAAATGACCGAAATGACCCATTCCCTCAGCTCATTTAACCTCGAGGTCCTTGTTTTTTTATTTTTATTTTATTTTTTAACATATGTTAAAGAAGGTCTACCGCACTACTTTTTGACAATGTGTATACGTGGCATAAAGTTCATCCATCCGACCTGTTTGTGATGAAATAAGCCGTGTGTGTTGTGGGCAAATGCTTGCTAGTGTACAACAGTTTGCGATTGATGAATTCATCACCGACGGGTTCCCTAGTGTGGTTCGTGTTCATCTCATCATCATCTACTTCTTGTGCTAGCTCGATGTTCCTTTATATTGTAAGTTTCCATTAATTGATTGCGTTCTATGAACACACCACTGTTTCCCGCCATTTCCTCACTTGTTTCCCGCCAACCAGCGATATTGCACATAAACCTAGGCACGGCCTATAGCACATCCACCTTTTCCAAGCATGCCAACGCGCCAAAGCGCCACCTCTACCAGCAACCTCGTCGACGAGGAAAACCAGAAGGCGCCACGGCCTGTCGAGGCTGCGGCGCTCCCCGGCAACGCGATGGACGATGTCGTGATGTGCATCATCGCCAGGGTTGAGCGGACCTTTGGTGCATGGCGCTTTAGCACCGCGGATTAAGATAGGCATGTCAGCATCGAGAGGTTGCAGCTCGCTGCACAACATGATTGATGGCACGCCGCAGAGCAAGCTAGGCGCGTACACGCTGATAGGCTGTGGCTCGCCGCATGGCGAGAGCGTTGGAGCGCCGCAGAGCGAGAGGCGCGGCGCGCCGCATAGCAAGAGCGGATCCATCGGCGCTTGCCTGCTGCCGACAGGGCGTCACAGCTAGGTACACATCCCGTCAGTACCCTCAGTCCTCGCCAGGAGTGGGCACAGGCCCTCTGCGATGTACTTGCACCAGACACCCGCCACGTCGTTCGCATGGGTCGCGTCGTTCGCCTTGTCCGCGGCCCGCTTAATGCCAATGCGTTGGTCAGTAGGCTCGACCGCCTCGTTGGCCCAGGTGTCCGCCTGGGTGCAGTAGAGGAACATGGCCTGTACGATGGCCGCGTCCCCCCCCCCCGCCCCCCCGAGCGCGGCCGCCTATGCCGAGAGTGCCGCCGCATCCGCATTGAGCATGGCCGCTTCCGCCGAGAGGGCGTCTGCGGCAGCCGACAGGGCAGCTGCAGCTGCCGAGACGGTTGCAGTTGCTGCTGCGACGGCGGCTGCAAACGCCGAGAGCACTCGAGCTGTCGTCCGTGCCGCCGATGTCACCCTGGCTTGGGTCGAGGCCATCCACACCAAAATATTCCAGTCCACCTCGGAATTCAGCATGCAACCCATTTCTGAAAAGGCGGCGGTGGCTATGGAGCACCTGCTTCCTCATGAGGTCGTCGAGCGGGAGCTGGAGATGCAGGAGGCGGCGGAGATTGAGGAGCGCCGGAAGGAGGAGTTGCGTGTGGCCTAGGTCGAGGTAGAGAAGAGTCTGTCCATCGAGGAATCGGCGGTGGAGTACCAATGCGAGCTCTGGCACAGCCACTACTACAAGTACTACAACCTTGACGGTGGCACCGAGGATGAGGACGAGGACGAGGACGCGGTCGACTTCAGCAGGGGGACATGGAGTCCACCAATGGCGTCATGTCGTCAGGACAAGTCATTGACGTCTCATCTCACACCGGCGATGCATAGGCCGGCGCGGCGGCGGATTTGTTAAAATTATTCATACTTAGGCTTTGTTTTTAATGCTAGTCTTTTGTTAGAGCAATGTTTAGGTGAACTGTCTCTGTTTAATTACTAAAATTGCTCGATTCAGTAAGTCTGATATGTGTGTTGTACGCTCTTTTGTGTGCCCAAATGAGCAAGCGATGTTAAATTATGCAATGACGTATGCGGGGAAATTTTCCACCAAAATTTCAATTATCAAACTCATCCCATGCGCGTTAAGCAGAAGAATCGTTTGCGGTGCACACTATCGTTCAACGTGAATGGTGTCCGGCGGCACCGCGCGCAAAGTTTCCCCCCATATTTTGAAATTTTTGGCCTACCACTGAAATATCTACCCTCCCCCCCTCCCCATCCCCTTTTCTCCCCGACCACAAGTCACATTTCCCATGTTTCCCCCTTCCTTCCTTCCTAAGTTATAGCCGCTTCCTCGCTTGCTTCCTCGCTCTCGCCGTCTCACATCCTACCGCCGGGGTCGCCATGGTCTTGTTCAAAGACCTCTCCAGCGGTTCCTCCGACGATGACGACGACTCCTTTACCACCCGAGTATGCCTCTCTTCTCTCTCTCGGGCTATGACTTTGAATGAAGGATTTTTACCCAACGGTCGACTTGAGTTATTTCTTCCTCTTGTAGTTCCCTAGGACCATCAGTTGCAACGAATGGAGCGGGGTGGCTGAAGATCTGTCTGCTCGTTGTCACCATCAATCTCCATGCGTGAAGCTAGTTGCGTTTGAATCTGTGGACAGTGGGAGAAAGTTTCTGGCAAGTGCAGAGAAGGTTAGACCCTCTTTCGTTGTTACAAATCATTTGTTAGGTGTGATTTAGACACTGTCACGGCCCCAACCCATCCGGAACATTGTCACAGTTTGTACCTAGTATCTAAAAATGTTGCCATCTCATCAGCGGTGCCATTAGAAAATTATTTGGCACCGCTTCAGCAGTTTGTGGAGCCAACTTGTCCACACATCCGAGCAGCGAAGCAGTAAAATACTAAATCTTTATGGCACGAAGGAACTGGGCGTCGGCGCAACTAGGTGCTCCGGAGTTTGGGTCCCTGATTTTTTTCCACTGCATCGGCTCGCCAGTGCAGGGCACCGGTGCGAGATGTAGCAACAGTTGTCTTTACACCGGTTTTGGCATACATAGTGGATGCCTTAGTGCTATTAGTTCTATGTTACTAAATTTGTGCATGTACACACGTGTTAGTATCAATTTGTTGTCATCCAAACACTGTCGCTATGTTGTTGCAGTTATATTTACCTTCCTCTTAAAATGTTCGATTTGTTATTTATAGTACACGAGTAAGAACTTGTAGCATTGTTGTAGTTAATTATAGCTTCTGATGTTTCAGAATTTGGTTGTTGTGTCAATAGCAACTAATTCATTTGCACATTGATCTTTTTGAGAAGATATGTCATAATTAACCTATTTCTTCATTTTTTCAAAATAAGTATTGGTGATTTTCTACGTTGCTATAAACCCATTCTCCCTACAATTGTTATTGATCTAGTTTTAAATATTATAGGATGAACGGAAGTGTTCTTACTTGGGAGGGTTGATCAAGAGTGGCCATAATCTTTTAAGATGTGCTTAGCAAAGCTCTGGAGCATGTATCAGGAAGAGAACAGAGGTAGGCGTAGAGATAGTGTTGTCAACGCTGAAGAATATTTGAAGATGCGGGATAAAAAGAGGAAGGTGGAGAATGAGCTCATATTTTTTTAATCAGACTTTGCTAAGATGGTGTTGGCGAAGGAGGAGGCACTTTCCCAGTTGGCTAGTGCAAAATAGGTTCTTATTGAACTGAAATCAGAGGTGGATAAGGCGAGCCTGGATGATCTCGATTAGGGAAATGAGTATATTGTTCTAATATTGTTCCTATGAAGTTGAACTATCTATATGTTGTATTGTGCTATTTTCCGGTAGCTATCGTACTATGATTTTAAAATATATCTATGTGCCTAGTATGAAATTGGCAAACAGTTGTTCGATATGAAATGTGAATTTCCGTAATACTGGAATTATTAATTGTAAACTAAAATGGGTCATGGAACTTTGCAAACGGTTCTAGAAGTAAAAGTTCTTGTGATGGATATCCCAATGCCACATAGTTTTCTTCATCAAATTGTGTGTGATGTAGTTGACAAAAGCAAATGGTTAACCAAGGCAGAGCGTGTGTGATAGTTACACGTATCACACCCGAGTCTATACATAAACCTGTGTGGGATGTACATACGGACGGAAACATTTTCCTTGGATTGACTGTGTGGGATGTACATAAGAACGGAAACGCATTCCTTTGATTGACTGTGTGTGATATACATACCTACGGAAATGTTTTTTGGGAATTCACCATGTGGGATGTACATAACTATAGAAATGTTTTCTGGGATTCACCGTGTGGGATGTACATACCTACAGAAATGATTGGGTTTCCATGGGTCACCCGATCGCACACGAACTCATTTGGTGTCCTAGGAGGGCCTATCCCCGACGATTTCTGGGTCGTGTGGGAAGGACCCCCCTATCGCCCACACTCACTAGGCGACGGTTCCAAATGCCGTCGCGGAAAGGGGTTAAAAACCGTTTGTATAGCACCGATGCGTACTAGTGGGTGGGGGTCCATTCATAGATCCCGCACTCGGGACATCCCTGCAATAGAACCAGCTGTCCTGCCATCCCTTCACGGATTCGGGAAAACTCATTTTGGGGAAGAACTCCGCCCCCGGACCTGTATGTGTTGGGGAACGTAGTAATTTCAAAAAAAAATCATACGCACACACAAGATCATGGTGATGCATAGCAACAAGAGGGGAGAGTGTTGTCCACGTACCCTCGTAGACCAAAAGCGGAAGCGTTAGAACAACGAGGTTGATGTAGTCGTACGTCTTCACGGCCCGACCGATCAAGCACCGAAAGTACGGCACCTCCGAGTTCTAGCACACGTTTAGCTTGATGACGTCCCTTGAACTTCGATCCAGCCAAGTGTTGAGGGAGAGTTCCGTCAGCACGACGGCGTGGTGACGATGTTGATGTTCTATCGTCGCAGGGCTTCGCCTAAGCACCGCTACAATATTATCGAGGAGGACTATGGTGGAGGGGGGCACCGCACACGGCTAAGAGATCAATGATCTGTTGTTGTGTCTCTAGAGGTGCCCCCCTGCCCCCGTATATAAAGGAGCAAGGGGGGAGGGATCGGCCGGCAAGGGAGGAGGCGTGCCATGGGGAGTCCTACTCCCACCGGGAGTAGGACTCCCTCCTTTCCTTGTTGGACTTGGAGAAGGGGGGAAAGAGGAGGGAGAGAGAGGAAGGAAAGGGGGGGTACCGCCACCCTTTCCTTGTCCTATTCGGATTAGGGGGAGGGGAGCACGGTCCAGCCTTGGCCGCCTCTCCTCTTCTCCACTAAGGCCCAGTATGGCCCATTAAGCCCCCGGGGGGTTCCGGTAACCCCTCGGTACTCCGGTAAAATCCCAATTTCACCCGGAACACTTCTGATATCCAAATATAGGCTTCCAATATATCAATCTTCATGTCTCGACCATTTCGAGACTCCTTGTCATGTCCGTGATCACATCCGGGTCTCCGAACAACCTTCGGTACATCAAAACTCATAAACTCTTAATATAACGGTCATTGAAACTTTAAGCGTGCGGACCCTACGGGTTCGAGAACTATGTAGACATGACCGAGACACGTTTCCAGTCAATAACCAATAGCGAAACCTGGATGCTCTTTAGCTACATTGCAAGTCTCTTTACTCGTTATGTAATGCATCATTCCGTAACTAACTCATTAGCTACATTGCTTGCAAGGATTATAGTGATGTGCATTACCGAGAGGGCCCAGAGATACCTCTCCGACAATCGGAGTGACAAAACCTAATCTTGAAATACGCCGACTCAACATGTACCTTTGGAGACACCTGTAGAGCTCCTTTATAATCAGCCAGTTATGTTGTGACGTTTGGTAGCACACAAAGTGTTCCTCCGGTAAACGGGAGTTGCATAATCTCATAGTTGTAGGAACATGTATAAGTCATGAAGAAAGCAATAGCAACATACTAAACGATCAAGTGCTAAGCTAACGGAACGGTTCATGTCAATCACATCATTCTCCTAATGATGTGATCCCGTTAATCAAATGACAACTCATGTCTATGGTTAGGAAACATAACCATCTTTGATTAATGAGCTATTCAAGTAGAGGCATACTAGTGACATTAAGTTTGTCTATGTATTCACACATGTATCATGTTTCCGATTAATATAATTCTAGCATGAATAATAAACATTTATCATGATATAAGGAAATAAATAATAACTTTATTATTGCCTCTAGGGCATATTTCCTTCAGGCTCTCACTTGCACTAGAGTCAATAATCTAGATTACATAGTAATGATTCTAACACCCATGGAGCCTTGGTGATGATCATTTTTTGCTCGTGGAAGAGGCTTAGTCAATGGGTCTGCAACATTCAGATCCGTATGTATCTTGCAAATCTCTATGTCTCCCACCTGGACTTGGTCCCGGATGGAATTGAAGCATCTCTTGATGTGCTTGGTCCTCTTGTGAAATCTGGATTCCTTTGCCAAGGCAATTGCACCAGTATTGTCACAGAAGATCTTCATTGGTCCCGATGCACTAGGTATGACACCTAGATCAGAAATGAACTCCTTCGTCTAGACTCCTTCATTTGTTGCTTCTGAAGCAACTTTGTACTCCGCTTCGCATGTAGATCCCGCCACAACGCTTTGTTTAGAACTGCACCAACTGACAGCTCCACCGTTCAATATAAACACGTATCTGGTTTGCGATTTAGAATCGTACGAATCAGTGTCAAAGCTTGCATCAACGTAACCATTTACGACTAGCTCTTTGTCACCTCTATAAACGAGAAACATATCCTTAGTCCTTTTCAGGTATTTCAGGATATTCTTGACCGCTGTCCAGTGATCCACTCCTGGATTACTTTGGTACCTCCCTGCTAAACTTATTGCTAAGCATACATCAGGTCTGGTACACAACATTGCATACATGATAGAGCCTATGGCTGAAGCATAGGGAACATCTTTCATTTTCTCTCTATCTTCTGCTGTGCTCGGGCATTGAGTCTGACTCAACTTCACACCTTGTAATACAGGCAAGAACCCTTTCTTTGCTTGATCCATTCTGAACTTTTTCAAAACTTTATCAAGGTATGTGCTTTGTGAAAGTCCAATTAAGCATCTTGATCTATCTCTATAGATCTCCATGCCTAATATGTAAGCAGCTTCACCGAGGTCTTTCATCGAAAAACTTTTATTCAAATATCCTTTTATGCTATCCAAAAATTCTATATCATTTCCAATTAACAATATGTCGTCTACATATAATATCAGAAATGCTACAGAGCTCCCACTCACTTTCTTGTAAATACAGGCTTCTCCAAAAGTCTGTATAAAACCATATGCTTTGATCACACTATCAAAGCGTTTATTCCAACTCCGAGAGGCTTGCACCAGTCCATAAATGGATCATTGGAGCTTGCACACTTTGTTAGCACCTTTTGGATCGACAAAACCTTCTGGTTGCATCATATACAACTCTTCTTCCAGAAATCCATTTAGGAATGCAGTTTTGACATCCATTTGCCATATTTCATAATCATAAAATGCGGCAACCGCTAACATGATTCGGACAGACTTAAGCATTGCTACGGGTGAGAAAGTCTCATCGTAGTCAACTCCTTGAACTTGTCTAAAACCTTTCGCAACAAGTCGAGCTTTGTAGATAGTTACATTACCATCAGCGTCAGTCTTTTTCTTGAAGATCCATTCATTCTCGATGGCTTGCCGATCATCGGGCAAGTCAACCAAAGTCCATACTTTATTCTCATACATGGATCCTATCTCAGATTTCATGGCCCCAAGCCATTTTGCAGAATCTGGGCTCATCGTCGCTTCCTCATAGTTCGTAGGTTCGCCATGGTCAAGTAACATGACTTCCAGAATAGGATTACGGTACCACTCTGGTGCAGATCTTACTCTGGTAGACCTACGAGGTTCAGTAGAAACTTGATCTGAAGTTTCATGATCAATATCATTAGCTTCCTCACTAATTGGTGTAGTCGTCACAGGAACCGGTTCTTGTGATGAACTAGTTTCCAATAAGGGAGCAGGTACAGTTACCTCATCAAGTTCTACTTTCCTCCCACTCACTTCTTTCGAGAGAAACTCCTTCTCTAGAAAGGATCCGAACTTAGCAACGAAAATCTTGCCCTCGGATCTGTGATAGAAGGTGTACCCAACAGTCTCTTTTGGACAGATTTCTCCGATTTAGGTTCGAGCTTATCTGGTTGAAGTTTCTTCACATAAGTTTCGCAGCCCCAAACTTTAAGAAACGACAACTTTGGTTTCTTGCGAAACCACAGTTTGTAAGGCATCGTCTCAATGGATTTTGATGGTGCCCTATTTAACGTGAATGCGGCCGTCTCTAAAGCATAACCCCAAAACGATAGCGGTAAATCAGTAAGAGACATCATAGATCGCAACATATCTAGTAAAGTACGATTACGACGTTCGGACACACCATTACGTTGTGGTGTTTCGGGTGGTGTGAGTTGTGAAACTATTCTGCATTGTTTCAAATGTAAACCAAACTCGTAACTCAAATATTCTCCTCCATGATCAGATCGTAGAAACTTTATTTTCTTGTTACGATGATTTTCCACTTCACTCTGAAATTCTTTAAACTTTTCAAATGTTTCAGACTTGTGTTTCATTAAGTAGATATACCCATATCTGCTCAAATCATCTGTGAAAGTGAGAAAATAACGATACCCGCCGCGAGCCTCAATATTCATTGGACCACACACATCAGTATGTATGATTTCCAACAAATCAGTTGCTCGCTCCATAGTTCCGGAGAACGGCGTTTTAGTCATCTTGCCCATGAGGCACGGTTCGCAAGTACCAAGTGATTCATAATCAAGTGATTCCAGAAGTCCATCAGTATGGAGTTTCTTCATGCGCTTTACACCAATATGACCCAAACGGCAGTGCCACAAATAAATTGCACTATCATTATCAACTCTGCATCTTTTGGCTTCAACATTATGAATATGTGTATCACTACTATCGAGATTTAATAGAAATAGACCACTCTTCAAGGGTGCATGACCATAAAAGATATGACTCATATAAAAAGAACAACCATTATTCTCTGATTTAAATGAATAACCATCTCGCATCAACCAAGATCTAGATATAATGTTCATGCTCAACGTTGGCACCAAATAACAATTATTCAGGTCTAAAACTAATCCCGAAGGTTGATGTAGAGGTAGCGTGCCGACCGCGATCACATCGACTTTGGAACCATTTCCCATGTGCATCGTCACCGCGTCCTTAGCCAATCTTCGCTTAATCCATAGTCCCTGTTTCGAGTTGCAAATATTAGCAACAGAACCAGTATCAAATACCCAGGTGCTACTGCAAGCATTAGTAAGGTACACATCAATAACATGTATATCACATATACCTTTGTCCACCTTGCCATCCTTCTTATCCGCCAAATACTTGGGGCAGTTCCGCTTCCAGTGACCAATCTGCTAACAGTAGAAGCACTCAATCTCAGGCTTAGGTCCAGATTTGGGTTTCTTCTCTTGAGCAGCAACTTGTTTGCTGTTCTTCTTTAAGTTCCCCTTCTTCTTTCCTTTACCCCTTTTCTTGAAACTAGTGGTCTTATTGACCATCAACACTTGATGCTCCTTCTTGATTTCTACCTCCGCAGCCTTTAGCATTGCGAAGAGCTCGAGAATAGTCTTGTCCATCCCTTGCATATTATAGTTCATCACGAAGCTTTTGTAGCTTGGTGGCAGTGATTGAAGAATTCTGTCAATGACACTATCATCAGGAAGATTAACTCCCAGTTGAATCAAGTGATTATTATAGCCAGACATTTTGAGTATATGTTCACTGACAGAACTATTCTCTTCCATCTTGCAACTATAGAACTTATTGGAGACTTCATATCTCTCAATCCGGGCATTTGCTTGAAATACTAACTTCAACTCCTGGAACATCTCATATGCTCCATGACGTTCAAAAAGTCATTGAAGTCCCGGTTCTAAGCTGTAAAGCATGGCACACTGAACTATCGAGTAGTCATCAGCTTTGCTCTGCCAGACGTTCTTAACCTCGTCAGTTGCATCTGCAGCAGGCCTGGCACCCAGCGGTGCTTCCAGGATGTAATTCTTCTATGCAGCAATGAGGATAATCCTTAGGTTACGGACCCAGTCCGTGTAATTGCTACCATCATCTTTCAACTTAGCTTTCTCAAGGAACGCATTAAAATTCAACGGAACAACAGCACGAGCCATCTATCTACAACAAACATAGACAAGCAAAATACTATCAGGTAATAAGTTCATGATAAATTTAAGTTCAATTAATCATATTACTAAAGAACTCCCACTTAGACAGACATCCCTCTAGTCATCTAAGTGATCACGTGATCCAAATGAACTAAACCATGTCCGATCATCATGTGAGATGGAGTAGTTTTCAATAGTGAACATCACTATGTTGATCATATCTACTATATGATTCACGCTTGACCTTTTGGTCTCAGTGTTCCGAGGCCATATTTGTATATGCTAGGCTCGTCAAGTTTAACCTGAGTATTCCGCGTGTGCAACTGTTTTGCACCCGTTGTATTTGAACGTAGAGCCTATCACACCCGATCATCATGTGGTGTCTCAGCACGAAGAACTTTCGCAACGGTGCATACTCAGGGAGAACACTTCTTGAAATTTAGTGAGAGATCATCTTATAATGCTACCGCCAATCAAAGCAAAATAAGATGCATAAAGGATAAACATCACATGCAATCAATATAAGTGATATGATTTGGCCATCATCATCTTGTGCTTGTGATCTCCATCTCCGAAGCACCATCGTGACCACCATCGTCACCGGCGCGACACCTTGATCTCCATCGTAGCATCATTGTCGTTTCGCCACCTATTGCTTCTACAAATGTCGCTACCACTTAGTTATAAAGTAAAGCAATTACAGGGCACTTGCATTTCATACAATAAAGCGACAACCATATGGCTCCTGCTAGTTGTCGATAACTCGGTTACAAAACATGACCATCTCATACAATAAAATATAGCATCACGTCTTGAGCATATCACATTACAAGATGCCCTGCAAAAACAAGTTAGACATCCTCTACTTTGTTGTTGCAAATTTTACATGGCTGCTACGGGCTGAGCAAGAACCGTTCTTACTTACGCATCAAAACCACAATGATAGCTCGTCAAGTTAGTGCTGTTTTAACCTTCTCAAGGACCGGGCGTATCCATACTCATTTCAACTAAAGTTGGAGAAACTGACACCCGCCAGCCACCTGTGTGCAAAGCACGTCGGTAGAGAACCAGTCTCGCGTAAGCGTATGCGTAATGTTGGTCCGGGCCGCTTCATCCAACAATACTGCCGAACCAAAGTATGTCATGCTAGTAAGCAGTATGACTTGTATCGCCCACAACTCACTTGTGTTCTACTCGTGCATATAACATCTACGCATAAAACCAGGCTCTGATGCCACTGTTGGGGAACGTAGTAATTTAAAAAAAATCCTACGCACATGCAAGATCATGGTGATGCATAGCAACGAGAGGGGAGAGTGTTGTCTACGTACCCTCGTAGACCGAAAGCGAAAGCGTTAGAACAACGCGGTTGATGTAGTCGTGCGTCTTCACGGCCTGACCGATCAAGCACCGAAAGTACGGCACCTCCGAGTTCTAGCACACGTTCAGCTCGATGACGTCCCTCAAACTCTGATCCAGCCGAGTGTCGAGGGAGAGTTCCGTCAGCACGACGGCGTGGTGACGATGTTGATGTTCTACCGTTGCAGGGCTTTGCCTAAGCACCGCTACAATATTATCGAGGAGGACTATGGTGGAGGGGGGCACCGCACACGGCTAAGAGATCAATGATCTGTTGTTGTGTCTCTAGAGGTGCCCCCCTGCCAACGTATATAAAGGAGCAAGGGGGGAGGGAGTGGCCGGCAAGGGAGGAGGCGTGCCATGGGGAGTCCTACTCCCACCGGGAGTAGGACTCCCTCCTTTCCTTGTTGGACTTGGAGAAGGGGGGAAAGAGGAGGGAGAGAGAGGAAGGAAAGGGGGCCGCCGCCCCCCTCTCCTTGTCCTATTCAGACTAGGTGGAGGGGCGCGCGGTCCAGCTCTGGCCGCCTCTCCTCTTCTCCACTAAGGCCCACTATGGCCCATTAAGCCCCCGGGGGGTTCCGGTAACCCCTCGGTACTCCGGTAAAATCCCGATTTCACCCGGAACACTTCCGATATCCAAATATAGGCTTCCAATATATCAATCTTCATTGCTCGACCATTTCGAGACTCCTCGTCATATCCGTGATCACATCCGGGTCTCCGAACAACCTTCGGTACATCAAAACTCATAAACTCGTAATATAACTGTCATTGAAACTTTAAGCGTGCGGACCCTACGGGTTCAAGAACTATGTAGACATGACCGAGACACGTTTCCGGTCAATAACCAATAGTGGAACCTGGATGCTCATATTGGCTCCTGCATATTCTACGAAGATCTTTATCGGTCAAACCGCATAACAACATACGTTGTTCCCTTTGTCATCGGTATGTTACTTGCCCGAGATTCGATCGTCGGTATCTCAATACCTAGTTCAATCTCGTTACTGGCAAATCTCTTTACTCGTTATGTAATGCATCATTCCATAACTAACTCATTAGCTGCATTGCTTGCAAGGCTTATAGTGATGTGAATTACCGAGAGGGCCCAGAGATACCTCTCCGACAATCGGAGTGACAAAACCTAATCTCGAAATACGCCAACTCAACATGTACCTTTGGAGACACCTGTAGAGCTCCTTTATAATCAGCCAGTTACGTTGTGACGTTTGGTAGCACACAAAGTGTTACTCCAGTAAACTGGAGTTGCATAATCTCATAGTTGTAGGAACATGTATAAGTCATGAAGAAAGCAATAGCAACATACTAAACGATCAAGTGCTAAGCTAACGGAATGGGTCATGTCAATCACATCATTCTCCTAATGATGCGATCCCGTTAATCAAATGACAACTCATGTCTATGGTTAGGAAACATAACCATCTATGATTAATGAGCTAGTCAAGTAGAGGCATACTAGTGACATTAAGTTTGTCTATGTATTCACACATGTATCATGTTTCCGATTAATACAATTCTAGCAAGAATAATAAACATTTATCATGATATAAGGAAATAAATAATAATTTTATTATTGCCTCTAGGGCATATTTCCTTCAGTATGCCCAATCCACTACACAGCTGGGTCATATGGGTCTTCTCGCTATCCGGTGAGTCCTTCTTCATGGTTATCAACCGGCAAGTGAAGATGTGCTTGAATAAGCCCCAGTGCGGGTGGCAGTCGATGAAGTTTTCACAGAGAGAAACTATGGCCAACAAGTAGACAATTGCATTGTGGGGAGATGATTTAGCTACACCTCGAAATAGTCCAGGAACGTGCGGAAGGAAGAATGGGGAGGCATGGAAAAAACCTCATTCGATGTGGGTGACGAGGAGGACACGCTCGTCCCCCTGCGACGCCGGCTCGACCTTGCCCGCTTCCGGACGCCTCCATCCGTCCGCCAGGATGAGCCCCTCCTCGGCAAGCTCCTTTAGTCGCTTCATCGTGACGCATGAGGGAATTCAATCCCCCATGGCACGACCCGCCGGCGGGCCGAAGCTCGACGACGCAGCCTTCCCCGCTTTCTCCAGCTTGGCGGTGGAGTCCTTCCCCATCAGCTCGAGTGCTCATGTGTGTTGGTTGATGAAGCAGGGGAGACGGGGAGCGGAGTGGGAGAGAGAAAGGGGATCTGGGAATTACCCTAGCCCGCCGGCCCTTTATACCATGGGTAAAAATTGCTACGCGGGATCACAGCCACAAATCCTTGGATCAGACAACATCTGCGGCGGTCGCGCACGCAGATAAAATAGGGCACGTGGTGGTTTTCGGGGTGGAGATCAAGGCATCGTGCCCCACTTTCCCTGCTAGCCACGGCGTAACCGCTTTCACGCGTGTATGCATGATTCCAAATCCCAAGATTTCAGCAGCAAATCAATCCGATTGATTGCCCTCTGTCCCTTCCCTAGAAGGACACTCGTCGGCCCGACTGACCACCCTCCAAGGGTTACCATGCACTCGGACACGTAAAACACCCGACTAAAGTCATCTTCAAGATTGTGATGGGATGAGCTCGACGCCCCTCCGCGGGTTGACTTGGCCCTTTCTCCAGGCTCCAAGGCACGAGCCTCATAAACTTGCACTCGAAGATGGTCCGCACTAGTGTTCCCCTAGGTTAATGAGTGGCATTTCTCTGGAGAATCAGGCCACACGCCGGTGTCATAACTCGAGTTTCATGGCATGTCTTCGGCCCCCTAGTCTATCTCTCCCGAGAGACATACGAATACCACCAAGTTTTGCTCGGCAATCAAACATGATCCGATCACTCAGAAAACTTTTAATCCAGAATCAGCTTTGGTTTCGCGCAGGTCACGATAGGTAACCACTTGGCAACGCATCCCAGGTGCTCTCGAAGCACTCAGACCAAGCCAATGGTACAACCCATTCGTCCTAAAAAACCTCAAACGATTCAGGGGCTAATGATGGGGTCACCTACTACTGGTAGGGTCATGGACCTGACATCCAAGAACCATCTAGGGTCCCACACCATCATTGGAAGGTCCCTGGACCGCCGGCGCATTCGGATGCGCACCCTTGGAAATCCACTCGGATATTTGATAACCCACAAGTATAGGGGATTGCAACAGCGTTCAAGGGTAGAGTATTCAACCCAAATTTATTGATTCGACACAAGGGGAGACAAAGAATATTCTTGAGTATTAGCAGTTGAGTTGTCAATTCAACCACACCTGGATAACTTAGTATCTGCAGCAAAGTGTTTAGTAGCAGAAGTGGTATTATAATAATGGTAACGGTAGCAAAAGTAAAGATAAATGTTTTTTGGGTTTTTGTAGTAGTTGTAATAGTAGCAACGGAAAAGTAAATAAGCGAAGAACAATATATGAAAAAGTCGTAGGCAATGGATCAGTGATGGATAATTATGCCGGATGCGATTCCTCATGTAATAGCTATAACATAGGGTGACATAGAACTAGCTCCAGTTCATCAATGTAATGTAGGCATGTATTCCGTAAATAATCATACGTGCTTATGGAAAAGAACTTGCATGACATCTTTTGTCCTACCCTCTCATTGCAGCGGGGTCCTTATGGAAACTAAGGGATATTAAGGCCTCCTTTTAATAGAGAACTGGAACAAAGCATTAGCACATAGTGAATACATGAACTCCTCAAACTACGGTCATCACCGTTAAGTATCCCGATTATTGTCCCTTCGGGGTTGTCGGATCATAACACATAATAGGTGACTATAGACTTGCAAGATAGGATCAAGAACACACACATATTCATGAAAACATAATAGGTTCAGATCTGAAATCATGGCACTCGGGCCCTAGTACCAAGCATTAAGCATAGCAAAGTCATAGCAACATCAATCTCAGAACATAGTGGATACTAGGGATCAAACCCTAACAAAACTAACTTGATTACATGGTAAATCTCATCCAACCCATCACCGTCCAGCAAGCCTACGATGGAATTACTCATGCACGGCGGTGAGCATCATGAAATTGGTGATGGAGGATGGTTGATGATGACAACGGCGACGAATCCCCCTCTCCGGAGCCCCGAACGGACTCCAGATCAGCCCTCTTGAGAGAGATTAGGGCTTGGCGGTGGCTCCGTGTCGTGAAATGCGATGAAACTTTCTCCCTTTGATTTTTTTCTCCCCGAGACGGAATATATGGAGTTGGAGTTGAGGTCGGAGGAGGTCCACGGGGGCACGAGATAGGGGGGCGCCCCCTGTCTCGTGGACAGGCCGTGGGCCCCCTGGCACTAATTCTTTCGCCAAAAATTCTTATTAATTCCAAAAAGTGCCTCCGTGGATTTCCAGGACATTCCGAGAACTTTTCTTTTCTACACATAAAACAACATCATGGCAGTTCTGCTGAAAACGGCGTCAGTCCGGGTTAGTTTCATTCAAATCATGCAAGTTAGAGTCCAAAACAAGGGCAAAAGTGTTTGGAAAAGTAGATACATTGGAGACGTATCAATATTCCAGCAGCACTCGGACGTCTCCCCACTAGTCGGCCTTGCCAGCATCACTCGAAAAGTCAAAGCATAGAGGCGACATGGGAACCGCAACGGTCGGGTGCCTTAATCTCATACTTCAAGTATAGTTATAGCTGCCGTTACCAGTAACAGTTGTAGTTATGCTCATTGAACCCCTTCTAACGTGGCATTAATGGGCCGAGGCGCACTCTATATAAGCCTCCCCTCAACTCAATGACAAGGGTGAAAGGATCGATAAGAGGTATCTGGAGGGGGGTGATTAGACCCTCAACAAGTAAAGGTACCAGTTTTTAAGTTCTTCAAATTGAGGTTGGAGATTAGCACAATTATAAACTTCATAATACATTTCAAGCAAGCATGGCAAGAGTATATGAGCAGAGGAAAGTAAAGCATGTAATTTGCAAGAAAGTAAAGGGATGGGATTGCAGTGTGCAAACGCAATTGGAGACATGGAGATTTTTGGCGTGGTTCTGATAGGCGGTGCTATCATACATCCACGTTGGTGGAGACTTCAACCTACGATGGGTAACGGTTGCGCAAGTCCATGGAGGGCTCCACCCATGAAGGGTCCATAAAGAAGCAACCTTGTCTATCCCACCATGGACATCGCCCTTGAAGGACTTACCTCACTTGGGTAGATCTTCACAAAGTAGGCAATCTCCTTGCCCTTACAAACTCCTTGGTTCAACTCCACAATCTTTACGGAGGCTCCCAAGTGACACCTAACCAATCTAGGAGACACCACTCTCCAAAAGGTAATAGATGGTGTGTTGATGATGAACTCCTTGCTCTTGTGCTTCAAATGATAGTCTTCCCAACACTCAACTCTCTCTCTCTCAGAGATTTGGATATGGTGGAAAGATGATTTAAGTGGAAAGCAACTTGGGGAAGGCTAGAGATCAAGATTCTTGTGGTAGGATTGGGCTGTCTTGGTCCCAACACATGAGTAGGTGGTTCTCTCTCAGAAAATGAGTAGTGGAAGTGTAGGCACATTCTGATGGCTCTCTCTTAAATGGATAAGGGGGTGGAGGGGTATAAATAGCCTCCACACGAAATTTAACTGTTACACACAATTTACCAAACTCGATGAGACCAAATAGTGAAACTCGGTAGGACCGATCTAGTTCAAAATGTGAATGTTAGGGTTTTTGGTGGGACCGACAATATCAACTCCGACCTATGTGCTAGGGTTAGGGCAAAACCTCATCTCGGTGAGACCGATTGCATGAACTCAGTGAGACCGATTTTAGCGATAAGAAAACAGAGACTTGGTCAAGCAAACTCGGTGTGACCGATTGCACATCTCAGTGAGACCGAAATAATTGCAACAGGTAACAGAGAGTTTGCAAGGCCATCTCGGTGGGACCGAGATCCTATCGGTCAGTCCAAACTGATTAGGGTTTCTGGCAGTGGCTATGTCAATGAACTCGGTGGCGCTGGATAGATCAAATCGAAGGGGCCGAGTTTGACTTTAGGTTTTGGACATATTTTGATATGAGGAAGTGGTTGAGGGCTTTGGAGCATATCACTAAGCACTTTGAGCAAGTAGACCATTAAGCAACACCTCATCCCCTTTTAATAGTATTTGCTTTTCCTATGGACTCAATGTGATCTTGGATCACTAAAATAGAAATGAAGAGTCTTGAGTTGTTGCCAATATTTGTCCTTAGCATCTTGAAGGGGTTCCACATCCTCTTGTCCATGCCACTCCAATGCTGAACTCATATGAAATATACTAGATAAAACATTAGTCCAATAAGAGATATGTTGACATTAATTACAAAAATCACCCAGGGAGCACTTGTGCTTTCAATCTCCCCCTTTTTGGTAATTGATGACAACATACATCAAAGCTCTAGATAAAGATATGAAGAGTAACAATTAAAGCTTTGGAAAGACATGTAACATGCATTGGCTCCCCCTACGTGTATGCAATCATGTGAAGATAGACTATGAAAGCAAGTGAATGCATAAGCACGTCACAGCAAGCAATGAGTTACATGTATCTTGGCTATATGCATTAGAGCGAATGATGTAAATACAGAAGATGTATCTTCATGTTCATGAGTCCTTCTTGCAAACAATATGTACATCAGCAAGAGATCATCATGCACATGAGTGTGATGCATATACTTACCTTGTGGTCTTGAGCTGACTTTGGAAGAGATGAACCTGAGAAAATAGGGTTAGATGACACAAGAACATCTACTAATCAGAGCAAGAACAGGGAACCACAAGAGTACCAAGACTGGGATGACATGTAGTGAG
Source organism: Triticum dicoccoides (assembly GCF_002162155.2). NCBI lineage: Eukaryota > Viridiplantae > Streptophyta > Magnoliopsida > Poales > Poaceae > Triticum > Triticum dicoccoides. The sequence continues at coordinate 264,707,836 of NC_041393.1, forward strand.
TGAGTACTTGGTACTCTATTTGGATATAGACATGTCCCCAAGGAATAAAGATATGCAATACATTCCAAAGATTTTCTTCCCTTAGATACGAACTCTTTCTCCCCCTGAATCTGATATTGGATAATGGGAGAAGATAGGGTAATAGAAAATCAGGGCAAAGACACAAAGAAACATCTACTAACATGTCTTTCCCCTCTTAAAGACATGTGACTTCTCTCCTCTTTGGACACCAAGCATCTGGGAAAGCTAAGATGTCTCTCTCTCCCATAGGGTCTCTTTTTCCTATAAGATAAGCTTTGATGTGATCTCTCTCTCTCCTCTTTGACATCAATTTCCAAGAAGGGTTCTTCTAGAATAGGAGTCAATTAGGTTTGATCCTTGAGACACATGACAAAGCAGCATGTAGATTGTGATGCGGGTAGAGGATAAGAATCATCGCGTGGAGCTGGAGATGAAATGACAATTGCAATGGCAAAATGTTTTCTCAGTAGTGAATCAGTAACGCCAATTCTTTTACATCAGTGACATCGAGTTGGCAGTGTTAGAGATGATGCATATCGGTCAGACCGAGTTCGTCCTTGTCGATTGTACCGATGAACTGTTCGGTCTAGCCGATAGGCAGAAATCGGTGAGGCCGAATTCAATGCAGAGAAAATATTTTGTCATCTCAGCTCACTTGGCAAATAAGATCTCACAAATATTTTCAAGGAATTAGATGTAGGGAATGCAGAAAATAATACAGAAAAGAAAAGAAATCTAGATGAAGTTTTGTTTTGAAAGGAGAACAAGCATGCAAGAGACAAATGCAAGAACTCAAAGAAACACTAGGGAACTTCATCTAGAATTGGTCGGCGACAAAGTCACCTATGTTAGAGTATATTGACTTAGGAGTCAAGTGAATTCACTTGATCATAGGTCATACTCATCGTTTAAGCTCAAAATGGGGTTGCCATTTTTCGTTTAAGCACTCTGATGTATTCGCATCTTGTTGAGTTGCTTTGACCCATGACTTGGGTTCAAGCTTCTCTAAGATGGAATGACATACCTTGGTGGTGGTGTTGATCTTGATCATGTAGTTGAACTTGTGTAGGATGCTCAAGGTTGATGTAGTTCATCAAGAGTTTGGAGCACCGCTTGTAGTTTGAGTTCATCTACCTACATGGCTTAGTTTTGCAAGGAAGAGCACTTGTGTATCCAAAATGACAATCATGAAATTTGATATCAAATGAGATTTGATATATAGAAATTGTCAAAGGATATGTTGAAAGGATTCATGTTTCCTTGTCTTCAACCACCATATTGTAGAGACTTGGTGATGTAGAGATTGCTTAGGATGTGTGTAAGTTGCAATCTCATAGAATTGGGCTTATCCAAGTACCTACAAGGGTTAGATGACATGCAGGGGTACAAGTATATCCAAGACATATGATCACCATCGTAAGAGAAATATCAAGGATTAGTCATAGAGAGGCTCATGCCTTGCATGCATCCAAATGGAGTTTCTACTCCAAGTTTGAGGCATCAATGATGTTCAATTCACCTCTCAAATGGAAAAATACTTTCTCATCAAGCGGTTTGGTGAATATATCCGCCAATTGCTTATCGGTATGAACATGTTTAAGATCTATGTCTCCTTTAGCAACATGATCTCGAATGAAATGATGACGAACTTCAATATGCTTAGTTTGAGAATGTTGCACGGGATTGTGAGCAATCTTAATAGCACTTTCATTGTCACCAAGCAATGGAACATGTTTCACATGTATCACATAATCTTTAAGAGTTTGGGTCATCCAAAGTAATTAAGCACAACATGAACCGGCAGCAATGTATTCCGCTTTGGCAGTGGATAAGGATACCGAGTTTTGTTTCTTAGAGGACCAAGACACAAGAGATCTACCAAGAAATTTACAAGTACCTGAAGTAGACTTTCTATCAACCTTGTCACCGGCATAGTCCGAATTGGAGTAGCCAACAAGATCAAAAGAAGACCTCTTAGGGTACCAAATGCCAAAGTTTGGTGTATGAATTAAGTATCTCACTATCTTTTTCATAGCCTTAAGATGACATTCTTTGGGGGCCGCTTGATATCATGCAGACATGCACACACTTAGCATCATATCAGGACGGGAGGCACATATATAACAATGAACCAATCATAGAACGGTAAACCTTTTGGTCAACTCGTTCGCCATCCTTAGTCAAGTTAAGATGTCCACTAGTAGGCATGGGTGTTTTCATACCTTTGCTTTCTTGCATGTTGAACTTCTTGAATAAGTCCTTGGTGTACTTTGTTTGGGAACAAAGGTACCCTCATTAGTTTTCTTGATTTGCAAACCAAGAAATAACTTGAGTTCACTCATCATAGACATCTCAAACTTCTCCGACATTAGCCTTCCAAACTTTTCACTAAAATGAGGGTTAGTCGAGCAAAATATGATATCATCCACATAAATTTGGCACACAAATAATTCACCATTAACCCTTTTAGTAAAAAGTGTAGAATCAATTTTTCCAATCTCAAAGCCTTTTTCAATAAGGAACTTAGTCAAGCATTTATACCATGCTCTAGGAGCTTGTTTAAGACCATAAAGAGCTTTGTGGAGTTTGTATACATGATTGGATTTCTTGGGATTAACAAAGCCGGGAGGTTGTTTAACATAAACTTCCTCCTCAATTTCATCATTTAGAAAATCACTTTTAATGTCCATTTGATATAACATGATATCATGGTGATTGGAATAAGCAAGTAAGATGCAAATGGATTCAAGTCTAGCAACGGGGGCATATGTCTCACCATAGTCCATACCTTCGACTTGAGTGTAGCCTTGAGCAACGAGACAAGCCTTGTTGTGTACAACTTGTCCATCTTCATCTTGCTTATTCCGAAACACCCATTGGTTCCAATGACATTGTGCTTCTCATCGAGCTTTTCAACCAACGTCCACACTTGGTTCCTCTCGAAATTGTGTAGCTCTTCATGCATGGCGTTCATCCAATCCGGATCATCAAGAGCATCTTCAACCTTCATAGGTTCAATACTAGAAATGAATGAGTAATGTTCACAAAATTTAGCCAATGAGTTTTAGAGCGAGTGATTCTCCCGGTTTGAATATCATCGAAGATTTGTTCGACGGGATGATCTCTCGAGACTATTGCTCGAACTCGTGAGAGCTTTTGTTTGGGTCGGGGTGGAACATCCTCTTCATTGTCTTGTTCTTCCTCTTGTCTCTCTTCATTGTCGTTGGCGTTGTTGTTCTCTTGTGGAGGTGGAGAAGGAGGTCGATGAGGTTCATCTTGTTGTACATCCTCGTTTCCATCATCTTGATGTGTTCCACTTGTGGATGCCTCCAAGTAAACTTGCCGTTCACCTTAGCGTGAAGTTGAGGCTTCCACTTGGACGGACGAGGTACTCTCCTTCACCTCCATTGGGTGAATCTTGCCAATAGACAAGTCTTATATTGCTTCCAAAGGGTCTTTGTCACCTACATCAACTGGCAATTGCTCTACTTGTGAGCCGTTAGATTCATCAAACTTCACATCTACCATCTCTTCAACCTTTTGGGTGAATTGTTGTAGACACAGTAAATGTGAGAGTTTGAGCCATAACCGAGTAGGAAACCTTCATGAGATTTAGGAGCAAATTTCGAACGATGATGCTTATCAAGAATATAGCACTTTGAGCCGAATACTCGAAAGTATCCAACTTGGGGTTTGTTACCGGTGAGAAGCTCGTATGCCGTCTTGCCGAGTAGCTTGTGAAGATATGGACGATTTGTTGCATGACAAGCTGTCTCAACCACTTCCGCCCAAAAGTGTTTTGGCGCCTTGTACTCATCAAGCATCGTTCTCGCCATCTCAATACGAGTTCGGTTCTTCCTCTCAACAACTCCATTCTGTTGAGGCATGTACATAGCCTAGAACTCATGTGAAATCCCTTCTTCGTCAACAAAGGTGTCCACATTGGCGTTCTTGATCTCCGTTCCATTGTCGATGTGACCTTCTTGATCTTCACTTCAAATTGATTTTGGGCCTTCCTAGCAAAGTTCTTGAAGAACTTTTGGACCTGCGATTTATCATCAAGAAAGAACACCCATGTAAATCTTGAAAAATAATCAACAATGACCAATCTGAATGAGTTATCACTGAGACTCTTGTAGGCATTGGGCCGAAAAGATCCATGTGAAGTAGCTCGAGTGGTCTTTTCGTGGTCATGATGTTCTTCACGGGATGACTTCCTCCAACTTGTTTTCCTGCTTGGCAAGCACTGCAAAGTCTATCCTTGTCAAATATAACATCTTTAACACCAAGGATATGATCACCTTTAATAAGCTTATCAAGATTTCGCATGCACACATGACCTAACCGTCTATGCCACAACCAACCTTTAGAAGATTTAGCAATTAAGCAAGTTCTAAGTTGAGCCTTTTTAGTGAAATCAACAATGTATAGATCACCTCTATGTATACCGGTAAAGACCATATTATGATTATCTCATCGAAACACTTGGCAATCTACTTCAGTAAATACGACATTGAAACCGAAGTCGGCTAGTCTAGATACAGAAAGTAAATTATAGCCAAGAGATTCAACGAGCATAACATTTTGTATGGAGCTGTCATGTGAGATGGCCACCTTACCAAGGCCAACCACCTTACCCTTTGAGTTATCACCAAAAGTGACATACTTTCGAGGGTCGTCGTTTTCAGCAAGCTCACGAAACATATCCTTGTCTCCGGTCATGTGATCGGTACATCCACTATCAAGAACCATTCCTTTCCTCCAACCATGTAGCTACGAAGGTTAGCCATAAGGCCAAAGTGTCTCATAGACTCATCGAGATCAAAGTCAGTATCATCGTTCTCATCATCGTATCCATGTTCAACATCGTCTTGTGATTGATCATTACCTAGGGAGAGTGATTCATTAGATTTATGATCATGACAATGTGCATCTTTATGAATTCTAATGACTTCAGAGATGATGTTACTAATGATTCCAACATGTCCTTTGGCACGCATAAGGTCACGACGCACAAATAGACAATCACCAAACTTAGGATCATTAGGGTTCATCCTATTTAAAGCAATAGACTTGTGAAGAATCTCATCTAAATTTTTCAAGAAATAGTCTAGAAAGCGTTCCTCAAGATATCTCCATATGGTGTAAGCACATTATAGAGTTGGCAAGCATGCAATCAAATTTCTAGGCAATCCTGTAGTGATAAGATTGATAGCTCAAAGATTGTGAATCATGTCAAGAGACTCATAAGGGGTAGGATGCAATGGATCAACAAGGGGCTCATAAGGGCTAGTATTGTTCAATTGATATTCATTGAAAATCTTAAGCATCTCATTTTTTCCAAGCATTATAGAACTCTCCATCAAGCATAGACACTCTACTTCTAATACTCCCAATCGTAGACTCATCCATCTTCCTCCAATGGTGATTAAACCAAAGCAATGGATACCAATGCTCTGATACCAATTGAAAGGATCGAGAAGAGGTGTCTAGAGGGAGGGTGATTAGACCCTCAACAAGTAAAGGTAGCAGTTTTTAAGTTCTTCAAGTTGAGGTTGGAGATTAGCACAATTTTAAACATTCACAATACATTTCAAGCAAGCATGGCAAGAGTATATGAGCAGCGGTAAGTAAAGCATGCAATTTACAAGAAAGTAAAGGGATGGGATTGCAGTGTGCAAACGCAATTGGAGACATGGAAATTTTTAGCGTGGTTCCGATAGGTGGTGCTATCGTACATCCACATTGGTGGAGACTTCAACCCACGAAGGGTAACGGTTGCGCGAGTCCACGGAGGGATCCACCCACGAAGCTCCACGAAGAAGCAACCTTGTATATCCCACCATGGCCATCGCCCACAAAGGACTTGCCTCGCTTGGGTAGATCTTCACGAAGTAGGCGATCTCCTTGACCTTACAAACTCGTTGGTTCAACTCCACAATCTTGACGGAGGATCCCAAGTGACACCTAACCAATCTAGGAGACACCACTCTCCAAAAGGTAATAGATGGTGTGTTGGCGATGAACTCCTTGCTCTTGTGCTTCAAATGATAGTCTTCCCAACACTCAACTCTCTCTCTCAGAGATTTGGATATGGTGGACAGATGATTTAAGTGGAAAGCAACTTGGGGAAGGCTAGAGATCAAGATTCTTGTGGTAGGATTGGGTTGTCTTGGTCTCAACACATGAGTAGGTGGTTCTCTCTCAGAAAATGAGTAGTGGAAGTGTAGGCACGTTCTGATGGCTCTCTCTTAAATGGAGAAGGGGGTGGAGGGGTATAAATAGCCTCCACACAAAATTTAACTGTTACACACAATTTACCAAACTCGGTGAGACCAAATAGTGAAACTCGGTAGGACCAATCTAGTTCAAAATGTGAATGTTAGGGTTTTTGGTGGGACCGACAATATCAACTCCATGGGACCGATGTGCTAGGGTTAGGGGAAAACCTCATCTCGGTGAGACCGATTGCATGAACTCGATGAGACCGATTTCAGCAATAAGAAAACAGAGACTTGGTCAAGCAAACTCGGTGTGACCGATTGCACATCTCAGTGAGATCAAAATAATTGCAACAGGTAACAGAGAGTTTGCAAGGCCATCTCGGTGGGACCGAGATCCTATCGGTGAGTCCGAACTGATTAGGGTTTCTGGCAGTGACTATGTCAATAAACTCGGTGGCGCTGGATAGATCAAATCGATGGGGACGAGTTTGACTTGGACATATTTTGATATGAGGAAGTGGTTGAGGGCTTTGGAGCATATCACTAAGCACTTTGAGCAAGTAGACCATTAAGCAACACCTCATCCCCTTTTAGTAGTATTGGCTTTTCCTATGGACTCAATGTGATCTTGGATCACTAACATAGAAATGAAGAGTCTTGAGTTGTTGCCAATATTTGTCCTTAGCATCTTGAAGGGGTTCCACATCCTCTTGTCCATGCCACTCCAATGCTGAACTCATATGAAATATACTAGATAAAACATTAGTCCAACAAGAGATATGTTGACATTAATTACCAAAATCACCCAGGGAGCACTTGTGCTTTCAAAGGGTTCAACACCCATTGTAATCATACACCCCAAGAGAAAACACAAGCCTCCGGGCACGAAATTAGGGTTGTTACCTCTCCGAGACGGGACCAAACTCACTAAATCCGAGTGATACACTTGCGCCGTAGCTAGGCTCCGCCCTTAGTTCGTACCCCTAGTACTCATTGTCAGGTTCGTTACCTCGACATCCAGTGTGAAGTTTGTCCCCAATACTGATGCCTTTCAAGTCTTGTCTTGCCCTCAACCCATCTTTACGGAAATAGGCTTTCACCCTGCTTTATATATATAAGCAAACCACCAGAGCCACAAGGTCTAACATAGGTTGACACCGCACAGGCATGCCAAGTCCACAAGCATACAAATAAAGAGAAAAGAGGGGGATTCTGCTGAGGACACAACTCAACAAGCCCAACATAAAAAATTAAAGGGCGACAATACAAGCCACGAAGGCTCATCCAGCTCAGGGGGAGGTGGAGAAAGCGGCGGCACCAAGCAGAGAGCCATCGCATGAAGACCTGCAATGATGATGTTGATGGCGCCACGATCCTAGGGGCTACTAAGAGGCCGCCAAAGCTGCAAGTACCCACACATTTTGAAAATCGTGTCAATCGCACGTCGAAGGGGAACACCCTGAATCACAAGCTTGTACGAATCCAAAGCGTCCAGGCGAGCACCCCGATTCCCAACCACCTAATGTGGCAGAGACGCTGAGGGGATGACTGGATTTCCTCAAAGAGGTCTGGGAAGTTAGTGTGGCACCACCGACCGCTTCACGGAAGCAACTCCAGAGGAATTGCGCTGACACAAACGTGAAGAAGATGTGGTTCGAGTCCTCCTTCGTCCCGCATAGGGGGCAGAGTCCATCACCGGGGCCATTCCGCTTGAGCACCTCCACGCTAGACGGCGCTCGGCCCCGGATCCACTGCCAGAGGAAAATCCTGATCTTTAGAGGGAGTCTAATCACCCAAATCTAAGCAAATGGTGCAGGGGCAGGGGCAACCGCAATAGCCTGGTATGAGGATTTGGTCGAGAAACGACCCGAGGGCTCCAAGTGCCAGGAGACGCGATCCATAGTGTGGTCAAGTCCTGAGGCTACAGCGTGATGCACTCAAGAAGATCCTCCCACGCACCAAGTTCTGGAGGCCCAAATGGCCTCCTGAACGTGAGACACCCTAAGTCAATAAGGGTCGTCTCGATGGAGATCCTAGGTTCGACCGCGATGGCGAACAGGTCAGGAAATCATGCGCCGAAGGGGCGGTCCCCAACCCACCTGTCAAACCAGAATAGTGTGGATGCACCAGCTCCCACCGAGATGGATGTCCCGATGCGAAGGACAGGGAGCAGCTGGATGACGGCTGCCAAAACTGCGACCCACCCGACCGGTGACAGAAGGTGAGTGGTTGTCCATGGAGATATTTGTTCCGGATGATGTCCAGCCAAAGGCCGCCCTTCCGCTTGCAATCCGCCACATCCAACGTGTTAATAGGGCGATGTTCATGCTTTGGGTGACATGATCCCAAGCCCTCCCTGTTCCCACGGTTTGCAAATCTCCGGCTAGCAAACCATATGGTACTTATCCTTGTCACCCTCCCCTACCCAGAAAAATCTCGTAGGGTACTTGGCGATCTCATGGTGTAGGGTTTCATGGAGGCTGTAGAACTCATAAGGAACAGAGGCAGGCTGGACAGAGAGGAGTTGATGAGAATAGTCTGTGCCGCTTTGGAGAGCCAACGATCATGTCCCGGTTCAATGCGGTGTTGAAGTTTGGACACTGTCGGGCGTAAATCGGCCATAGATAGCTGCGAGTCACTAATGGGAATCCCCAGATAGGACATGGGGAAGGAACCCAGCTGGCAATTAAGCCGGTCCGCAATGCCCTGTCGCTCAGCAGGGGAGCAGCCCATCACCATCACTTCGCTCTTGTCGAAGTTGATCTTAACCCAAGATGCGAGACATGTTGCGAATGACCCTCGCCTTCTGAGCGATAGACGACAGACCGGAGATAGTAATCCACGCGGTGTCGAGAACAGCTACCCCCGCTGGGTTAACCTCAGGAGCCAAGATGTCCACCTCCAATTTGTTCAGCGCCAAAGTGATATCCCTGCTATGAGTGCAGTAGCCAAAGCTGAAGGGCTCCAGGAACATCACAGAGAACTTCTTCTCGCTGATAGTCTCCACCTGTCAATCCCAATCGGCATCGGTGGTGCACAGGTGGGTGAGTATAGTGGTGATCTGCTTCGGAGAGGCCGAGCCCTTGCTCAGGACCATCACTATCACGATCAATGAGGTTTTTTCTTCCTCGGGCTCCTCGATAGCAGGGGGTTAGCTCTAGGCCATGATTTCTGGGCTGGACACCGGCGCATCTCGGCGGTCGAGAATGCGGCTCTCACAGCCCCTTTCTCCGAGGACGAGGTCTGGCTGGCCATTAAGGGCATGAACCCAGCCTCCGCCCTGGGCCTAGATGGCCTCCTGGTGAAGCTCATCCAGACATTCTGGAATGTCATTAAGCCGGAGGTGATGTCCCTCTTCGAGGAATTTTATGTAGGTTCCATGGACCTCTGTCGTCTTAACTATGGGATCATCACGCTCATCCCCAAGGTTCCTCGGGCCTCAGACATCCGCCAGTTTCGGCCGATCACAGTGATCAATGTGATCTTTCACATTCTGGCCAAGGGGTATCCCGAAGGTTCCTGGGGCCTCAGACATCCGCCAGTTTCGGCCGATCACAATGATCAATGTGATCTTTCACATTCTGGCCAAGGGGTACGCCGATAGGGTGACCCCTACTCACCCCAACCAGTCGGCCTTTATCTGTGGTAGATACATCCTGGATGTCGTTTTTGTACTCCACAAAGTACTTTACGAGGTCCGGGCGGTCTTCCTGAAGATTGGTTTCCACAAAGCATATGACACGGTGCACTGGCCCTTCCTTCGAGAAGTCCTACTCCGTAAGGGTTTTGATGACCGTTGGGTCATGCGTGTCATGCAGATGGTCTTGTGTGGGCGCACCGTAGTTAACATTAACAGGGAGATCGGCCCCTTCTTCCCCACCCTTTGTGGGGTTAGACAAGGCGACCCCTTCTCCCCCTTTTTGTTCAACATGGTGGTCGACGCTGTCGCTACCATCCTAGACCACTAGTAGAAAAGGGGGCAATGGCCCAGGCCAGTTCAGCCCATTAGTCCCGGTTCAATCCAGAACCGGGACCAATGGAGCTATTTGCCCCGGTTCGTGAGCCCAGGGGGCCGACCGGGCCACGTGGGCCATTGGTCCCGGTTCGTCCGGACCTTTTGGTCCCGGTTGGTGGGACGAACCGGGACCAATGGGCCTGGCTCCTGGCCCACCACTATATGTCCCGGTTGCTGGCATGAACCGGGACCAATGGCTACCCGTTAGTCCCGGTTCATGCCACGAACCGGGACCAATAGTGTTGCCTATATATACCCCCTCGCTCGCGAGCAGAGCACTCCAGTGCTCTGTTTTTCTCTTGCCGGCGAGGGGGGGCTTTGTGGTGCTCTAGCTCAACTCCATAGCACATGAGGTGTTCGATGAAATGCCCGAGCCACACTACTTAAGCTTTCTCCTCTCCAAGCTCGACCTCCAACCTCTATTTTCCTCAATATTTGTCTAGGTTTAGTGGTCCATCACGCCCCGTCCCCGTCTTCACCGCTGTCGATCACTCGCGCCGATCTCATCGCCAGCACCACTGTGGTGAGCCTCTTGTTCTTATCTTCTTTCTGAAAAGAAAAATATTCTTACTTGTATTATTTTCTTACTTTTATTATTGCATCTTATATAGTGCGATGGTTTTGGTATCCGCCCTCGTCGGCCCTCGTCCTGTCTATGATTCAGATGTGGTATATATTATCTTTTCATAACTATTGGTTCATTTATTGTTTATGAAAATTATGCCGACCAACGTGACATAGATTTTATTTATCTAGGAGGTTGTTGAACCAGAAATTCCAACCGACCCTATTGTCGAGAGGTTAAATTTAGTTGAAGAAGAAAACAATTTCTTGAAGGAAAAAATAAAAAAACTTGAGGAGGAGAAGATGATATTGGAGTTGCATGTTGCGGATGTCGTCGATGATCACAAGATCAAGATGGATGCAATGCGCCTGAAGATGAGAAAGATTAGAAAATATACCATTCATACCGAGGCTTGGTATCATTATGCCATTAGATCAGTTGTTACCTTGGTTGCGATTATGATCGCATTTGTTTTCGCATTGAAATGTTTTACATAGTTTCAATGTATGATTTAATTAATTTAGATGCTCTGCAGAGCTTTATGTTGTTAGATGAGAACTATGTATGTACTTTGGTTTTTATGTGATGATGAACTTCATTAATTTGGTCACTTAATTATCTATTCATGATGTTCTGTAATGATTTTTGACACACTTAATTATATATAATGCACGCAGATGAACCGGCAATGGATGTACGGTGACAGACACACCTCCGAGTACATTAAGGGCGTGCATGATTTTCTCGAAGTGGCTGAGGAAAACAAGCAGAATGGTTTTATGTGTTGTCCATGCCCTATATGTGGGAATACTAAGTCTTACTCTGACTGGAAAATCCTTCACACCCACCTGCTTTACAAGGGTTTCATGCCACACTATAATGTTTGGACGAGGCATAGAGAAATAGGGGTTATGATGGAAGACGGCGAGGAAGAAGAGTACGATGACAACTATGTGCCCCCTGAATACGGTGATGCTACTGAACATCAAGATGCACCAGACGATGTGCACGATGGTGCTGCAACGGGCGAAGCTGCTGAAGATCAAGAGGAACCAGACGATGTGCCCGATGATGATGATCTTCGCCGGGTCATTGTCGATGCAAGGACACAATGCGAAAGTCAAAAGGAGAAGCTGAAGTTCGATCGCATGTTAGAGGATCACAAAAAGGGGTTGTACCCCAATTGCGAAGATGGCAACACAAAGCTCGGTACCGTACTCGAATTGCTGCAGTAGAAGGCAGAGAATGTTGTGCCTGATAAAGGATTTGAGAAGCTACTGAAAATAATGAAGAAGAAGCTTCCAAAGGATAACGAATTGCCCGACAGTACATACGCAGCAAAGAAGGTCGTATGCCCTCTAGGATTGGAGGTGGAGAAGATACATGCATGCCCTAATGACTGCATCCTCTACCGCGGTGCCTACAAGGATCTGAACGCATGCCCGGTATGCGGTGCATTGCGGTATAAGATCAGACGAGATGACCCTGGTGATGTTGACGGCGAGCCTCCCAGGAAGAGGGTTCCTGCGAAGGTGATGTGGTATGCTCCTATAATACCACGGTTGAAACATCTGTTCAGAAACGGAGAGCATGCCAAGTTGATGCGATGGCACAGTGAGGACCGTAAGAAAGACGGGAAGTTGAGAGCACCCGCTGACGGGTCACAGTGGAGAAAAATTGAGAGAAAGTACTGGGATGAGTTTGCAAAGGACCCAAGGAACATATGGTTTGCTTTAAGCGCGGATGGCATTAATCCTTTCGGGGAGCAGAGCAGCAATCACAGCACCTGGCCCGTGACTCTATGTATGTATAACCTTCCTCCTTGGATGTGCATGAAGCGGAAGTTCATTATGATGCCAGTTCTCATCCAAGGCCCTAAGCAACCCGGCAACGACATTGATGTGTACCTAAGGCCATTAGTTGAAGAACTTTTACAGCTGTGGAATGGAAACGGTGTACGTACGTGGGATGAGCACAAAAAGGAGGAATTTGACCTAAAGGTGTTGCTGTTCGTGACCATCAATGATTGGCCCGCTCTCAGTAACCTTTCAGGACAGACAAACAAGGGATACCACGCATGCATGCACTGTTTACTTGACACCGATAGTATATACCTGGGAAGCTGCAGGAAGAATGTGTACCTGGGCCATCGTCGATTTCTTCTGACCAACCATCAATGTCGAAAGAAAGGCAAGCATTTCAAAGGCGAGGCAGATCACCGGAAGAAGCCCGCCATGCGTACCGGTGATCACATACTTGCTATGGTCAATGATTTACACGTAATCTTTGGAAAGGGTCCCGGCGGACTAGCTGTTCCGAATGACGCTGAGAATCACGCACCCATGTGGAAGAAGAAATCTATATTTTGGGACCTACCCTACTGGAAAGACCTAGAGGTCCGCTCTTCGATCGACGTGATGCACGTGACGAAGAACCTTTGCGTGAACCTGCTAGGCTTCTTGGGCGTGTATGGGAAGACAAAAGATACACCTGAGGCACGAGAGGACCTGCAACGCTTGCACGAAAAAGAGGGCATGCCTCCGAAGCAGTATGAAGGTCCTGCCAGCTACACTCTTACGAAAGAAGAGAAAGAAATATTCTTTCAATGCCTGCTCAGTATGAAGGTCCCGACTGGCTTCTCGTCGAATATAAAGGGAATAATAAATATGCCAGAGAAAAAGTTCCAGAACCTAAAGTCTCATGACTGCCACATGATTATGACGCAACTGCTTCCGGTTGCATTGAGGGGGCTTCTACCGGAAAACGTCCGATTAGCCATTGTGAAGCTATGTGCATTCCTCAATGCAATATCTCAGAAGGTGATCGATCCAGAAATCGTACCAACGCTAAGGAGTGATGTGGCGCAATGTCTTGTCAGTTTCAAGCTGGTGTTCCCACCATCCTTCTTCAATATCATGACGCACGTCCTAGTTTATCTAGTCGACGAGATTGTCATTCTGGGGCCCGTATTTCTACACAATATGTACCCCTTTGAGAGGTTCATGGGAGTCCTAAAGAAATATGTTCGTAACCGCGCTAGGCCAGAAGGAAGCATCTCCATGGGCCATCAAACAGAGGATGTCATCGGGTTTTGTGTTGACTTCATTCCTGGCCTTAAGAAGATAGGTCTCCCGAAATCGCGGTATGAGGGGAGACTGACTGGAAAAGGCACGCTTGGAAGGGACTCAATAATATGCAGGGACGGATATTCTTGGTCTCAAGCACACTACACAGTTCTACAGAACTCTACCTTGGTGACCCCGTATGTCGATGAACACAAGAACAGTCTGCGCTCCAAACACCCAGAGCAGTGCGACGACTGGATTACATGTGAACACATCAGGACTTTCAGCAGTTGGTTGGAAACACGTCTTAGAGGTGACAGCACTATTTGTGATGAGCTGTACTTGTTGTTCAGGGGACCATCTTCGACTGTAATGATTTGGAAAGGATACGAGATAAATGGGAATACATTTTACACGATTGACCAAGATGAAAAGAGCACCAACCAAAACAGCGGTGTCCGCTTTGATGCAGCAACCGACAATGGAAATGACACATATTATGGTTACATAGTAGACATATGGGAACTTGACTACGGAGTAGATTTTAAGGTCCCTTTGTTTAAGTGCAAGTGGGTCAATCTGTCAGGAGGCGGGGTACAGGTAGACCACAGTACGGAATAACAACAGTGGATCTGAAAAATCTTGGGTACACTGATGAACCGTTCGTCCTAGCCAATGATGTGGCACAGGTTATCTATGTGAAGGACATGTCTATCAGACCGAGGAAAAGAAAAGATAAGGTAGCGAATACATCATACAATGAGCCAAAGCGCCACGTAGTTCTTTTAGGAAAAAGGGACATCCCGGGAGTGGAGGGCAAGACAGACATGTCTGAAGAGTATGAAAAGTTTCATGAAATTCCCCCCTTCAAAGTCAAGGCTGACCCAAGCATCATGATAAACGATGAAGATTATCCATGGTTACGGCGCAATAAGCAAACGACACAAGCGAAGAAAAAGTGAAGACTTTCTCCCGCAACTATTATGATGATACCATGCCAACTTTGTAACAGACGAGTAGGATACCATTGTCCGTTTTGTACATGCACATGCTATGCCAACTTTTTCAGAGTTCATTTGAAAACTATGAATTTGAAAACCTCGCCAACCGAAGGGCGCTCAAATTTGAAAACTAATGGCACTAACAGAAAGTTTATAATTTTTCTAACTAAAAGCAAAAAGAATTAAAAAATAAAGCAAAAAACAACAAAAAATAAATAATGCAGAAAACAGAACAAAAAAACTGAAAAATAATAAAAATAGCAACAATAAGTATTTTGTTGTAAGTACAAACAAAATAAAATATATAAAGCAACAAAGAAAACAAAAAAAGTGTTTTCAAATTTGAAAACTAATGGCACTAACAAAAAGTTTATAATTTTTCTAAAACTAAAAGCAAAAAGAATTAAAAAATAAAGCAAAAAACAACAAAAAATAAATAATGCAGAAAGCAAAACCAAAAAACTGGAAAAAAATAAAAATAGCAACAATAAGTATTTTGTTGTAAGTAGAAACAAAATAAAATAAATAAAGCAACAAAGAAAACAAAAAAACAAAAAAAAGTGCCACCTACTGGGCCCCCACGACCTGAATACTACTAGAAACCCTACCATGGGCCAGGATTCAGGCCCGCGGGAGGCCCAGTAGGCCCACAGGCACAGATTGCACGGTCAGGCCCGAAAGCCTGCAGTTGAGAGGAGCTCGAGAGGGTGGGCGCAGCAGCGCTTTAAACCACTCTCGAGCTCTCTCAACTAGCGAGGTGGGACTAAACTTTTCGGCGCGGGGCAGCACAAGGCCTTTGGTCCCGGTTGGTGGCACCAACTGAGACTAAAGGGGGGATTAGTCCCGGTTGGTGCCACGACCCGGG
>NC_041393.1:264724461-264729573 GCF_002162155.2 Triticum dicoccoides
TTTTAGAAAAATTAGGATTTTTTTTCTGTTCATAGATTTTTTTGGTGATATTAATTATTGTAAATATGCAAATGTTTGTATATTCATATGAACAATGAATTAGGCAATACTACTTCATGTATTTTTAAGAAGGAAGAAGAAGAAAAAGAATGAGAGGAAAAAGGAAATAAGAAGAGGAAGAAAGGAGAAGAAGAGGGGAGAGGAAGAAGAGGAGAAATAAATAAGAAGAAGAAAAAAGAAGAAAAAGAAGAGGAGAAGAAGAAAGGAATAGAGGAGAAGAAAAAAATAGAAAAAAATTCTATTTTTTCTTCTTCTCCTCTATTCTTTTCTTCTTCTCCTCTTTTTTTCTTCTTCTTTTTCTTCTTCTTCTTCCTTCTTCCTTCTTCCTCTTTTCTTCCTTTTTCCTTATTTTCCTTTCTCGAGGGATAAGAAGAAAAAGAAGAGGAGAAGAAGAAAGAAAGGAATAGAGGAGAAAGAAGAAACTTTGACACGAGGGGGGGTACCGATACCCCCTCCCCGATAACATTATTTTCCCATGTATATGTATGTTGTGTCGTTGTCGATATAACGAGGGTGTCGAGGATAACCGAGGGGTCGAGGGTCGGGAACTAGGGTAGAGGGTCGAGGGTCGTTAAGGGGTCAAGGGTCGAAGGTTTCAGGGTCGAGGGTCGTTAAGGGGTCAAGGGTCGAAGGTTTCAGGGTCGAGGGTTCCTATAGTGTCAAAGTATTGAAGAAATCCATGGCTTCATCATTAGCCGGAAGTAACCATGGCATGATGGTACGAAGTCCTCCAAAGTTATTCTGGAATGGAGTCCTGGATAGGATAATTTGCCTTTTTGTACGAATCTCAACAAAGGCCTTTCAAATAACGATATTCGGAAGGTTCTTGCTGAACTTTGTACCAAAAAGTGAATTATCCTATCTGGGACTCCGTTCCAAAATAACTTTGGAGAGCTTCGTACCATCATGCACCTGTTACTTTCGCCTAATGATGAAGACATGGTTTTGTTGAATCCTTTGACACTAGGCAACCTCCCGACCCCTCGACGATCCTCGACCCCTTGACCCTCGACCGCTCGGCAATCCACGACCCTCTACCCTACCGCGGGCGTCGATGCCCACGTCACTTGTGGGACATAGATGTAGTGTTCAACGCCGACCCCCTCCCGATAGCTTCAACACGTGGGGGGTCGATATTACCCCCTCCTTGAAGCGTTCTCGAGGCCACCCCCTAACCCTTGAAGCGTTGTGGAGGCCACCCCAAACCCTAGAGAAGCAGCGTCGAGGCCACTAATATGATTCCTTATTGTGATTAGCTAGCTAGTTCTACGTTTGCCACTAATATATCCATATCTGTCATGTTTGAATAATAATTGCCATGTTGTAAATATTTGTAGAAACTATGGACACCCCCCGAGACGAAGCAAAAGAAGCGTTGTTGAGGGACATAATCGCACAAGGAAGTGATGCCGTCTCCTCGTTGATGTTTCTCAACGACAAGGATGGTCTGGAAGGAGAGGGTGAAGAAGCAGCTGGCTATGATTTACATGGCTCCGATGACCCAATGCCGGTGCAAGAAGGAGAGGGTGAAGAAGTAGACCGTGAGGACGGCTCCGGTGATCACCAAACCGTGTCCAGGTATATATATTAGTTAAGCCTGTGCTGACTAGCTAATTGATGCATTCATTGTTTTGGTATGTACACATATTAATTAACTCTCGTCTTTGTTCTTTTTTCTAGCCCTTCGGATCGAGCACAACTTCGGTAAAGAGACGAGGCCCGAAGAAAAAGTTGAGCTCGGATGAAAAGTTTGAGATCATACAAATCGCGCGCGACGGCCAACCGATTGAACCCTACCGGACAAAGAAGGCATTTGTTGCTCAGTGCGGGGTTCTGGTTAGGGACAAGATCCCGATCAGCATCCACCAATGGTATAAGCCTAAGAACAAAGACCCTGAGGTGTCTTATGTCAATGATATGCAGAAAAAGAATCTTTGGACTGAGCTGAAGTCAAATTTCACCCTACCGCCGGAGGATGATCTGGAGAAGCCAGTTATAGAGCCATTAATCAAGTCTTTTGCTCTGAAGAAGATGGCAGACCTATTCAGGAATTGGAAGAAAGACCTCAATAGGTATGTCGAAAAAAATGAGACACCAGAATTCAAGGGCAAATATGAGAAGATCAGAGATGACTGGCCCGCATTTGTGGCCCACAAGACATCGGAAAAGAGTAAAAAGATGTCGGCGACAAACAAGAGAAATGCTGAGAAGAAGAAGCTTCACCATCGCACGGGGTCAGGTGGCTACCTCGTAGCCCGGCCTAAGTGGGCCAAGGCTGAGAATGATCTGCTTGATAAAGGGATCGAACCAGAGACAATGAACTGGCCAGACCGTTGCCCGACTTGGTTCTTTGGGGCCGGCGGATCCTTGGACCCTATAACAGGGAAGTGCATTTGGACGGACGAACAATTGGACATACCAGTCAAGAGGCTTCAGCAATATATCGAAGCAGCGCAGCAAGGGACGTTCGTTCCAGACAGGGAGAAGGACGAGCTCACAATGGCCCTCGGCAATCCTGAGCACCCTGGACGGACACGAGGCACGCCAGGCTCCATTTCGTGGAAGGCTGGATTTCCGGACGCAAGGGGTTACAAAACCCATGAGGAGGAAGAAACTGGAGCAGAGCCAACTGCAGGCGCTGCACGAAAGGGTAATGGGGCTAGAGGAACGAGAAGCAGATCGCAGCAAACGACCTGCCGAAGCTTCCCCCGAAGCTACCCCGCCATCTCAGCGGAGAAGCAGCGTGGCTTCCACCGAGATGCTTCAGCCAGAGCATGCCTTGATGGCTCCTGCCAGCTATCCCGTGGATGCTATCACGGATGCTGAAAATTGCCACCTTATGGCGCAATGGAGCAATTTGAAGGTTAAGGCGGCTGTTGGCTCTGTTTATCCTACTAAACCCGACTCAACTTTTCACTGCCGGCCGATTCCAGAAGGATATGCTAAGGTGGCTGTCGATGAAATAACGGAGGGATTTGAGGACCTCCGGCTTGACCACCCTACCGGTGAAGGGGAGTATCGGCTGGGTTCTGCTCTGAAGACTCCATGCCTATGGCGGAAGGATCTCATCAACCTTCCGAACTGGACGCCTCCGCCTCCTCCTCCTCCTCCGGCGAGTCAGGGCACTCCGCCTCCTCCACCGCCTCCTCCTCCGGCGAGTGACGATCAGGGCATTCGGCCGGCTCCTTCTCCGGCGCGTGGCGGCACTCCGCCTCCTTCTCCGCCTGCGCCGATGCGCCTGAGCAGCCAGCCTCCTCCTTCTCCGCCTCGTCAGCAAGGGCGGAAAAGACCCACCGCCGCTCCGGCTGCTCCGGCGCGTCGTAGTCGTTCTCCTCCGCCTTGTAAGCAAGGAAAGAAGACATCCGCTCCGTCTACTCTGCGGCGTCTAGCAGTACAGCCAAAGGCGGGAGGAGATACAGATTTGGTCCTTCTCTGAAGACTCCAGAGAAGTTATCGTACGAGAGGAGCGAGGAGGAAAACGCGAAGATCGCGCAGACCGAAGTGGATGACTGGTTTCAAGGGTTGAAAGCAAAGAGACATCCACCTCCGGAGGAGAAGGTAGATCCGGTGAAAGTGAAGTGCACTCTGGCTGCCCTAACAAAACCCCCAAGTCTCCGCCGAAAGGCAACTATGAGCGCATTATTGGAAAGGCATTTGCCGAAGTGGAGAGGTCGGGAAGTACTAAAAGTGATCAAAGGATGAAAGAACGACGAGCTGGGAAACAAATTGCCCAGCTCGGCGAACAAGCGAAGCAATCGTGCCCCCCCGCTCAAGGTGCCTGCTAGCGACATCGTCGATCCGAGGATGGTGCCCGGTTATGGCAATCCTGCAGATTACCTGCCTGACGATGTACATTATGATATCTTGGAGGTGCAGATACAAAGATACGAGTACGGGAAGCCTCTCGTTAAAGATGAAAGTTCTCTATCAACGATGATGCGAAGATTGCATGATTGGTACATGAAAACCTGCAAAGAGTCTGAGGGGAGGAGTACTTTGTATGTGAGAGTTAAAAAGGAGCATGACCTCCTTGGAATTGAACTGTTGCCTATTCCATTTGAGGAGTTCTATCAGTTTTTCAATCAATTGGCCATCGATAAAGCAACGGTCACCTCCTACTGTCTGTAAGTAGTACTACTTCTGTCATTAAGTCTTTCTATATAACTCAGCCCTTTCATTGCATGTATTTATAATTATCCTCACTATATTATGCAGATTGAAGATCGCCGAATTGAAGAAAAGACAAGTGGGAGATATTGGGTTCATTAACACGTATCTCATAGATGCAACTGAGGTTCAATATCGTGCCCAAGAAACCGAGGCCAACTTGCTACGATCGTTGGAAATAAATGAACACAAAGATATAATACTCTTTCCTTACAACTTCAAGTGAGTGTTACTGTCTTGTGGCATATTCGGTTTCCTTATTAGTCCAGGTTATAGTAATGTAATATTGATGAGTTATGCATGTGTGCGCAGCTACCACTATATTCTCCTAGAGATTAAGCTTGAGAAGGGAGTAGTAACTGTCTTAGACTCCAAGCGAAAAGATCCCAAGGAGTATGCGGACATGACTGAAATGCTCGAGAAGTAAGTTAAATCGATCATTATCCACCATATCAGCAACTTTGTTCATTTCTGATATCAAGTAATTGTTTTCTTTGTATGGCAGGGCTTGGAGAAAATTCACCAAAAAAGCTCCGGGACTACCGAAGAAGCTGCAATTTAGGCACCCGAAAGTAAGTACTATATAGTAGCATATTCCAGGCATCTCCTAGTGATTCAAGCGCTAGTTTCATCAATACCATTTAGCATGCTTGCTAATTATCAGTTTGATTGACCTCTATTTCTTGTAAAGGGGTTGTGGCAGGAACAAGGGAATGATTTCTGTGGATACTACGTTTGCGAGTCCATCCGCCACGCGACCTGTGAGCGGGGCTACTCCGACAAACAATATGAAGTGCGTAAATAACAATATTCACAATTTTATTTTATTACCATCATTTGTGTTGAGTTTCATTCATTCATATATATATATATATATATATATAT
>NC_041393.1:264730329-264734024 GCF_002162155.2 Triticum dicoccoides
TTTTAAAAAAAACAAAAACCCCAGCCACAGAAATGCTGACGCGTGGATGCCTATTGGTCCCGGTTGGTGCCACCAACCGGGACCAAAGGCCCTCCTGCCTGGGCTCAGCGGACAGGCCACGTGAAGGCCCATCTGTCCCGGTTCTGGATTGAACAGGGACTAAAGGGTCAGGGCATTAGTACCGACCCTTTAGTCCCGGTTCATGAACCGGGACTAAAGGCCCTCACCAACCGGGACTAAAGGCCCTCACCAACCGGGACTGTAGGCCCTTTTTCTACTAGTGGACAAGGCCAAGGCCGCAAGTAATATCCACGG
The DNA here is from genome assembly GCF_002162155.2 of Triticum dicoccoides. Taxonomy (NCBI): domain Eukaryota; kingdom Viridiplantae; phylum Streptophyta; class Magnoliopsida; order Poales; family Poaceae; genus Triticum; species Triticum dicoccoides. The sequence continues at coordinate 264,730,645 of NC_041393.1, forward strand.
CGTGGTTCCGCACCTTATGGGAGGGGGTGGGGTCTCCCTCCTTCAATACGCCGATGACACCATTATTATGGTGGAAGAATCTGAGTCTGACATAGCCAACCTGAAATTCCTGCTTCCATCAGCCCATCTTTACTCTATTGTGGCATGTCGAAGAGTGTACCAAGCAAATTCTCGCACACATCCTTTGTAATATACATGACATCAAGGTAATGTGGTGTATAGAGGACTTCCCAGTACTGTAAGTCCCAAAAAATAGACTTCCTTTCTCATACTTTTAGCAACATCTTCTCCTTGACGCCCTTTCGCCACTTTACTGGCTTAGAGCACTCTGTCCAATCCTTCAACAACTGATGGATTTTTGCCCCGGTCCTCTTACTGGCGTTGCTCGGGTTTTATCTATACTGCCGAACAGATCTCCACGACTTCTTCACTCGTCATCCTCGTCAAGCCACCTTCAATAACCCATGAACACGGTTTCCCGAGTGCCCTTTAATATAGCTGGCGATAAGACGTATCATCCATACACTTAATAGAGCCTCCCCGGTGGATCCTCCACCAACAGAGCAACGGTTCCGAGTGCGATAGGGCTGCCGGGCTGCGACACCACCTGCAACAACGCGAATATGCCATATCCCCCATCCGGCCTAACTATGCATACAATTTCTTCAGTACCAATGAAGTCCAAAGTCCCATGAAAATTAAGTCCGGACTGGATTTCGCAAGATTTTCAAGGGACAAAAGAAAGTTATTTTGCCATGTCGGAATGAGCAATTCCATGAGGAACCATGGAGAAAGAGTTGGCCCTATAGGATTCCCATTGTATTGCTTATTACATATACACTGGTGCACAGGTAGATGTATCTTGTCCAGAATTGCACCATCAATAAGTAACAAGAAAAGGAAAATTTAACAAAACTGCAGCTCTCTACCTTAAGCCTACCAGCTAAGGAATAACCGTACTCGAATATATAATTACGCAAAGGAAATTAAGACAAAAGAGACTATGCAAGAAACTACCGAGGCCATCATCTTCACCTGTGTTTTTCTTTATACACCCCAGCATTCTGATGAGGAAGCACATGGATTAAATTTCAAGCAAAGCCAAATCTCACTTCAACTGCTCTAGCCGCTCTCTCTGACCTCGACAGGCTTCGCAGCAACAGATAAATCCCCAGCAGGGCCTTTCTTGCCCAGAGGGCTCACACTCTTGGCCTTGCCAAGCCGAACAGCCTGTGCAAAAGTCTTCGTGATATGACCCACCATGTCAGTGGGTACAGTCAAGGGCTTCTTGGGCTCAAGAAAGCTACAATTCTTGGCGATATGACCCACCAGGTCAGTTGGTACAGTCGACGGCTTCTTGGGCTCAGCGATACTGGAGCTGGATATCTGCTGTTGCTGATACAGCCTTGCCTTATTCTCCAGCAGGGCTTTCTCACGTTCCTCGTAAAAGTCAAAGTCATCGAGGATCGACGCATCCTCCTCATGGTCCTTGAAGATTTTCAGCATCTCCTGTCCTTGTTCCAGTTTCACCTATGATAAAGCTCAAAATGTGTTAGCACCACACTAAGTAGTCGAAGACGGAGCATTCCGATGTAAGTACTTACTGATATCAATATTAGTACCTCCTACGAAACCATGTTAGGCTATATCATAATAATTTGATGGGTAATATCACTATGAAATAAATAGTGGTACTTCAAGGACAACAAATGTGCAAATCAAGTAACAAATGATAAGCTATTCAAAAGCATTGTACCTCTTGTGTGTCCCGGCTGTTGGTTACCGGCTTGTGCTCATTGTTTTCAAGAATTATATGGCGGAAGAGATTATTTGGAACATCCTTCAGTATGTGCCAATTAACAGGGAACTGGCCAGTCCACTTATCTTGCTGCCAGTAGTCCACACTCTTCTCAAAATTCACCGGTCCAGTCATCTCCGCAACACCGCAGAACTGTGCGCTAGCGTTCACCTGCACATATTGGTCCAGTTTTCAATTCTCAGTGGAGAATATAAATGCAAGGAAACAAACATGAGATACTGAGAAAGCACTAATAGGGAAACAGGATAAGGCTTTAATTACCGAAAACAACAGAAAAATGGGACAGTGTTCTTCCTTCTTCACTTCATGATAAGCCCCATCTAGTTTCTTGTTTCCATTTGTGGTGCTAGCCCAAACACCATATTTGATGCTCTTGTGCACATTATCTTCGCTGTATGATTTTATGATAAAAAATCTAGCATTTTTGTACTCTAACAAAATCAGTCCTGTTGTATGACCCCTGGTCAAGTCCAGCAGAAGACTTCTCATCTTTACTGTTATCCTCTGGTTGCTTCTTAGGCCTGGTGGAACGTGGACCGCGGCTTTGCTCATTGAGGAAATCAAGTGAACCAACAAAGCTGCATAACAAAGGATTACCCCTCCCTCTCCTGCGCTCTTTGTCAACTGGAATCAAACTTCTACCATTCAGGCCATAGTCAGGGAAAGGACTCCCATAATTAGTGGTATGTGGGAAACTCCCACGATGAGAGAACCTTCTTCCATAAGAGTCACTAGGGGTTCCAAAACCATAGAAGGACTTCTGCTGAGGGGGCATCTGAAATTGGGAATAAACGGAAGTATTAGATCCTAGTAATAACGATATTTGATCCTGTCTTGTTTATAATCAATAATAGTGTTCTTGTCAAATTATCATATGCATAAGCACAGAAAGAACAGGTCATCATCCTAAATATTAGTGTGTACGCAGCCATCAAGCACTGATGGCTGATTGCATTTGGAAGTAGGAATCGCCAGTGATCTCCAGTCAGACATATGGTGGTGAATCCGTTCCACAGATTGAGCTGAATTGCAGCTAGACACATCTTTGGCAGTACCAGGCTAATTTATTACAGGATTTGGTCATGTTTTTGTGGTCACTGTGATATGGCAGATTGGAAGTGATTGCATCCAAACTCTTCAACAAAAATGTTTAGGTAAAAGGCTTCAAACTTTGAATTTTATGGTAAATGCGAGAAGCATGAATGAGAGAATTAGGGGTTAAAACGTCACGTTATTGTTAATGTATATGTGGATTGCCCAACTTTCTCCATTGGTTAGGGGTTTTGGTTCAACTGGTTGTGGTACATGAAACCTAATAAGGTCTTGGGTTCATGTCTCGGGTTTTCGCTATTTCAATAGAAAATTGATTGCCACTTTCTCTCCATGACTAGGCCTTAATAAAAGTTTCACACGTCAATCAATAGAACAGCCCAAAAACTGATGAAAGGTTGGGCAATCCACGCATACTTCAACACCCCCTCTCAGTGTGCTCTGATAAGGCCTAAACTTGCCGCAAGAAGAAAAAAGATAAGTTCTAAACGTGGACAGAAAGAGGGTAACA
>NC_041393.1:264734330-264735142 GCF_002162155.2 Triticum dicoccoides
CTTACAAATAAGTGCAGATAGTTTTTCTGATTTCGTAAGTATCAAAGTGTTGTTATTATAGGTGACAAGAGATAGCATGTGAAAAGAATACCATCCCAGAAGCCATAGGAAAGTTGCTTTGTCCAAACGCCCCTGAAACATCACCCAAAGGTTGAGGTGAAGTTGCAGGTGATAGAAACGAACCAGTTCCTTGTGACGATCTAAACCATTCTGCAAAATAGCATTTCAAGGAACAAAGTTATAGTCGCACCTAAGGATGGAATTTAAATTATCATATTTTAACAAAGGATGAGATGAGCAATAACCAGGTCTTGGTCCAAAAAGGAAGCTGTTTGGACTCAGAGTGTCAGCGATAAAAGCACTTTATGTTGGGTCAATTACCGAAAAAGGCTTTCGCCCCACTTTATAGATAAAGCAGACCGCCAAAGGACATACAACCACACCAAGTCCACACACACACCCAAGTACCACAACAAAGTCATAAGGTTCTGCTGAGGGCACAGCTCAACAAGCCCAAAGAAAGAGAAAAAACAAAGCGAGACCCGCGCCGGGGATTTAGTCAGGCTCCGGCGGCGGCGGCGGCGGCGGTGGCGAAAGGCGGACGGCCATCGAGGGAAGATCGACGATGAAGGCAGAGATGGCGTCGCGCTCCAGGGGACGGCTAAGCGGCCGCCAAAGCTGCAGGAAACCCGAGAATTTGTAGAGAGCGTCAGTAGCACGACGGAGAGGGGTACGCTCGATCACAAGCTTATTACGAACAGTCCAAAGAGTCCAGGCAAGGACCCCAACCTCCAGCCACCTAATGTGGCGGG
>NC_041393.1:264735270-264741067 GCF_002162155.2 Triticum dicoccoides
GACAATCTCGCGGAAGCAGCTCCAGAGGAACCGGGCGGAGGCGCACGCGAAGAAGATGTGGTTGAAGTCCTCGGGGACAGCACAGAGGGGCAGATACCAGTGCCTGGGCCATTACGCTTGCGGACCTCCACACCGGATGGGATCCGTCCACGGATCCACTGCCACATGAAGATGCGGATCTTCAGTGGGAGATGGACGGACCATACCATCAAGAGGGGGGGGAGCGGAGGAGGGGGCAATGGCCATGTAGAGCGATTTGGTAGAGAACTGGCCCGACGACTCCAAGTGCCAACGCACACGGTCTTGGGCTCCATCCACCAGCGGCTCATGCAGAGCGACGCAATCAAGCAGCTCACGCCAGGCGGCGGATTCCGCAGGCCCAAATGGCCGACGGAAAGCGAGGCGCCCTAAGTCAATAAGGGCCCTATCAACAGAAATCATGGGGTCGACAGAGATAGAGAAGAGGATGGGGAAGCGAGCAGCAAAGGGGGAGTCGCCGGCCCATCGGTCAAACCAGAAGAGCGTCGAGAGGCCGGACCCTACCGAGATAGAGGTACCAATGCGGAGCACAGGGAGGAGCTGGACGAGGGACTGCCAGAACTGAGAACCTCCCGACTTCTGGCAGAAGGCAAGGGGTTGGCCGCGCAGGTATTTATTCCGGATAATGTCCAGCCATAGGCCACCCTGACCCTGCGAGATGCGCCACAGCCACCGGGATAGGAGGGCAATATTCATCCGCTTAGAGCACATGATCCCCAATCCACCCTGCTCCCGAGGCTTGCAGATGTCAGGCCAGCTGACCATGTGATACTTCTGCTTGCCGTGCTCGCCAGCCCAATAGAAGCGGGACTGGATTTTGGCGATCTCCTTATGGAGAGATTCGTGGAGGCTGTAGAAACTCATAAGAAATAAGAGGAGGCTGGAGAGGGAGGAGTTGATAAGAATAGTCCGGGCCACCTTGGAGAGCCACCTCCCCTGCCAGGGCTCGCATCTAGTCTGGAGCTTGGTCACGGAGGGGCGAAGATCGGCGGCCAAGAGGCGCGAGTCACTGATGGGCGTCCCAAGGTAGGTAGTGGGGAACGAGCCCAGGCGGCAATTAAGTCTATTGGCGATGGCCACTGACTCAGCGGGAGAGTATCCCATCACCATAACATCGCTCTTATCAAAGTTGATCTTGAGGCCCGACATCTGTTGGAAGCAAAGAAGGGGGAACTTTAGGTTGGTGATATCCAGCTCCGAGCCTTCAACCATGATGATCGTGTCATCGGCATACTGGAGGATGGAGATCCCCGCGCCCCCGGAGAGATGGGGGGTAATACCACGGAGGTGGCCCGCGGCTTTTGCCTTGTCTAGAATGGAGGCCAAAGCGTCCACGACCATATTGAAGAGGAACGGGGAGAAGGGGTCGCCTTGGCGCACCCCACAAAGGGTAGGGAAGAAGGGGCCGATCTCGCTGTTAATGTTGACCGCCGTGCGACCGCAAGAGACCATTTGCATGAATCTCGTGATCCACCGGTCGTCAAAGCCCTTTCGCAGAAGAACTTCCCTAAGGAAGGACCAGCTAACCGTGTCATAGGCCTTGTGAAAATCGATTTTCAGAAAGACCGCCTTCAGGTGTTTGACCCGGACTTCATGAAGGACCTCGTGCAGGACCAGGACACCATCTAGGATGTACCGGCCCTTAATGCACGCAGATTGGTTAGGGTGAGTGATCCGGTCAGCAAGCAGGGTCACCCTATTGGCGTACCCCTTGGCCAGGATCCGGAAGATCACGTTGATGACCGTAATCGGGCGGAACTGGCGGATGTCCGTCGCCCCAGGGACCTTGGGAATGAGGGAGATGGTCCCAAAGTTGAGGCGGCCAAGGTCAATCGAGCCCACGAAGAATTCCTCGAAGATGGCCATGATCTCAGGCTTAATCACGTTCCAGAAGGTCTGGAAGAAGATGACCGGAAGACCGTCAGGGCCCGGCGCCGAGGAGGGGTTCATACCCCTGATGGCCTCCCAGACCTCCTGTTTAGAGAAGGGGGCCGTCAGGGATGTGTTATCGGCTTCAGAAACCAGATGGGCGCCGGTCCAGCAATCAAGGGCGAGAGAGAGACCGCTCCGAGGAGCGGGGGAGAAGAGGGAACGATAGAACCCATCAACATGGGAGCGGATGTCCCGGGGGTCCTGAAGGAGAGAGGCTCCATCCCAAAGGCAGGGGATGGTGTTGCGTCTGCGACGCCCGTTGGCGATCGCCTGGAAGTAAGCCGTATTCGCGTCACCCTTCAAGACCCAACGCTGAGCGCCCCGGATACGCCAATAGGCCTCCTCATCAGTGTAGATCACGGAGAGCTGGTCCTCGAGGTCATAGCGGGACAGCCACTCGTCCGGGGAGAGACCAACTGCGTCAGCCCGGAGGTCAAGGGCCTGGATCGCAGTCAGCAGCGCCCTCTTACGCTCCCTGGTGTCACGGCCCAAGTTGGCTCCCCACCCCTTCATAAATTGCCGAGCACGCTTCGCACAGAAGTGCCACGCGTCTATGGCGGAAGGGGGGCGGGGATGGGGGTGGGCACGAGCCTCGATCCAACGAGCACTGACGGCGTCGGAGAATCCGGCCTGGGAGAGCCAGAAGGACTCGAAACGGAACCGAGGGGGAACCTGAGGACGCTCGTCCGCGGAGGAGAGAAGCAAGGGGACGTGATCCGACCCAATCCGGGTGATGGCACGAAGAGAGGCTAAGGGGCATCGGAGGTCCCACTCGGGGGAGACTAGGACCCTTTCCAAGACGGAGAGGGTCGGGGAGGCTTGGCGGTTGGTCCAAGTAAAACGGGCCCCAACCCGATCAATTTCCCGGAGGGCAAGGTCGGCAATGAAGTCGTTAAACATGTCCATCCGGGCAAAACTAACATTGCCATTATTCTTGTCATCCGCAAATCGCAGCAGATTGAAGTCCCCCCCCCCCCGACAACAACGGGGAGGGAAGCGGCCGAGATTTTCCGGTGAAGCTCCTCCAGGAAGGAAGCCGACCGACTATGGTCGGCCGGGCCATAGACTATGATGATCTCCCACTTGAAGTTAAGCGATCTCTCGAAGACCTCCATGCTCACGAAGAATTCGCCCCGATCCATGCTGCCCACCTCAAAGGTGGCATCCTTCACACCTAAGAGGATGCCGCCCGAGTGACCCGCGCTCCCACTAGAAGGGAGCCAGTGCCACGCAAAGAGGTGAGAGCTCAGCCGGTCAAGCTCAGGAAGCGCAAATTCGCGACGCATGGTCTCCTGCACGGCCACGATGTCTATGTGCTCATCTCGCATGTACTCCACTAACTGGCGGCGGCGGCCATCATGGCCGAAGCCGCGGATGTTCCAGAAGAGGGCTCGCATCAAGGAACCATTGGGGGGCTGCTTGACCCCAGGACACAGGACGCGCTAAGCGCTCGAAGAGCCGCCGTGCGGGAGCGGGTGCGTCCCCGGATCTCTGGACCGGCCCCCGAGGAAGGGGGAGCCGCCTGCCGCGTCCGAGGAGGGGGGGCAGAACCCCTGGTTAGCGCAGGGGCAGGGGGAACAGCGAGGGCCGCTCGGGCCTCCGCCAGTTTCCCGTCAAGAACCTCCCGGGCCTTGATGGCCGCAACCTGGGCGAGAGGGGGGCCCACCTCCCCACGAAAGATGATCGCGGAATCGGAGGCCACTTTGGCGAGATGGCACAGAGGAACAGATACAAGAGCAGAGAAAGAACAAGACGAAGTAGAGGGGGGAGCGGAGGGCGTACCTGGCTCCAGGTTGCGGGCGGCAGCGCGGAGCTGAGCCCGCTCGGGGATGGGAAGCGCCGGGGGGCCCTCGGGGTGGGCAGCGTCCAGCCGAGCACTCCGGCGGGAGGCCACCACCGGGGAGGAAGCCGACCGGCCGCGACGGGAGTAGGCGGCAGTCCGTGGGGGGCGGGGCTGGGCTGCCAGAGGGGTGATGATCCGGGCCGTCCCCTCCCCAGGGGGCGACAAGGGAGAGGCCAACAGCCCCGGCCCCGCACAGCCTAGGGGGCTCTGGGTCACGGGTAGAGGAGCGACCCGAGGAGGAGAGAGCGCACCCGAGGCCGAAGAGCATGCCCCAGAAGGAGCCCGAGGGGACGACGGGGCCGGGGGCGCGTCGGGCGGCGTGGAGAGGACGGTGGCGGAGGGAGGCGAAGCCGGAGGGGGGGGCATCCACAGGAGGCGACGCCCCACCCTCAGGGACCACCGACGGAGCGGAGAGCAGCCCTCCGGTCAGGCCGACTGGGGCCATCCCCGGAGGCGGGGGGGAGACGGGGGAGTGCAGGGAGGAGGCCGGGCAGACCACCAGGCCGACACTGGAGATGTCGCTCCCCTCGGATGACGACCTGTCAGGGATCGGCGGGTCATCCACCATGGGGCCGGGAGCAGCCTGGCGGCCCTTGCCCCCCGTAGCCGGAGGGGGGGCGAGGGGGAGGGGGAGCGGGAATCCTCGGACGCCCCCTCCTCGTCAGAGCGGTGGGAGCGAGAGTGATGCCGGCCATGGAAGTCTCCGTCGGCCCCCCGGTGGTTGTCAGGGGGGCCGACGTCGAGGGAGCGGGGGCGCCCAACATGGTTGGGCGGCTCGAGGACGATCCTGAGGTCGAAGCCCTGGTCGTTGAAGAAGACCCGGACCGAGGTGTGCAGCTTGGTGGAGTCGAGACACTTGACCTTGACCCGCACCTCCTCCTCCTTGCGGAGTGAGAGCTCGTCAACCACCACCACCTTGCCAAGGAGGCGAGACATCTGGCGGATGACGAGCTCTGACCGCGCGATGTCAGGGAGACCGGAGATGAGGATCCAGGCGGTGTCGAGGACAGCCACGGCCTGAGCGTCGAGAACTAGCTCGGAGATCTCGACAACCAGCTGGTTGAGCGCGAGAGTGATCCGGCCACTACGCGTGGCGTAGCCGTAGCTGACGGAGTCGGGGAAGACGACAGAGAAGATGTGACCGGCGGTGGGGGTGACCACCCAGTCCCACTGGCGGCGGTAGAGGTGGTTGAGCTCGGCCTCGATCATCTCCGGGGACGCCACCCCATCCACGACGGTGACAATCGCCTGAAGGGATGGCGAAGGAGGAGGGGCGTCCGGGACCTCAAGGTGGAAGAAGCCCAGCCCCTCAATCCCGTGACCATACATCATGAGCTCAGAGACCACCGGTCTGGCCGGGCACAGAATGGCGGGGTGGCCAGGGTCCTTGCAGAGGTAGCAGCACTGGGGGTTGACACATGCAACCTGAGAGTGTCCCCTCACCCCACAGTTGAAGCATGGGGGGCGAGGGAGACCGGAGACGGGGCCCGGAGCGGTGGAGGCCCCCGGAACCGTGGAGGGAGGCACGGCCGGAGTGAGGCGGACACCCCGGCGCTTCTTCTTCTTGGCGGGGCCAGGGCGGCCGCGGGAGGTGCCACCACCAAAGGCCGGAGCTGGGACCGTAGTCCCCGCGGAAGCAGCGTGCGGGGGGACGTAGCAGCGGGTGTCCGGGGTGGGGAGGATACCGTCCCGCGGACAGGGAGAGTCGGCACGAACCGCCCGGGCGGGGGAGGGGGACCGGTCCCTACGACGGGATGGCGAGGGGGAGCGCCGGCGGCGCCAGTCACCCGACGACGCCCGAGGCGAACGGGACCGGGCCCGGTCATCCCGGCGGGAGGGGGAGCGGCGACTGTCCCGGAGCTCCCGGAGCTCGCGCCGGAGCTCCTCCTCCCGCCGGAGGGAGTCAGGGGAGGGGCGGGTCGAGTCACGGGAAGCCTCCCCCGCCTTGCGCTTTGCCCGGGGGGCAGGATCCAGCCGGTCCCG
>NC_041393.1:264741077-264742243 GCF_002162155.2 Triticum dicoccoides
TATGTTGTTATGCGGTCTGACCGATAAAGATCTTCATAGAATATGTAGGAGCCAATATGGGCATCCAGGTCCCGCTATTGGTTATTGACCGGAGACGTGTCTCGGTCATGTCTACATTGTTCTCGAACCCGTAGGGTCCGCACGCTTAAGGTTACGATGACAGTTATATTATGAGTTTATGCATTTTGATGTACCGAAGGTTGTTCGGAGTCCCGGATGTGATCACGGACATGACGAGGAGTCTCGAAATGGTCGAGACGTAAAGATTGATATATTGGAAGCCTATATTTGGATATCGGAAGTGTTCCGGGTGAAATCGGGATTTTACCGGAATACCGGGAGGGTTACCGGAACCCCCCGGGAGCTATTTGGGCCATAGTGGGCCTTAGTGGAAAAGAGAAGGGGCTGCCCTAGTTGGGCTGCGCCCCCCCCCCCTTCCCGAGAGGTGGCCGGCCCCTTCCTCCTCTTTTCCCCTCCGAGGAATCCTAGTTGGACCAGGATTGGAGGGGGAATCCTACTCCCAGAGGGAGTATGACTCTCCTGCGCCTCCCCCCCTTGGCCGGCCAGCCTCCCCTCCTCTCCTCCTTTATATACGGAGGCAGGGGCACCTCTAAACACACAAGTTGACACAAGTTGATCCACGTGATCGATTCCTTAGCCGTGTGCGGTGCCCCCTGCCACCATATTCCTCGATAATACTGTAGCGGAGTTTAGGCGAAGCCCTGCTGCTGTAGTTCATCAAGATCGTCACCACGCCGTCGTGCTGAATAAACTCTTCCCCGACACTTTGCTGGATCGGAGTCCGGGGATCGTCATCGAGCTGAACGTGTGCTCGAACTCGGAGGTGCCGTAGTTTCGGTGCTTGATCGGTTGGATCGAGAAGACGTACGACTACTTCCTCTACGTTGTGTCATCGCTTCCGCAGTCGGTCTGCGTTGGGTACGTAGACAATACTCTCCCCTCGTTGCTATGCATCACATGATCTTGCGTGTGCGTAGGAATTTTTTTGAAATTACTACGAAACCCAACAGCGAGAAGGGCCGGCGGAGCGAGAACAAAGGCGGAGGACGGCAGAGGAGCGGGACGAGGGGAGCCCGAGGGGGTGGCGGCGCGTGAGGACGGGGCGAGAGGGAGGCCTCGGGGTAGCCAGATTGAGCTGGCGCGCC
>NC_041393.1:264742695-264744306 GCF_002162155.2 Triticum dicoccoides
CCGGCGCGGGGGGCGGCGGCAGGGTCGCCGGCGGAAGGCCCGACAGGGAGAGGGTGGGGGGAGGCGACGGCGGCGCCGTGGCGGCGGCGGTGGAGTCGCCCGCGGAATCGCCCGAGACCGCCATCAGAGGTCAAAGTCACGTTGTTTCCAGCGCAACGACCTAGATAACAGACTTACCGCAAAAGAAACCCCCGTGTTGGGTCAATTGGCATCATTGTCTCACCCTGTGATACTGGAGTAGGAGAGCCTAAATATGGCATGTCAGGCTGTAACGGTTGCTGGTAGCAAGGACCCGAGGAGAACTGCTGAGGAGAGTAGAGCTGACCATTTCCACTAACACCAGCTGATACTGGTGTCGAGATAGGAGAATAATGAGCATAAGGGTCATAGCCATAGCCACCATGGTACATCATGGAAGGGTCCTCGTTGTATATAACCTTCAAAAATGTCAAACTGAGAAAAAGAAGACGTCACATAAATTATTGACAACCAGAAAATCAACTTACCGCTGGACCCACTTCCAATCCATCAACACTCGTATAGGGAGGATATACATCGCATTCGTTTGGAAGGTTCTCATATCCTGTACCTGCTCATATCATGTCACAGACCAAACATTATCATTCATCAACTCAAGAGAAAAGTTCCAAAATTTAGGAGACATTAAAATCCTGACGCTGACGCAGAGAAATCGGTCAATTCAAGGCGGAGATGCAGGCGGCGTTCCAGATGAGCGATCTTGGACTTCTCTCCTACTTCCTCGGCATCGATATGTGCCAGGACGCCAGCGGCGTGACGATCGCCCAGTCCGCATACGCCGACAGGATCGTCGATAAGGGCGGGATGACAGAGTGCAATCCCTTGTCAGACGCCGATGGAGGCCCACCTGAAGCAGAGCAAGACGAGCGCTGCAGCACCAACGGACGCCACCGAGTACTGAAGCATCTTCGGCAGCCTGCGATACCTTGTTCACACCCGACCTGACATCGCCTACGTTGTGGGCTACGTGGGCAGGTTCATGGAAGCGCCCACTGTCAAACACCTCGCAGCGGTCAAGCACATCCTCAGGTATGTAGCCGGGGCACGTGATCTCGGCTGCCATTCTCCTCCGAGGCGCTCCGGTGAAGCACGCCGTTGCGGCTATAGCAACGGCGACATGGCCGGGGACGTCAACGACCGCAAGAGCACGGCGGCTGCCCTGTTCTTCCTCGGCGACAGCCCCATCAGCTGAAAATCGCAGAAGCAGAAGGTGGTGGCCCTCTCTTCATGCGAAGCTGAGTACATCGCGACCACGACAGCCGTCTGCAGGGGCAATTGGCAGGCTCATTTGCCCGCCGACATCACCGGCAAGGGGATCACAACACCAACTCTTCGGGTGGACAAAAAGTCCGCCATTTCCCTCTGCAAAACCCCGGTCCTCCATGACGACAGCAAGCACATCAACTTCCGCTACCACTACATCCGTCAGTGCGTAGGAGCAGAAGATCGCTGTGGAGTTCATCGGGACTGAGGAGCAGCTCGCTGACATTCTGACAGAGCCCCTGAGCCGCATCAGGTTTCTCCAGTGGCATGACAAGTCGGCATGATCAACATAAGGTAGGTGTGACAAGT
>NC_041393.1:264744557-264754708 GCF_002162155.2 Triticum dicoccoides
ATAAACCTTGTCTGCACTGTTGTCCGTTTTTGCTGCCACGGCACGTATTTTTCACTGCCATGGCACGTGTTTTTCGCTGCTATGGCAGCCGTTCTTCAGTCAGCGTTTTTAGCTCGTAGGCTCACCTGTTTTGAGCTATTCTTGCCACACTTTGATCCGTTCGTGGGATGCCACCAGCAAGTAGGGATCATGGGTTCCTTACGTCCTTTGTAACCCGAATAAAAGGAGAAAAAAGAAATCAGAAAAGTCACAATTGCACGTGGCGCAAAAAATCCTCTGTGTCTCTCTGTTCTTTGTATTCATGTGAGCGGAGAGAGTAAAGATTGCCGATACTTGGGATCAGAGCCTCGTTGAGAGATGGGTGATGACGACAAGCTGAAGGGGCAGCAGGCACCCCTCGGCGCACCGCGAGCTTAGATCACCAGCGTCAAGAAAGGGCAGGGGCAGATCATGCAGACTCGGGTGGTGCATGAAGGCGGCAGCACCCCTTAGCCGATGCTCACCGTACAAACAACAGGGATTGGGCCCTCCTGATGAAGGTGATGCTTGAGTGCCGGCATCTTTGGGTCGCGATCGAGTCTAGCACCACCGTCTATCAGCGACAACCGGCTCGCTCTTGAGGTGATCCTCCTCGGTGTTCCTCCGGAGATGATGGCGACGCTCGCTGCCAAGGCCACAGCCAAAGAGGCCTGGAACACCCTGAAGACGATGCGCCTCGGGGTAGCACGCGTGCGTGAGACCAAGCTTGCGACGTTGTCGAAGCAGTAGAGCGTCATCCGGTTCACCGACGGCGAGGCCGTGGACGATTTCGCCATGCGCATCATGAACATGGTGACACAAATGGCACAGCTCAGCGAGGCAGTGCCGTTGAAGCGCGTTGTCTCTAAGTTCTCTGTGTCGCAATACTCGCAGATCGCTCTGTCGATCGAGACCCTCTTCGACCTCGACATTCTAACCAGCGAGGAACTGACAAGGCGGCTAATGGCGGCGGAGGAGCGGTTCGAACTGAACCAAATCGACAACGGCATGGTGCGGCTGCTCCTTACTGAGAAGGAGTGGCTCGCTCGGTACAAGTTCGGCGGCTCAAACACCGGCGGCTCTGGGTCATGCTCCTCGAACAGGGGACAACGCTTGAAGGGCCGCGGCGGTGGCGGCGGGCATCACCGGGGTGCTGACAACAATGCTAGCGGCGGGAACAACGCCGCTGGCTGCGACAAGTGTCTCTACTGCGGCATCAAAGTTTTTTTACGAATACGCAAAGCATGCTATCTTTTTCATTGATAGAAGAAGAGAGAATGAGTACAAGTGAGGTAGAACACATGCACGAATGCAAGGCGTGAACACAGTGCCCAAAATAGAAAAGAAGAGAGACAGGGTGCTTGGCCCGAACAAGCAAACGACATAGCTAAGCCCACCAACTAGAGAGGCAGTCCAAACCAACGTAAAGTCACACAACCAATCCAGCACCGGGGACGCCGCGAGCATGCAAGACAACGCCTCCAGGAAGGAAAACAACATCGTGGCGTCATCGTCGTCTGATCTGAAGAATCAGACTTAGGGTTTTCCCTGGTGCTCGAAGATGGGTGCGGAGAGAGGCCATGACAACGTCCAGGAAGGGGACGGCACTCGCAAGTGTCGCCGTTGCCAGCATATGTGACGCCCTCGGTTCAATCGTACACTAATCATACACGCAAATGTGTACGATCAAGATCAAGGACTCACGGGAAGATATCACAACACAACTCTAGACACAAATTAAAATAATACAAGCTTTATATTACAAGCCAGGGGCCTCGAGGGCTCGAATACATCAGCTTAAATACAAACGAGTCAGCGGAAGCAACAATATCTGAGGACAGACATAAGTTAAACAAGTTTGCCTTAAGAAGGCTAGCACAAAAGCATCTACGATCGAAAAGGCAAGGCCTCCTGCCTGGGAGCCTCCTAACTACTCTTGGTCGTCGGCGTCCGTCACGTGGTAGTAGGCACCCTCGGGGTAGCAGCCGTCGTCAAAGGTGGCATCTGGCTCCTGGACTCCACCATCTGGTTGCAACAACCAAAAAAAAGAAAGAAGGGGGAAAAGGGGGAGCAAAGCAACCGTGAGTACTCATCCAAAGTACTCGCAAGCAAGGATCTACACTACATATGCAACATTATCAAAGGAAGGCTGTATATGTGGACTGGGCTGCAGAAATGCCAGAATAGAGAGAAGGTCTAGTCCTATCGAAGACTAGCATCTTCTGGAAACCACCATCTTGCAGCAAACAGGAGGGAGTAGGGTAGCATAAAGTAAAGCGGTAGTAGTGTTATCAACCTCGGCCAGAGATCCTTTCTCGACTCCCTGCGAGAAAGCAATCCCAGAGCCATACTATCCAGTTATCATCACAATCAAATCCTCATCACCATCCAGTTCTCATCACAAGTATCCAGTTCTAGTTGTATCGATCGGGATACAACTCCAAGTGTCCGTTACCGTAGGACAGGCTATGCATAGATTAGTTCTTCCCTGCAGGGGTGCACCAACTTACCCACCACGCTCGATTGACTCCGGCCGGACACACTTTCCAGGGTCATGCCCGGCCTCGGCCAAACAATACGCCGCAACCTGACCTAGACTTAACAGAGAGGTCGGCACGCCGGACTAAACCTATGCCCCCAGGGGTCATGGGCCATCTCCCCGGAAACTCCTGCACGTTGCGTACGCGGCCGGTGAGCAGACCTAGCTACCTCCTTCAACAAGGCAGGCGCTTGCGCAGTCCAACCCGGCGCGCGCCACTCAGTCGCTGACGTCTATTAAGCTTTGGCTGATGTATACGACGCAGAACGCCCATACTATGCCCACGTGATGGTTAGTGCTATCAGGCCAGAGGCCCCTCGGATCAAATATCCAAATCGTAGTGGATTAGGAACGCGCGGTAACAAGCAGAGACTCACGAAAGATGTGACCCCGTTGCCCCGTCTCGAGGACTTGCGGCAAGGGCTAAGAATGCCCGGCCACGCCTCGTAATTATCTCACGGGCACCTTCCAGGTCAACCCGTCTCCACATCACTTTCCAAGTAACAGTTGTAAAGTCCAAGTATCCGTGTGTCCAAACATCAATAGGAAAACCCAAGGAATCACCCTCGGTGGTTTCCACTCAATGTAATCATCAAGGTGAACGTAGAGGAATCACCCTCGAGGTTCACACTTGAGGGGTTGCACGACAGAGTCGTATCGGAAGTGGTTAAAGAGGAAATCACCCTCGATGACCACGACCGAATAGCTACACTACAGGGTTAACATCAGAAGTGTTGTAGAGGTCTCACCCTCGGCACTCGATAGTAACCCAGTAGTGTCGAGCAACTAAGGGGAAAGTGATGTGCGGTGTCGGGGCCTGGTCTTCGATCCCGTTGATCGGGTCTTCAATGATGAAGCAGGGGCAACAAGGACAAGGTGGGGGTCACTGATGGATCACTAACCAACCTATACTAAGCAGTTTAGGATAAGCAGGTAAGGTACAACAGTAGGTACAAAAGCAGGCTATGCATCAGAATAGGTGCAAACAATAACAGTAGCAAAATCTAATGCAAGCATGAGAGAATGGAATGGGCGATATCGGGATGATCAAAGGGGGGGCTTGCCTGGTTGATCTGGCAAGGAGGGGTCGTTGTCGACGACGTAGTCGATCACCGGGGCATCAGCGGCCTCGGGGTCTACCGGAGAGAAGAGGGGGAAGAAACAGTAAATACATAGCAAACAGAGGTAACACTAAGCATGACATGACGATACGTAGCGCTAAGCGTGCTCTAACGCGGTCCTAGACGTTATAGGTGAAGGGGGAAATCAACCGGGAAGGTGTTCCCGGTTCCGGACCTGTGTCAGACAGATGACCGGAGGGGGAAAGTTCCATGTTCAGCATGCTAGGGGCATGTGACAGATGAACGGACCGCATATTCGGATTCGTTGGATTTTTCTGAGCAACTTTCATATAGAAAACATTTTCATCCGAGTTACGGTTTAAAAGTTACGGATTTTCAAAGTTTAAACCAATTTCTGAATTATTTTAAAAGCAGAAAAGGTTTATTGCGCCAGTAGTGACGTCAGCATTGCGTCAGCTCTGCTGACCAGTCAAACTGACAGGTGGGACCCACCTGTCAGCCTATCTGTCTAACAGAGGCTTAACTAAGCTAACAGGGTTAGTTAGGGGGCGTGGGCCCCAGCAGTCAGTGACTGGTTAGGTTAACTAATTAGTTTTATTTATAAAACCGGTTTAGTTAATCTAATTACGTGGTGGGGCCCGCACGTCAGTGTCACAGAGAAGCCCAGTCTGCATGTTGACTGGTCAAACCAGTCAACAGGGTCCCGTGGGGCCCAGCGTCAGTGACTCAGGTGATGGGGCCCGCGCATCCATGTTGGTGGCTGCGCCAGGGAGGGCTCCGGCGACCAAGGCGACGGCGGCGCCTCGCCGGAGTTGGCCGGAGCCGTGCTACAGGGGGCCTCCGGACCTACGGCTTGGACCTAAGGGCGCGGCCCGGCACCGCGCACACGATGGTGACGATGACTGGCGTCGGGGACGACCGGAGCATCGCCGGCGACGGAAAAGGCGGCGACGACCTTCGGGCGTGTGATGGCGAAGGCGAAGCAGCGTGCTACGGAACGAAAGGAAGGGCTGGGGAGGATCCCCGTGGTGCGGCGAGTCCAACGGGCTTGAGCCCGTGACCAAAAGGTCACCGGAGTCTCGCCGGCGACGAGCTCCGCGGCGCTGCGTTCGGGCGCACGTGGGGAAGCAGCTAGGGGGCGCGCCAAGTAGGCAAGGAGAGGGAGAAGGTAGGAGAGCTCACCGAGCGGCACGCCGATGGCCCTTGGTAGTTTAGGAGCGCAGGGGAAGCCGGAATTCGAGGGATCTCGCCGGCGACAAGGGCGGAAGGGGACGAGCTCGTGCGACGTCAGCGGTGCTTCCCAGCTCCACCTGGGGGCACCAGACGACGGAGTCGACCCCGGCGGAGCTTCACGACAAGACGGCGGAGCGAGGCGGTGGCTGTGGCCGCGGTGACGACGGAGAACGGCGGCGAGCGCGCTCGGGAGAGGCGGGCGAGCGAGACAGGGTGGGGGAAAGAGCAGGTGGAGTGGGTGGTGCAAGTGGAGGCGGGGATCGAGGAGGCGAGGAGGCGCAAGCCTTATCCCCTCGCTCGGGCGATGCCGGCGAGGCGGGTCCGGCGGGGACGGGCGCGCTCTGCCTCGCCCGGTCGGAGGAACAGGAGGAGGGGGGAGAGCGACAGGAAAGGGGGAGTGGGCCGGCTGGGATGGGCCGACGGCCAGCTGGGCCTGTCTCTGCGGCCTTAGGCCCAGGGGCAGGGGGGTTTTCCTTTCCCTTTTTTTTTGTAAACAGCTTTTGCATTTTCTTTTCTTTTTCTTTTAGCCAATAAAGACTTTGCAAAAGATTATGCCATTGGACAAAATAATCTCAAAGAAATATTAGGCACTGCCCAAAAAGATTGTGAGGCTTTAGAAATAGTTTGCCATTTTCATAAATTAAAAAGGCATTTAATTTATTTCTTAGGCCACTGTTTGAAGTAGCTTAGGCCACTCAAACCTTTTTGCAAAAATGTTGGTTCACCACCAATATTAGTTGTGGAATATTCTGCACATGATGAACATTTTTGTTTTCATGTCTGAGCATTTTGAATTTCAGACAAAATTTGAATTTGAATTCAACTGGAATGTGAAAGAACATGAGACAATAATGATCAGGCACATGTTTAGCAAAAAGATTAACTTAACCCCAGGGGTTACTGTAGCATCATTACACCGGGGTGTTACAGCATAGGCAAGCCGAGAAGGGATTTTTCCCTGGCCTATGTCTGAGCAATCCCAAAGCCACCGGACGGGAACCAGGAGTCGGAAGCCACACATAGGTCAAAGAACCACCAGAACCAGAGGGGAGCCGCGCTGGACACGCGAACCTTGGACATGACGAGGGGTGGGGCAGCGAGGTGGCCGGGGTTGGGGGAGTCGGTTGGGCAAAAGGGGCCGATGCAGGGAACGCGACGGCGACCGATGACGCCTACAAGCCAGGAACTGGAGGAGTTGCAGATCCGGGCTGCCGGAGCCGAGGCCGTCAAGACACCGGCAAGCCATAGAGGCTGGAGGAGACGCAGCCTCAGTAGCGCCGGGGCCGGCGTCGCGCCAGAAGTGGCACCGGCAACCCAAGGACACTGGAAAACGCAGGTCGAGGGTCACAGGTCCGGAGCTACACCAGACACGGGAAAACGCAGGTCGAGGGCCGCGGGTTCGGAGCTACACCAGGGAGGGTTCCAACGCAAGGGCACGAGCGCCCGTACACCAGCAAGCACGCTGCATGGGCCGGCCAGCGCTGGGGAGGCACCACCGGAAGCACACCAAAAAGGCGCACCTTGAATCCATGGCCGCGGCTCGGATGGAGAAGAGCACCGTCGCGGCGCCGCAAGGACGGCCCGAGACCAGCAGAGGAGCACGCCAACCCAAATCTCGGGTCCAGCGCCGTCAGTAGAGAGGAAGCCGGCAGCAGGACGCACAGATCTGACACGGGGACAGGGCGAGGCGGATGCACCTCGCCAACGGCAGGAGCTCGCATCAGCCCGTGGCACGGAGGGCGGGCTAGGGCAGGGGTGTAGGAGGCCGCCAGGGATGCGCTGGCGCAGGGCGCGACCAGTGGAGGGCGGCCGGCAGGGGAGTCGAAGCTTGACGATGCGCCCCGCCACCACCATCCTGGGAGCCGGCACGGGCTTTGCCAGCCGCTCCTCCGGTGGTGGCGAGGTGGTGCGGTTCCGGGAGGGGGATTGTGGTGGTCGGGGCTAGGGTTCCCCCGCCGCATGTTCCCGATGCTGGATTCGTGGTTGTCTGACTTTACATTGGTTTGGACTGCCTCTCTAGTTAGTGGGCTTAGCTATGGCAGTTGTTCTTCATTTAGCGTTTTTAGCTCGTAGGCTTGTTTTGAGCAATTCTTCCAGCACTTGGATCCGTCCGTGGGATGGCACGACCAAGTAGGGACAGTGGGCATCACACGTCCTTTGTAGCCCGAATAAAAGGAGAAGAAAGAAATCAGAAAAGTCGCAATTGCACGCGGCGCAAAAGAATCCTCTTTAACTCTCTGTTCTTCGTGTTCGTGTGAGCCGAGAGTAGAGATTTCCGACAATATCAAAAGGGTAACTTTTAGTCGTAACTGTTGATCTGCACCGAGGGGAGCAGGGGGTACCGAAGCACACCTCAACAGTGTAAACATATGTTTTGCTTCACAAACAAGAGAATAACCATGCGATCAAAAGGTGCAACCTTGTAAATACAGCACAAAAGTGGCCTCACCTTGGTAATAGAATGGTTGTGCTTGCGAGGAATAAATGTGTTGTGGATATGCAGCCCTATGTTCCCCACCTATGTTGGATGTGACCGCCTGGACTTGTCCTTCACTTGGTAGATTGATAACACTTGAATCAAGTGAAATGGTAGGTTTAACAGTTTTCTCATCCTTCCTAGGAATGGTCTGGGTAGAAAAAGGTATACAATAGCAAAAAGGGTGAAAAACAGTAGACAGTTTCTATAGAATATCTGTAAAAATATAATCAAATAATGGCCTGCTCTTTAGTGTTACTACCGAGAACAGGTTTTTGCTCGACCTCGATTCTTGGCTCCGGTGAATCCATAGCGCCTAAAGCAGAAAGATTCAGCGACTTAGCTCAAGTCTCAAGAATGGTAAATTAGTGAGAGCCTATGTAAAACAGAAAAGATAAGGCTGTAAAATTAGCTCTGCACTTTGTAGAGTGCCAAAAATACTATAAAAGATCATTCCACGGCTCATGTGTTGTTCATACCTTTTTTGACCCTGCCATTTTAGAACAAAAGGCACAATCACAACAAAACTAGGCTAGAATGAAGCTAAGCTTGCATAAATAGACAAAAGTAACAAATGAGTATAGCTGCTTTGCACTATAGTTGCATCCTCGAATGCACGGATACTTCACTGACCTCGTGTACCCGTATCAGATACCGTATCCGATACTGATACGGCTCTGATACATGGTGGATACGTATCCTGTGAGTATCCAGAAATAAACGATTTAAAACAAACCCGATACCTGTTGGATACTTGGTGGGTGCTTCTTGGATACGGCCCAGCCCACATAACAAGAGATAACGAGTAACCAGGCAACCCTAGTCCGCCGACGCCCCATCCTTTCCCTCCCCCTCTTTCCTTCCGAGCTCCACAGGCCACAGCAGGCAGCGGCTGCTCACCCAGCGGCGGCAGCAGGCCGGCGGCGAGCCTACGAGGAGCTGCTCCTCCTTCCTCACCGACTCCCCGTCGTCCTCGTCTCCGACTCCCCCTCACCCTCAGCCCCTCTCACGCAGCAGCCCAGACCTCTTGTCAAGCTCGATCCTGGTGGCAGCTCATCGGTTGAGGTCGGCACAACCACCAACGTATGTACACTGAGTTGTTTAGCCGCCAGCCACCGTAGCTAAGCTCACTTCCTCTCTGTCTTCTCCTTTCTCCTCTCATGATGTATCTCCTCTGACCCCCTCCTCTAGATGGCTCCTCCTGCTGAGCCTACCAATCTAAGGGCTCCATTGTGGAGCCATGTTACAATTATAGAGAAATCACCAGCTGAGGTTGTAATGGCTCGAATTGCATTAGCACAAAACAAGACAAAGAATGTGTCCTTGCCTAGTGATTAAGCAAGTTTTGCTTCATCAAATGCAAGCACTGAGAAGAAGAGGGGAGAAGGACCAAATACTACATTACAGAATGTTTGGTGAGTGATTTACGCAAGCAATTGGATTAAAAAATTGCAAGATCTTTTTATTCTTGAGATATGCAATAAATGTACAGCCAAACCAATTATTTCATTTTCATGCATCTATATGATTATCTGTTGTTTCTAACTTCTATACTTTTTTGTTTTGAATTTAAAAGATAGTAAAACGTATCTCCGTATTGGCACTTTTTCAAAATGGCGAATTTACGTATCAGTATCGGTGCTTCGTAGGTTGCATCCAACATAAAATCCTGCCATTCAGCAACCTACCTACCACAGGAGTCACATGCACCACAGATGAATATTATTAACACAATGGTTATGCGCGCAGCACTCCAACTTGCTGTACGAATTCAGGCCACTTATTCAATTATTCTAGCCTAATTTATCATGAGGCTAACGGCATCAATCATGCATAACAAAGGCGGTTATGACCATCATTCAGTGCCATTCTTTCTTTCTTTTTTTGGTCAAACAGTACTATGTTGCAATTGAGGTCTCCCAAGGCCTCACACTTGG
Source organism: Triticum dicoccoides (assembly GCF_002162155.2). NCBI lineage: Eukaryota > Viridiplantae > Streptophyta > Magnoliopsida > Poales > Poaceae > Triticum > Triticum dicoccoides. The sequence continues at coordinate 264,753,843 of NC_041393.1, forward strand.
ATCACCGGGTTTCTGCTATGATACAGGCATCCCACCACTGCCCTCTGCTTTAGTTCAGGCCTGCGCCAACTATTCACAAGACACGTACATGAGCATAACTATGGAGCAACGGGCTTTTGGATGGCTCTCCTCTCTCTCCCTCCCGCTCCTCTCTCCCCCCTCCCCTGCCCCTCCGCCGCCGTCCCTTGCTCCTCTGTGGTCGTCCCGGGCCCTGGTCCGCCCCCTCCCCCAAGTCTGGTTCTTCTCCCTCGGTACGCTCGCCGGTGTCGCGGGCTCCACTTCCTCCCCCAGCGTCGTTTGGCTCTCGCTTTTGGGCCCTCAATCCGATGAGGACTGCTCGTCGGAGGAGGCCTTGTGCTCGCCCTCGCCGGTCCTTCCTGTGCGGGCCTCCTCTCCGTCCGCTGCGCCCCGTTCCCGCAAGTTTGGGCCTGGAGGTCGGGGCCGGCCGGTGTCGCCCCCGTCGTCTGACGCTGGCTGGGTCCGGGTCTCTCGCCGCCGTCGCAAGTCTGGTAAGTTTTCCCTTCCCTCGCCCGGATCTGGGATCCTGAGTGCCGCTCCGGCCATGGTTTGCCCTCCCTCTCCTCCCTCTGCCTCTGCTCCGTCGTCTCCGGCGACGGCGGCGGCGGGATGCGTCATGGAGACGGCGGCGCCTGCCCTAGATCTGGTCTCCCACCCGTTGACTAGTGGGTCACGTGGTGGGCTGGTCGCTGGGCCTATTGGGCCTCCTGGTTCTTCTCTGGCTATCCAGCCCGCTCCTCCTATTCTGTGATCAGTTGACGATTTTCCCCCCTTCCTCTTGGGGGCCCGTGCGGCTCCCGCTTGCCTGTGTCCTCCCTCCCCCCTCCCCCGGCCCATGTGGCCCGCCA
>NC_041393.1:264754910-264773429 GCF_002162155.2 Triticum dicoccoides
AAGTGGTTTGGCTCGGTCTGGCTATATATGGGTCCCCCGCGGCTCCGTTCCCCCCTTGCTAGGGTTTCCGACTTCCGCCGCTGACTTGCGTAGACACCGTGCCCCCATTCGCCGTCTCGTCAGATCCACCCCTCCCCCTCCCCTCCTCCTCTCCTTCGTGGCGGCTCTCTCCATGGACAAGTCCAGGGGCTCGTCTTGTGATGCTGTCTCGGGTAGCAAGCGCCAGCGTGAGGACTTGCCGGGCTCGGGTGTGGATCTGGAGCTCGAGGCCTCCTTGCGTTTCAAGCTGGAGGCGGAGCAGGTGGCTCGCGATCGTGCTGCGTGGGCTGCTGGTCCGGAGTCGCTCCAGCAAGGCTCTGGATCTGGGCCGTCTCTCCCTCCGGCGCTGGATCCATGGGAGGCGGCGGCTGGTGGGGGGCGCTCGTCCTCGTCGAGCTCTTTGCCTGGCCAGGGTGCGGGGCGTGGCGCTCCTGCCCCGGTGCGGTAGGTCCCTCGCCCTGTAGGCGCTGGCGCTGGGCCTCGCCCCCCTCCGCGGTCCTTCGTCGGCCCGGTCCGGCACCCTGTTGGCCCTCACCCTGGCGCGTCTTCGTCGGGGGTGGGGGATGGCATCCTTCCTCCTCCTCCCTCCCTTCCGATGCATCGCCCTATCCCTGCAACCCTGAGCAACCCCTCGGCTCTTACCTGTTTTGCCTGTCATCAGCCCGGGCATTTTCAATCCAGATGCACCAATCCCCCATTCTGCCTGATTTGCCGTTCATATGGGCACCTCACTGTCAACTGTCAGAATCGTCAGAAGCCTCCTTCCTCCAATTTGGCTCGGGCCTCCCTGGATGCTCCTTTTTTGCCTTGGACTGTGATCTACCTGTTCTGGTGGCGGCCCCCTCCCTTTCCAATGCCACCATTATCACGATGCAAGAGCAAAAGATCTCCTCCCAAACTCTGCTTGAAGGGCTTCATATCTGGGATGTCGAAGGATGGGACTGGCAAGTGAATAATTGTCAGACTTTGAGTTCTCTGTCGTTTTCCCCTCCAAGGACTGCCTTCGTATGATTGCGTCGTGCACCAGCTTCACCCTCCCCCTCAATCAGCTGGTGGTGTCGGTGAAGCCTGCGTCCTGCGGTGGAAAAGCTGTTGGCCCTCTCTCAGATTTGGGTTTTGGTGGATGATGTGCCAGTGGAGCTCCGCTCGTCTTCCTTTCTGATGGCCTTCGGCGCTCTGATTGGTAAACCAGTGGAAGTGGACGCGGAATCGCTGGATAAGGTTGGTCCTGCTCGTATCAAGATCTGGTGTGTTGACCCACTCTGTGTCCGCGGATCGATTGATGTGTTTCCCTCGCCCAATGGTGTCAGAATGCGTGTTCGGGTGGAAGGAGCTGAAGCCTTCCACCACCATCCCCCCTCCCCCCTCATCCAACCTCTCGGATAAGCATGATAAGAATGGGGATGGTTCTATGGGTGGGCAGAACCCTAGTGGGGGTTCTGATCTGTGCTTCACTCAATCCGAATGGGACGGGCTGGCTGAATCTGAGCGGGAATTGTTCAAGTCTCAAGCGCCTGTTGATAAGGCCCCTCGCGAGGCAGAGGCCGCCCCTCTTTCTGCCCCAGTGATGCATGCTGAAGATGATTTGTTGCGCAAGAAGCCGGCTGCCACGGTCACCCCCATCTCCAGGGCCTGCTCCAACCTCCCGGGCCGCCCTCTCTCTCCCACGCGCTCGGGTATTGAGGATCTGCCCCTCACCCCTGGCCGTGCTGATGATGATTCGCAATCCAAGAGGAAGAAGAAATCTTCGGTGCGGAAATTCTCTGCGAAGAGCAGGGCTTCTTCGGGCTCTAAGCAGTCGATGACGGGAGTTTGTCGTCGCCTCGACAAGGATCTTGGCTTGATGTCGCGTTCGGGTCCTGCTCCGGCCTCTCCCATGGCTCGCTCTCCCTCGATCCGGTCGCCTACCTCCACGGCTCGCAAGGGCAGGCGGGTGTGTGACACGGGTGAATCGGTGATGGCGCGGGCGGAGCGGCGGGCGGCTGCTAAGGATCGTCCTCCTTGAGGTAATAATATTGGTCCAATCCCTCCCCCTTCCCCGATTCGGCTTGTTCTACCTCCTCTTTCTGATGATCACCTGTTAAATATCATGTCTGATGTGGGCGTTTCTGTCGACTCCGAGCTAGGCTCTCCTTCCTCCCTCCTTTCTTCTATTCGGGCCAATGAGGTGGCCCAGGCTGCCATTGCTAAGGCCAAAGAGGCCGTTGCCTCTACGGCTACAGTTTCAGTGAGTGTTGGGTCTCAGGGGGATGGCGTGGTGGTTGGTAGTGGCCAACCCCAGCCAAGCTATTCTAGGAGGGGCATTGCCAAAAGATCAAAACCCTGTGTAGCCCCTAGCAGGTCGAGTCTCCACATCAAAAATCTTTCCTATAAATGAAAGCCTTATTTTGGAACATCAGGGGGTTTGGTGCTAGGGGACGCCGAGACCAGATTAGTGATTTAGTGCGTGGGAATAATATTGACATTGTTGGGCTAGTCGAAACCTTTAGAGAATCCTTCTCTCCCAATGAACTCTCTGCGATCGCGGGCATGGACAGATTTGATTGGCACGTGCTTCCTACTTCGGGCCATTCGGGAGAGATCTTGATTGGCTCCAAAAACGATGTCTTTGACTTCATGGCTTTTGATCATGGCATTTTTTGGGCTAGCACGATAGTTTATCATAAAGTTCTTAACACTCTGTGTGAATTTATTGTGGTATATGGCCCTGCTGATCATTCGCTGTCCTCTCAGTTCCCGGATGAGCTCTCTGCTAAGATCGAGGCATGTAATATACCGATAGTTATCGGTTGTGACTTTAATCTTCTTCGCTCCCCCTCGGACAAAAGCAATGGCAATTTCTCCTGGCCTCTGGCTAATGCCTTCAACAACTTCATTAGCTCCAGTGCTATCCGCAAGCTTCCTAGGGTGGGGGCCCGCTTTACTTGGTCTAACCATCAAGCTATCTCGATTAGATTTGTGCTAGATCGAGTGTTCATTTGTTCCAGTTGGGACTCTCTTTTTCCTCGGGCTTCCCTTCTTGCTAAAAGTCTCGTGGGCTCCGACCATACCCCTCTCCTTCTTCACGCTGGGATGCATCAAGATAGACCACCCTCTAGATTCCAATTTGATGCTTCCTGGCTGCTCGTCGAAGGGTTTAATGACATGTTGGCTACTAAGATCCTTAACCTCTTGGCCCCAAATCCCTGCTCCTTTGGTCCTATGAATGACTGGCATTCCTGTTCCTATGAACTGCGAAAATTCCTTAGAGGTTGGTCCCGTAACCACGCTGCGGAGGAACGTAGGTCGAAGAATGCTCTTGAATCCCAGATCATGGACCTAGACCGCACGGCCGATCCTTTGGGTCTCTCCGATGATGGGTGGGCTCTGCGCTATAATCTAGAGGCCGCCTTGATGCAGTTGCATCATCAGGCGGAAGTGTATTGGCGCCAGCGTAGCACGTTAAATTGGACGCTAAAAGGGGATTCCCCTACTGCGTATTTCTTCGCCATCTCTAATGGTCGAAGGAGGCGATGTTGTATTAACAACCTGATTATTAATGGTGCTCGGTCCTCGGACCAATCCGTGATCCTCTCTCATGTGGTGGACTTCTTCTCTTCGCTTCTAGGGGCCAAACCTCCTTGTGGCTTCTCTATCTCTCCCCCCCTGTGGGACCATAATATGAAAATTTCGGCCGAAGAGAACGAAGCCTTGATGGTGCCCCTATCTAATAAGGAAATTTGGGATGTGGTTAACTCTGCCAACCCTAATGATGCTTCGGGGCCGGATGGATTCTCGATCCCCTTCTTCAGAAAATTCTAGCCGCAGTTGCGATAGTTGGTCTGTCAGGTTATTCAGGGCTTTTGTCTGGGTACCATTGACATATCTCACCTCAATTATGCGGTGATCACCTTGATTCCTAAAGTTAAAGGTGCTGAGCTGATTTCCCAGTTCAGGCCTATTGCGCTGATCAATAATTCGCCAAGCTTCCAGCTAAGGGTTTTGCAACACGCCTCTCCCCTGTTGCTCATCGAGTTATCAGCCCGTCCCAATCTGCTTTCATCAAAGGGTGTTTCATTTTAGATGGTATTCTCTGTCTCCATGAGATCGTTCATGACCTGAGATCTCGTAAATCTAAAGTTGTCATCCTCAAATTGGACTTTGAGAAAGCCTATGATTCGGTTAGTTGGCCTTTCCTAAGAAAGGTTCTCTTAGCGAAAGGCTTCGATGGGGCGTATGTTCATCGTATTATGCAGTTGGTCTCGGGGGGCCACACTGCGGTCTCTGTTAATGGTCACGTTAGTAACTTCTTTGTCAATGGCAGGGGCCTGCGACAGGGCGATCTTGCCTCCCCTGTTTTGTTCAACTTCGTTGCCGATGCCTTTTCCCGCATCTTGTCTAGGGCTGCCCATCATGGTCATATCTTACCGGTGGTCTCTCATCTAATCCCGGATGGTGTTACTCACCTGCAATACGCTGATGACACCATTATTATGGTTGAATTGAACGATGAATGCATTGCCCACCTCAAGTTTATCCTCCTGTGTTTTGAGGCGGTTTCGGGTCTGAAAATTAACTTTTCTAAGAGTGAGGTCCTTATCACTAGTGTTGATGATGCAGAGACTTTGAGAGTGGCTCGGCTCCTCAACTGTAACCTGGGCTCCTTTCCCTTTAAATACCTCGGTCTTCCCATTTCGCCAGATCTGCTCCATTGAAAAGACTTTGCGCCGGCTGTTTCTAAGGTGGGAAACAGGGTCCTTCCCTGGCGTGGTAGGTACAATACCAATGCCGGGAAAGTGGCTCTAATCAATGCTTGTCTGTCCTCCCTTCCTATGTTTCTAATGGGCTTTTATCTTCTCTCGGCTGGTATTCATGCGGGTTTTGACAAGCACAGGGGTGCTTTTTATTGGAACGCTGCTGACAACAGACGGAAATATAGGCCGGTTAAATGGAAACTCATGTGTAGGCCTAAAAACCTTGGGGGTTGGGCATCATCAACACGTCGGTCATGAATAAATGCCTTATGATCAAATGGTGGTGGAAGATCATGTCTAGTGGGGCCAGCTCCTTATGGTACTCTATTCTTAAAGCTAAATATTTTCCCCACTCTAGCCCGATGTTTGCTAGGGCCCAGCGTGGATTTCAATTCTGGAAGGATCTTATTAAAGTTCAGCCTCTGTTCCTCGAACATGTTAAGTTCATCGTAGGAGATGGTTCCTCGGTTCGTTTTTGGCTTGATTGGTGGTGTGGAGATACTCCCCTCTCTGTTAGATTCCATGTTCTTTTTTCGTATTGCCCTAACCCAAACATCTCCATCGCGGAGGTGTCGGCTAATAATTGGGATTTGGCTTTCCGCCGCTCCCTTTCTCCTAAAGAGTTGGAAGATTGGCAAAGTCTCTCTACCTTATTCCCCATGCTCTCGGAGGTTCCGGATTCAATGGTTTGGCCTCACTCCACCTCGGGCCGCTTTTTGGTTAAATCCATGTACTCTAGACTTATTGGTGGTGCCCCTTCTAATAGATTTTCTAGCATTTGGCGTTCCCGTGTTCCTCCGAAAATCAAAATCTTTCTCTGGCAGGCCTTCAGAGGCCGTCTCCCCACGGCTGACCAAATCCGTAAGCGGAATGGGCTGGGCTCGGAGTTTTGTGCTCTCTGTGGGGCCTTGGAGGACACGAATCACATTTTTTCCCGTTGTGTGCTTGCTAAACTGGTATAGAGATGTGTCAGATCCTGGCTCCAAGTTACTTGGAATCCCTCCTCCTTTCTTGAGCTGAGAAGTCTTGCCAATTCATTGGCTGGTGTTACAAAGAGGGTCTTTTGGGTTGGTCTGGGTGCTATATGTTGGTCGCTTTGGACTATTAGGAACAAATTTATGATCGAACATGTCTTTCCTACTAAAGCTGCTGACTGTTTATTTAAATCATGTATCTTCTTGCAACAGTGGAGATCATTGACTAAGGGGGACGACCGGGAAGCTCTTGATCTGCTCATATCTAAAATCCGGGCCTCGGTGTCGTCTCTTATTGGGCAGGATCCTGATGTCTGATCTCGAATTTTGGTGGCTCTTCGACTTAGTTGTTGGCTTTGTCTTTCCTTAATTTCCGGCCTGCGTGCCGTGTCTGGCAGGGTGCCATGTATCCGTCTTACTTTCGTGCTCGTCGTTGATTGCCCGTGTTTTGGTGAACTGGTGGTGGCTTCGTCCCCGTGTTGCTGTGTTGGCTCTGTAACTCTGCCGTGTGGCTTTATTTATAAAGTCGGGCTTAGGCCTTTTCTCTAAAAAGAAGCATAACTATGTGCTCCCTCCGTTCCTAAATATAAGTCTTTCTAGAGATTCCAATATGAACTACATACGGAGCAAAATGAGTGAATCTACACTCCAAACGTACGTCTATATACATATGTATGTAGTACATACAGAAATCTCTAAAAAGACTTATATTTAGGAACGGAGGGAGTATATAATTAAGCGCAGCCTGAGCCTACTACACAAACCACGAACATGTGACATGATTTCCATATGGTAGCAGCATAGCACCCAGCCAATGGTCAATGCAGGAATGCGCAAGTTTTGAAGCTCGGGCAATTCCTCAATGCCTGGCTTTGCTGGTCGAATCCAACAGCTGGCTACTAATAATGTCCAGGGTTTCTCAAGTGCTACCAAGAGCTATGGCATGATTACGCAAGATAATATAAAAACAAGGCACCAAGATCTCGCACATCAACTCACTCTGCGGCGAATATATGTCCTAGGGAATCGCCGTAACATCCTGAACCAAGCAGCAGCAGCAGCAGTTTCAGCAGGCCGATCCTCAAGCTACAGGATCCAAATCTCACCCGCCATGGAGCACGCAACATAACAACAATTCCAGCAAAAGCAAAGCACTCACCAGTCCTCTCCGACACCGATTCCATGGATCCGCACGCGCGCTGGAACAAGAAGCAGAGATCGGCCAATCAGCACAAGTTAGGCGCCAAACCGCGTGCTCCTCCTTGGCTGGGATCCCTCGGCTCTTCCTGATCTGGTGGGTGCGGCGCTCCAGCGATCGGATCGAGCTCCCTCGCGGTTCCTCGACGGGTTCCGATCCGATCAAGGGCGCGCGCGATCGATCTCGCGCTCCTTTTATGAATTGTCGCTTATTATTTATAGGGCAGGGTTGGATTTGGAAACGGCGGGAGAGTGGGAGGGGCGTATCTGCAAATATGGAGGAGCTCGATTGGGACTAGTATTTTGTGCGTAAGTAAAAGAATAAAATCCGACGTGCTGCTGACCTGACACGGCATGTGCAAGTCAAGTCAAGATCGAATTGAGCGTAGGTCACCAGATGATTAGGTTTTTTCAGGAGGCAGATGATCAGGTTTCTTTTGGTGGAACCGACCCATCAGAGTTCAAGTCATACATTTGGCATTGTGATTGCATTTTTCTGAATTTGTTAATTTTTTAATGAGGTGCGTCAATAAGAGAAAGACATTTTGTTGACTATAATGGCGTTTGTGGGGATTTTGTTAATTTTAAAATAATGTGTCAGCTCACTTTCTCAAAATTGCTAATATGTGTAGGATGTGTGTGTGCATTTATAGAATGAGTGTATGTGTATAGTACAATCGTCTACATATGTATTGTTTAGAAAAACAAAACATGCACTAGCTACAAAATATACCGTGGATGCAGTTTTACAAATAAAATATTCCAAGCCGATAGGCATTGAGAGCTCTGATCTAGCAGACTTGGAGACCCCCTTCACTGACGAGGAAGTGCTAGCCGCAGTAAAGGACGTTAATGTAGACAAAGCCCTGGGACCAGATGGATTCACAGGACTATTCTATCAGCAATGTTGGCACATCATCAAACCTGAGCTAATGGTAGCGATCAGGGCAGTCGAACAATTAGATGCCGCACAGCTCCGCCCCTTAAATACTGCAACGATGATTCTGCTCCCAAAGTGAGAAGATGCTGTTGGACCAAGGGATTTCAGACCAATATGCCTCGTTGATAGTTTCACCAAGCTTTTTGCGAAGATTTTGGCCAGCCGCTTGCGTTGCAGGATGGACGCACTTGTCAGACCTTGCCAAAACGCATTCATTAAGGACAGAAATATACATGATAATTACATCTATGTCAGAGGGATTGCAAGGGCGCTACGACAAGCAAAGACCCCAGCCATGATGATCAAGCTTGACATCGAAAAAGCATTTGATACGGTGTCATGGGAATTCTTGCTGGAAGTTTTGCAGGCGAAGGGGTTCGGCAGGAAATGGTTGAATTGGATTTCAAATCTGCTTGCCACTCAATCCACTCGGGTGCTCATCAATGGGCAACTTTCCGAGCCAATTATTCATAGAAGAGGTTTGCGCCAAGGCGACCCATTATCACCGCTCCTCTTCGTCATCGTCCTGGACTGCATGGCAACAATGTTCGCCAAATCATCTCAAGTAGGGATTCTAAAGCCCATTGGCAACCAGAGATTGGCCTACAGAACATCCCTATACGCCGACGATGCAATTATATTCATAAAACCAGACATCCAAGAGATGAAGGCTGTTCAGGATATGCTAGACACCTTTGGTACAGCTTCAGGATTGCGTACGAACTATGGAAAGAGCTCATTAACACCTATCTGCTGCGGAGGGATAGATATGGAAGCAATTGCCGGGGAGCTGGGCTGCCCGATCAAGCACTTTCCTTGCACATACCTGGGCATGCCTCTTTCTGACTGCAGGATCACTAGAGCTGACTGGCAACCGGCGCTGGACAAGGTCTACGGCAAGATGAAGGGATGGAAATTAGCTCACTTCTCCATAGACGCCCGGCTGAGCCTAGTGCAACAGGTCCTCTCGGCCATGCTTGTCTTCCAAATGATCGCCATCGACCCTCCGGTCTGGCTACGTAAAGCTGTTGATAAGGTCCGAAGAGGATTCCTTTGGGAGAGCAAAGAGGTCGCCCCGGGCGGGAAATGTTTGGTAAACTGGAGGGCCATATGCAGACCGCGAGAGCTCGGAGGGCTCGGCATCACCAATATTGAGGCACAGAGCACAGCGCTTAGAATGAGATGGCTTTGGCAAACATGGACCGAACCTGAAAAGCCATGGCTGGGCTTGCCATTGCCCACGGATGAGCGTGTAAGGGCACTCTTCAATGCATCAGTGAAATTCCATCTTGGAAACGGCAAGAAGATAAGCTTTTGGACGGAACCTTGGCTCCTAAGTGCAAGTATGAACATTTGCCTCCCCGAGCTCTACAAACACTGCACAAGAAAGAAGCTCACGGTGGCAGAAGCAATCGGCGATGCAAGATGGACAAGACATATCAAAGTAAACCCCTCAGGCCAGGCCATCCAGGAGTTCACCACACTCTGGGTGCAACTGCAACATGTGGTGCTGACTGACGAGCCGGACTGGGTGGAATGGAAATGGACAGCTGATGGACGATTCACGTCGGCATCAGCGTATGCGATTCAATTCGAGGGATCGACACGGACTGAATTCAAGCAGATCATCTGGAAGGCCGACGCACCCATGAAGTGCAAAATATTCTCCTGGCTGGCGGTGCTAAATCGATGCCTCACCGCCGACAACCTGGCCAAACGAGGATGGCCACATAATGCATCATGCAGTCTCTGCCAGAGGACGCCGGAGAGCGTATTTCACCTGCTCGCCTCATGCTCCTTCACCACGGAGCTTTGGCAGAGGGTGCTAAGCCGGTGCGGTCTACCGGCAACGCTGGCACCATCCGCAACCGCGGCAAATCTTCTAGAATGGTGGGATCAAAGCCGGTCCAGGGTGCCGAGGGACCATAGACGTGGATGGAGCTCGCTGGTGCAGTTGGTCTGGTGGACGGCATGGAAAGAGCGAAATGCGCGGATCTTTGATAACAAGTTCTCGACGGGGATGCAGGTCTTCCACCGCCTGATTGAAGACATTGACACTTGGACGATAGCCGGCCGTAACAAGATCAACAACCTGCTGCATAGACCTCTAGAACCAGACTAGACATTAGGATACGGTATGCGGTGATGCACATTTCGTGCAAATTTTGTAACTAACAGATGTTGTCTTCCCTCTCTCATATTCAATGAAAAGCTGCACAGCAGCATTTTCGTCAAAAAAAAATATTCCAAGCCCTAAACCTTTCCTGGGAATATTTCTCTAACTTTTAGAGTTTGAGGCAAAAGAGATCGATCATCTTTCTTCTTTGCTTAATCTACTAGTGTTTGAATGACTCCCCGAACATTGTCTACATAAAATGGTCGGTCTAATAATGCCTCCCAAGCCGTTCTTAATTGTCTGAACATCACGAAGCAGTCTAAATCTAGTCCAGATGTGAAATGAATTTAAAGTGATACGGACACGTCCACCACACTGGTCCGTATTGTGTTCGCCCACATCGAACCCCACAAACTTCTTCCTGCAATCCTAGCCTCCACACTCTCCTCGCCTCTCTGGTCCCATCTTCCTTGTCCCACACCACCATGTTGAGCTTTGACTCGGATCAAATGACCTTATTGACAACCTCACATCTCATGGTTTATGTCATTCACCACACCTAGGCAGTCCGAGGCTACCTTCATCCCTTGTATGTGTAGGTCTTCCGCTAGTGCTAGCGTCTCCCTACATGCATATATCTCCAAGATCACTGGATCGATGATCACTCTATACATCGGTGGGTGCTGATGTGTGAGGTACTTAGATCTAGCTCACATGGCCATGGCGAATGTTGGGGATTCGATCTAGAATTTGAATTTGACAGGCGTGTTCCAACCACCCTCGCGTCTGTATCAGATACAAGGTTGGCCGTAGCCACCGAGTCCATCGCCAAAAGCAAAAGGAAAGCAACTAACGGCTATAAGTACTATTACACCCGAATCAACGGGCCCAGTTTGGGCTTGCAAGCCACTAGGGTATCTTCCTGGGCCGAGTGGACTTGGGCCTCGGTTCTGGCGATGTAGCTGTCTTGCTGTTGTCGACACCAGTTGTAGTCGTAGCAGTTCCTCCTTCGTCAGTAATCCCCTTGGTAGATAGTGGTTCGCTGACATCCCCCCTTCGTTGAGTAGCGGCTTGACCCCAAGCCGCAGCGCGAGGGAATTGTTGCCGCAGAGACTCCAGGTCTTCCCATGTAGCTTCGTCCGGAGAAGAACCACTCCACAATATCAAGCCCTGCACCACTGTTTTCTGACCAACCTGACGCACTCGAGACTGAAGCACTTGCACTGGCACCTGCAGATCAGAAAACTGGGACGGAAGATTAGGAACAACCGTTGTACCAGGAGAGATCACCTTTTTGAGTTGCGATACATGGAAAACTGAATGGACTTTGCTAGTAGCAGGCAACTCCAGCTTGTATGCCACTTCACCAATCTTGCCCAGAATTTTATATGGACCAAAGTATTTGAAGGAGAGTTTGTGGTTTGCTCGACGAACAACTGAGGATTGGACATAAGGTTGGAGCTTGAGAAAAACCCATTCACCAACTTCAAAGACACGTTCAGTCCGGTGCTTATCACCTTGAGCTTTCATTCTCTGTTGAGCCCTGTGCAGATGTTGGGTGACAGAATCCAACACAGTCTGCCTTTCTAATAGCCACTGCTGGATGTCAGGAGAAGCTGTAGTGTCACTGGCAGTGATGCCAAAGTACCTTGGAGAATGGCCATACAAAATCTCAAAGGGAGTCTTGCCCACTACAGAGTGCCAGTTAGTATTATACCAGAATTCACACATTGCAAGCCACTTGCTCCATTATTTAGGATGTGCACTGATAAAACTCCTGAGATAACACTCAACTTGTTGATTCACTCTCTTAGTCTGCCCATCAGTAGCTGGATGGTAAGCAGTACTCATATTAAGGTGGGTGCCAGTTCTTTTGACCAAGGTTTGCCAAAATGCACTAGTGAAAACAGGGTCTCTGTCTGACACTATATACTCTGGCATCCCATGCAACTTGTACACATTATATAGGAACACTTCAGCAACCTTAGTAGCAGTGAAAGGATGTTTCAAGGGCATGAAATGGCCATATTTAGTGAACTTGTCAATAACCAAGAATATGCAATCAAATTGACCTGAGACTGGCAGACCAGAAATGAAATCCATAGTAACATATTCCCAAGCTTTATTAGGAACTGGCAGAGGGGACAACAACCCTGGGTAGTTAACTCTTTCTCGCTTAGCTTGTTGACAGATAATGCAAGATTGTACTTTATCTTTGATGAATTTCTTCATTCCTGACCATCTAAACAGAGAATGTATCCTGTGATAGGTAACACGAAACCCTGAATGGCCACCAACTGGGCTGTCATGGAATGCAGCAAAAAAATTATCATGTAATTCTTGCTTATTACCTATCCATATGGCTCCTTTATATCTAATTATCCCTTGCAGCAGTTGGTGATTGGGTTTGGCAACAGGGTCTAGAGCCAGTTGTTGCAGGAGTTCAATAGCAGACTTGTCATCATTGTAACTGTCAATTACTTCAGTCATCCATACTGGTTGTATCTTAGATATAGAAAACAATTGTTGATCTGGTGGTCTCCTGGACAGGGCATCTGCTGCAGAATTCTCAACCCCTTTCTTATATACAATCTCATAATCCAACCCCATTAACTTGGTGAGAGCTTTCTGTTGCCAAACAGTATGCAGCTTTTGGTTCTGCAAATGAACCAAACTTTTCTAATCAGTTTTGATCACAAAATGTTGCATCTGTAAGTAAGGTCTCCACTGTTCCACAACTAGTAAAATAGCCATGTATTCCTTCTCATAGACTGACAGTCCCCTGTTTTTGGGCCCCAGAGCCTTACTGAGATAAGCCAGGGGATGACCTTCTTGCATTAAGACTGCTCCAATCCCTTTGTCACAGGCATCTGTTTCAATAACAAAAGGTTTATTAAACCGAGGAAGAGCTAAAACAGGGGCCTCAATCAATTTCTGCTTCAGGATAGCAAAAGCTTCTGCAGTAATTTGGGACCATACAAATGGTACTCCCTTCTTGAGGAGTTCAGTCAGTGGTTTGCTGATTATGCCATAATGCTGGATGAATTTCCTGTAATACCCACTGAGACCAAGAAATCCTCTCACTTCCTTTACATTAGTAGGAGTAGGCCAGTTCTGAACAGTGGATATTTTAGAAGAATCAGTGGATACACCTACAGCACTAATAGTGTGGCCCAGATAATCAATTTGTTGTTGAGCAAAAGCACATTTGGATAACTTAACTTTCCACTGGTCAGCTTTGAGTAATTCCAATACCCTTCAGACATGAGCAAGGTGCTCCTTGTAAGTTTTGCTGAAGACGACGATATCATCGAAGAAACAGAGTGTGTTCTTTCTGTTGACATGTTTCAATGTATTGTTTAGAGAACCCTGGAAAGTGCTAGGACCACCACTCAATCCAAAGGCCAATACATTGAATTCATAGTGACCAATATGTGTAGAGAATGCAGTCTTGTACTCTTCTCCAGGAGCTAACCGAATCTGATGATAACCAGCCCTCAAATCTAGCTTAGTGAACCATGCAGCACCAGCTAACTCATCCAGTAGCTCATCTATAACTGGGACTGGGAACTTACCAGTAACAGTAATGGCATTTAACATCCTATAATCCACAACCAGTCTCCACTCTCCTCCTTTCTTCTTAATAAGTAAAACTGGGGAAGAAAAAGGACTTTTGCTAACTCTGATCAGTCCAGCTACAAGCAGTTCATTAATTTGCCTCTCAAGCTCATCCTTTAACTAAGGAACAATTCTGTAAGGTCTTGAAGTAACAGGCCTTGCCCCTGGAATCAGGGGAATGTGATGGTCACTTTCTCTCCTGGGGGGTAACTCTGTAGGAGCTGCAAAGACATCAGCAAACTCATCTATAAGTTGTTGCATCTCATCAGGAATTGCAGTGGGTTCTGTGACTTGGATAGTTGAAATGGACACACATGCATAAGTGTATTCTGTTGCATTTATACCCTGTAAGGTGACCACACTTCCCTCATAACTGAAAGACATCCACTATTCCACCCAATCGATTTTCATAGGGCTATGCTGGGCTAACCAATCGAGTCCAAGAATACCATCATACGTGTTGAGAGGTAAGAGTTTGAAGTTGGATTGGAATTGTACCCCATTACTGGTCCAGCTACAAGCCTCAATACTGTGCTGACACGATATAACAACCCCACCTGCCACTGTAACTTTAACAGGAACGATAGGAACCACACCTGACAATGTTACAAATTTGTTGTCAATAAACGAATGAGTGATGCCCGAATACACAAGGAAACTCAAATTATGCCCCTGAATATCCACTTGTAATTGCAAAACAGGAGCCTCAGGTTCCCTTCCCATAGCAGCAGCAGAAAGTCTAATGGAGTGCACTGAAGATGAAAAAGAAGAAGGGGGTTCACTGTCAAAAGTTTCAGATTCTTCTGGTGAGCTAATCTGCAACTGTTCAATCATCTCCTGAACAAGATGCAGTTGCACAGTGGACTTGCACACATGATCTCTGGACCATTTCTCACCACAAACAAAACAGAGACCCTTGGATCTCCTGAATTCTCTCAACGCTGACCACTTATCTTCACTTCGGTTGGTTTTGGCATTTTCAATCCTCCTCTTTTCTTCTACAGTTTTGACAATGGAAGGAGAAGTGGTAGGTCCAGGAGGTGACATGCGCTTGGCTGAATAGCTATTGATCGGTGTGAAACCTTCACCAAGCTCCTCATGTAACAGGGCCAGTTCATAGGTAGCATCTAGATTCTTAGGTTTCTGTAGAGCAACAGCAATCCGTACACCTGGTTTTAGGTCGTCAAGGAATCTGGTAGTATAGTGCAAGTCATTCGGTGTATCTTCGTAAGCTGTCAGTTGGTCATACAGTTCTGCGAAACGATCCACATAATCTTCTACAGTACTTGTTTGCGCGATTCGAAACAGCTTGCGCAGGAGTGTCTGGTGCCGGTTGCGGCCAAACCTGGCTTGAAGAGCAGAACAGAATTCAGACCAACTGGAATTGGGCATGCGACGCTGCACAGACTCCAGCCAATGCGCTGCTGCTCCTTCAAACTGCGTTGTAGCCAGAGAAATCCACCTGTGGGCAGGGACGCTCCACAATCTGAACTGATCCTCACAACGATTTTGCCATAATCGAGGATTGGTACCATCGAATCGGGGCATCTCCAGATGCAGAGAGAAAGGAGACGACTCAACAGTATCCAGAACAGAGAAATCGCGAGGCGAAAAAAATTTGGGCGAAGGATTCAGATCTCGTGCACCTCTTGCCGGTGGAGGCACATAGATGTTATGGGACTTGCCGCGGTGGTCGCTCTCGAACCCCAGCCCGTCACTGGCTGCGCCTCCTCGAGACGGTCCGCCCAGGCGAGATGGCAAACTCCCCTCCGGTCTGGGCCCCTGATCCACGGACTCGAGCTTGTTGACGTCGGCCCGCACCTGCTCGATGTCGAGGGTGATCTCCTCGCGGATGCCGTCAGCTCTTGCCGACATGAGGTTGTCGAGCGCCGAATTGTTTGCTTCCAGCATCTTACTCATGGATTTGAGGAGAGATTCACCTTGCGCCTTGAGCTTCTGGTCCAAGTCGATGTTTATTTCATGGCGAAGCAGATCAAACACAGCGCGATTCTCGTCGTTGAGCTCCTCCATGGCCTGGCATCGCCGGCGGTCGCTGAATCTGGTGCGATGGTGGTGTAGCAGAAACTCCAGGTCGAATGGCTCTGATACCAACTATGAGGTACTTAGATCTAGCTCACATGGCCATGGCGAATGTTGGGGATTCGATCTAGAATTTGAATTTGACAGGCATGTTCCTCCCAACCACCCTCACGTCTGTATCGGATACAAGGTTGGCCGTAGCCACCGAGTCCATCGCCAAAAGCAAAAGGAAAGCAACTAACGGCTATAAGTACTATTACACCCGAATCAACGGGCCCAGTTTGGGCTTGCAAGCCACTGGGGTATCTTCCTGGGCCGAGTGGACTTGGGCCTCGGTTCTGGCGCTGTAGCTGTCTTGCTGTTATCGACACCAGTTGTAGTCGCAGCAGTTCCTCCTTCGTCAGTAATCCCCTTGGTAGACAGTGGTTTGCTGACATGATGATCCTAGATACAACCCATCATGATCACGGAACACTGCCGCCACTTCACCCCCATGTATGTTGCACGCTACCACTTCATCAAAATTAATTTTTTATACCATCAGGTTGTGCTAGCCATTGGTGGGAAGCATCCTGATGCATTACAGCTCAAACTTGTCTCATCTCTGGTTTCACTAGCTGGACCAACTCACTGATGTATGAGCTCACAAAAAAGGCCGTCTGCCGTGGTGACTGAAAATTTGCTTCATAGATGACTTGTCTCCTCGCATACCAGATAGAACAAAGGGTCATCACTATTGTTGCGAGGTCGCTCTCATCAAGGGCCTCATTTAGTTTGAACAGCCAATTCTTTGCCCGTGATTCAGTATTATTTGCCATCTTAGACACTCATAGGATCTGACAACGCCCATGTGCACCGCGTCATAGTGCACGTCAGAAGCGCGTGTCTCCAAGAGTCTAGTGCACCACAAAGCGAACATGCATGCTGGTGCGACATATTTCTCTGGTTCAAAACATCCGTTGTTGGCAAAGAGTGGCGGGCCAATCGCCATAGGAATACCCCAGTTTTCTATGGAGAATTAACCGATAGATTTTATTTTATTCAGCAACATTAACCGGTAGATTTTTTTTGGAGAAACGCTTCTTATTGCCTGACTGATCTCACGCGACCGTAAGCCGCGTCCAGTGATCGACACGCGTCCTGGGCCCCACGCGCCGCTTATCCACCAGCCTTATCCCAAGCAGCAGCACACATCCACGCATTTTCCTTCCCGCATCTTCGTCTTCCTCGCTAGCTTTTCTCCCCTCGTGCAGATCCCATCTCTCTCCTTTCCCATTCCCTTCCCCCTTCTCTAGATCGAGGCCAACAATGGCAAATCGAGGGCCACTCTACCTCAAGCTTCCTGCTCTCCTCTGCTGCTTCTCCTGCCCGTTACTGCAAAGCAAAGAACGTCCACCGCTCGCCATAGTTTGTTGCAGTGGAGTGCTACAACGAGAGTTGTCGTCGGTCCTTATTTCTGCACGGGTAACGGCAGTCGCCGCAGGTGTTGCAACTAGGTGTCATCGTGACGCCGCCGCCGCCGCTGCAAGGGCAACCATCAAGGCTACAACGGAGGTCGCGTACGTGCACCGGTGCTGGCAACTCCAGTTGGTCAGCGCTGGCCGACGCCTGTTGGAGCTGTGATGCAGTTCCCGACGCTGCAATGGAGCGCACGCTGACGGCTCCAGGTGCTGCAATGGCGAGGTCGCCGACGGCTCTCGGAGCTGCGATTCAGTTCCTAGCGTTGCAATGGAGCGTTCTGAAGGAAATATGCCCTAGAGGCAATAATAAAGTTATTATTTATTTCCTCATATCATGATAAATGTTTATTATTCATGCTAGAATTGTATTAACGAGAAACATGATACATGTGTGAATACATAGACAAACATAACGTCACTAGTATGCCTCTACTTGACTAGCTCATTAATCAAAGATGGTTATGTTTCCTAACCATAGACATGTGTTGTCATTTGATTAACGGGATCACATCATTAGGAGAATGATGTGATTGACATGACCCATTCCGTTAGCCTAGCACTTGATCGTTTAGTATATTGCTATTGCTTTCTTCATGACTTATACATGTTCCTGTAACTATGCGATTATGCAACTCCCGTTTACCGGAGGAACACTTTGGGTGCTACCAAACGTCACAACGTAACTGGGTGATTATAAAGGAGTACTACAGGTGTCTCCGAAAGTACATGTTGGGTTGGCGTATTTCGAGATTAGGTTTTGTCACTCCGATTGTCGGAGAGGTATCTCTGGGCCCTCTCGGTAATGCACATCACTATAAGCCTTGCAAACAATGTAGCTAATGAGTTAGTTACGGAATGATGCATTACGTAACGAGTAAAGAGACTTGCCGGTAACGAGATTGAACTCGGTATTGGATACCGACGATCGAATCTTGGAAGAGTAACATACCGATGACAAAGGGAACAACATATGTTGTTATGCGGTTTGACCGATAAAGATCTTCATAGAATATGTAGGAGCCAATATGGGCATCCAGGTTCCGCTATTGGTTATTAAACGAGAGTAGTTCTAGGTCATGTCTACATAGTTCTCGAACCCGTAGGGTCCGCACGCTTAACGTTACGATGACAGTTTTATTATGAGTTTATAAGTTTTGATGTACCGAAGTTTGTTCGGAGTCCTGGATGTGATCACGGACATGACGAGGAGTCTCGAAATGGCCGAGACATAAAGATTGATATAATGGAAGCCTATGTTTGGACATCGGAAGTGTTCCGGGTGAAACCGACATTTTACCGGAGTACCGGGAGGTTACCGGAACCCCCCGGTGACCTAATGGGCCTTATTGGGCCTAGTGGAGGAAGAGGAGAGGAGGCCTAGGGGCAGCCGCGCGCCCCTCCC
>NC_041393.1:264773830-264809713 GCF_002162155.2 Triticum dicoccoides
GTCCAACTAGGGAAAGGGGAGGAGTCCTACTCCCAGTGGGAGTAGGACTCCTCCGGCGCGCCTCCTCCTAGGTCCGGCCGCACCCCCCTTGCTCCTTTATATATGGGGGCAGGAGGGCACCCTAGAACACACAAGTTGATCTTCAAGATCGTTCCTTAGCCGTGTGTGGTGCCCCCCTCCACCATATTCCACCTCGGTCATATCGTCGTGGAGTTTAGGCGAAGCCCTGCGCCGGTAGAACATCATCATCGTCACCACGCCGTCGTGCTGACGGAACTCATCCCCGACACTTTGCTGGATCGGAGTCCGGGGATCGTCATCGAGCTGAACGTGTGCTGAACTCGGAGGTGCTGTATGTTCGGTACTTGGATCGGTCGGATCGTGAAGACGTACGACTACATCAACCGCGTTGTCATAACGCTTCCGCTTACGGTCTACGAGGGTACATGGACAACACTCTCCCCTCTCGTTGCTATGCATCACCATGATCTTGCGTGTGCATAGGAAATTTTTTGAAATTGCTACGTTCCCCAACAGTGGTATCAGGGCCAGGTTTTATGCGTAGATGTCATATGCACGAGTAGAACACAAGTGAGTTGTGGGCGATACAAGTCATACTGCTTACCAGCATGTCATACTTTGGTTCGGCGGTATTGTGAGATGAAGCGGCCCGGACCGACATTATGCGTACGCTTACACGAGACTGGTTTCACCGTTACAAGCACTTGTGCTTAAAGGTGGCTGGCGGGTGTCTGTCTCTCTCACTTTAGCTGAATCGAGTGTGGCTACGCCCGGTCCTTGCGAAGGTTAAAACAACACTAACTTGACGAACTATCATTGTGGTTTTGATGCGTAGGTAAGAACGGTTCTTGCTAAGCCCATAGCAGCCACGTAAAATTTGCAACAACAAAGTAGAGGACGTCTAACTTGTTTTTGCAGGGCATGCTGTGATGTGATATGGTCAAGACGTGATGCTATATTTTATTGTATGAGATGATCATGTTTTGTAACCGAAGTTATCGGCAACTCGCAGGAGCCATATGGTTGTCGCTTTATTGTATGAAATGCAAACGCCCTGTAATTGCTTTACTTTATCACTAAGCGGTAGCGATAGTCGTAGAAGCAATAGATGGCGTAACAACAACGATGCTACGATGGAGATCAAGGTGTCGCGCCGGTGACAATGGTGATCACGACGGTGCTTCAAAGATGGAGATCACAAGCACAAGATGATGATGGCCATATCATATCACTTATATTGATTGCATGTGATGTTTATCCTTTATGCATCTTATCTTGCTTTGATTGACGGTAGCATTTTAAGATGATCTCTCACTAAATTATCAAGAGTGTTCTCCCTGATCTTGCACCGTTGCGAAAGTTCTTCGTGCTGAGACACCACGTGATGATCGGGTGTGATAGGCTCTACGTTCAAATACAATGGGTGCAAAACAGTTGCACACGCAGAATACTCAGGTTAAACTTGACGAGCCTAGCATATAACAGATATGGCCTCGGAACACGGAGACCGAAAGGTCGAGCGTGAATCATATAGTAGATATGATCAACATATTGATGTTCACCGTTGAAACTACTCCATCTCACGTGATGATCGGACATGGTGTAGTTGATATGGATCACGTAATCACTTAGAGGATTAGAGGGATGTTTATCTAAGTGGGAGTTCTTAAGTAATATGATTAATTGAACTTAAATTTATCATGAACTTAGTACCTGATAGTATTTTGCTTGTCTATGTTTGTTGTAGATAGATGGCTCATGCTGTTGTTCCGTTGAATTTTAATGCGTTCCTTGAGAAAGCAAAGTTGAAAGATGATGGTAGCAATTACACGGACTGGGTCCGTAACCTGAGGATTATCCTCATTGCTGCACAGAAGAATTACGTCCTAGAAGCACCGCTGGGTGCCAGGCCTGCTGCTGATGCAACTGACGACGTTAAGAACGTCTAGCAGAGCAAAGCTGATGACTACTCGATAGTTCAGTGTGCCATGCTTTACGGCTTAGAACCGGGTCTTCAACGATGTTTTGAACGTCATGGAGCATATGAGATGTTCCAGGAGTTGAAGTTAATATTTCAAGCAAATGCCCGGATTGAGAGATATGAAGTCTCCAATAAGTTCTATAGCTGCAAGATGGAGGAGAATAGTTCTGTCAGTGAACACATACTCAAAATGTGTGGGTATAATAATCACTTGATTCAACTGGGAGTTAATCTTCCTGATGATAGTGTCATTGACAGAATTCTTCAATCACTGCCACCAAGCTACAAGAGCTTCGTGATGAACTATAATATGCAAGGGATGGACAAGACTATTCCCGAGCTCTTCGCAATGCTAAAAGCTGCGGAGGTAGAAATCAAGAAGGAGCATCAAGTGTTGATGGTTAACAAGACCACCAGTTTCAAGAAAAAGGGCAAAGGAAAGAAGAAGGGGAACTTCAAGAAGAACAGCAAACAAGTTGCTGCTCAAGAGAAGAAACCCAAGTCTGGACCTAAGCCTGAGACTAAGTGCTTCTACTGCAAGCAGACTGGACACTGGAAGCGGAACTGCCCCAAGTATTTGGCGGATAAGAAGGATGGCAAAGTGAACAAAGGTATATGTGATATACATGTTATTGATGTGTACCTTACTAATGCTCGCAGTAGTACCTGGGTATTTGATACTGGTTCTGTTGCTAATATTTGCAACTCGTAACAGGGACTACGGATTAAGCGAAGACTGGCTAAGGACGAGGTGACGATGCGCATAGGAAATGGTTCCAAAGTCGATGTGATCGCGGTCGGCACGCTACCTCTACATCTACCATCGGGATTAGTTTTAGACCTAAATAATTGTTATTTGGTGCCAGCGTTGAGCATGAACATTATATCTGGATCTTGTTTAATGCGAGACGGTTATTCATTTAAGTCAGAGAATAATGGTTGTTCTATTTATATGAGTAATATCTTTTATGGTCATGCACCCTTGAAGAGTGGTCTATTTTCATTGAATCTCAATAGTAGTGATACACATATTCATAGTGTTGAAACCAAAAGATGCAGAGTTGATAATGATAGTGCAACTTATTTGTGGCACTGCCGTTTAGGTCATATCAGTGTAAAACGCATGAAGAAACTCTATACTGATGGGCTTTTGGAATCACTTGATTATGAATCACTTGGTACTTGCGAACCGTGCCTCATGGGCAAGATGACTAAAATGCCGTTCTCCGGAACTATGGAGCGAGGAACTGATTTGTTGGAAATCATACATACTGATGTTTGTGGTCCAATGAACATTGAGGCTCACGGCGGGTATCGTTATTTTCTCACCTTCACAGATGAGTTGAGCAGATATGGGTATATCTACTTAATGAAACACAAGTCTGAAACATTTGAAAAGTTCAAAGAATTTCAGAGTGAAGTGGAAAATCATCGTAACAAGAAAATAAAATTTCTACGATCTGATCGTGGAGGAGAATATTTGAGTTACGAGTTTGGTCTACATTTGAAACAATGCGGAATAGTTTCGCAACTCACGCCACCCGGAACACCACAACGAAATGGTGTGTCTGAACGTCGTAATCGTACTTTACTAGATATGGTGCGATCTATGATGTCTCTTACTGATTTACCGCTATCGTTTTGGGGTTATGCTTTAGAGATGGCCGCATTCACGTTAAATAGGGCACCATCAAAATCCGTTGAGACGACACCTCATGAACTGTGGTTTGGCAAGAAACCAAAGTTGTCGTTTCTTCAAGTTTGGGGTTGCGATGCTTATGTGAAGAAACTTCAACCAGATAAGCTCGAACCCAAATCGGAGAAATGTGTCTTCATAGGATACCCAAAAGAGACTGTTGGGTACACCTTCTATCACAGATCCGAGGGCAAGATTTTCGTTGCTAAGTTTGGATCCTTTCTAGAGAAGGAGTTTCTCTCGAAAGAAGTGAGTGGGAGGAAAGTAGAACTTGATGAGGTAACTATACCTGCTCCCTTATTGGAAAGTAGTTCATCACAAGAACCGGTTCCTGTGACAACTACACCAATTAGTGAGGAAGCTAATGATATTGATCATGAAACTTCAGATCAAGTTTCTACTGAACCTCGTAGGTCTACCAGAGTAAGATCCGCACCAGAGTCGTACCATAATCCTATTCTGGAAGTCATGTTACTTGACCATGATGAACCTATGAACTATGAGGAAGCGATGATGAGCCCAGATTCCGCAAAATGGCTAGAGGCCATGAAATCTGAGATGGGATCCATGTATGAGAACAAAGTATGGACTTTGGTTGACTTGCCCGATGATCGGCAAGCCATTGAGAATAAATGGATCTTTAAGAAGAAGACTGGCCCTGATGGTAATGTAACTGTCTATAAAGCTCGACTTGTTGCGAAAGGTTTTCGACAAGTTCAAGGGGTTGACTACGATGAGACTTTCTTACCCGTAGCGATGCTTAAGTCTGTCCGAATCATGTTAGCAATTGCTGGATTTTATGATTATGAAATTTGGCAAATGGATGTCAAAACTGCATTCTTGAATGGATTTCTGGAAGAAGACTTGTATATGATGCAACAAGAAGGTTTTGTTGATCCAAAAGGTGCTAACAAAGTATGCAAGCTCCAGCGATCCATTTATGGACTGGTGCAAGCATCTCGGAGTTGGAATAAATGCTTTGATAGTGTGATCAAAGCATATGGTTTTATACTGACTTTTGGAGAAGCCTGTATTCACAAGAAAGTGAGTGGGAGCTCTGTAGCATTTCTGATATTATATGTAGATGACATATTATTAATTGGAAATGGTATATAATTTCTGGATAGCATAAATGGATACTTGAATAAAAGTTTTTCTATGAAAGACCTCGGTGAAGCTGCTTATATATTGGGCATCAAGATTTATAGAGATAGATCAAGACGCTTAATTGGACTTTCACAAAGCACATACCTTGATAAAGTTTTGAAAAAGTTCAAAATGGATCAGGCAAAGAAAGGGTTCTTGCTCGTATTACAAGGTGTGAAGTTGAGTCAAACTCAATGCCCGACCACAACAGAAGATGGAGAGAAAATGAAAGATGTTCCCTATGCTTCAGCCATAGGCTCTATCATGTATGCAATGTTGTGTACCAGACCTGACGTGTGCTTAGCAATAAGCTTGGCAGGAAGGTACCAAAGTAATCCAGGAGTGGATCACTCGACAGCGGTCAAGAACATCCTGAAATACCTGAAAAGGACTAAGGATATGTTTCTCGTATATGGAGGTGACAAAGAGCTAGTCGTAAATGGTTACGTCGATGCAAGCTTTGACACTGATCCAGACAATTCTAAATCGCAAACCGGATATGTGTTTTTATTAAACGGTGGAGCTGTAAGTTGGTGCAGTTATAAACAAAGCGTCGTGGCGGGATCTACATGTGAAGCGGAGTACATAACTGCTTCGGAAGCAGCAAATGAAGGAGTCTGGATGAAGGAGTTCATTTCTGATCTAGGTGTCATACCTAGTGCATCGGGACCAATGAAGATCTTCTGTGACAATACTGGTGCAATTGCCTTGGCAAAGGAATCCAGATTTCACAAGAGGACTAAGCACAACAAGAGACGCTTTAATTCCATCCGGGACCAAGTCCAGGTGGGAGACATAGAGATTTGTAAGATACATACGGATCTGAATGTTGCAGACCCATTGACTAAGCCTCTTCCATGAGCAAAACATGATCAACACCAAGACTCCATGGGCGTTAGAATCATTACTGTGTAATCTAGATTATTGACTCTAGTGCAAGTGGGAGACTAAAGGAAATATGCCCTGGAGGCAATAATAAAGTTATTATTTATTGCCTCATATCATGATAAATGTTTATTATTCATGCTAGAATTGTATTAACCGGAAACATGATACATGTGCGAATACATAGACA
This sequence comes from Triticum dicoccoides, assembly GCF_002162155.2. Lineage (NCBI taxonomy): Eukaryota > Viridiplantae > Streptophyta > Magnoliopsida > Poales > Poaceae > Triticum > Triticum dicoccoides. The sequence goes on from NC_041393.1 coordinate 264,779,750, forward strand.
AACATAACGTCACTAGTATGCCTCTACTTGACTAGCTCATTAATCAAAGATGGTTATGTTTCCTAACCATAGACATGTGTTGTCATTTGATTAACGGGATCACATCATTAGGAGAATGATGTGATTGACATGACCCATTCCGTTAGCCTAGCACTTGATCGTTTAGTATATTGCTATTGCTTTCTTCATGACTTATACATGTTCCTGTAACTATGCGATTATGCAACTCCCGTTTACCGGAGGAACACTTTGGGTGCTACCAAACGTCACAACGTAACTGGGTGATTATAAAGGAGTACTACAGGTGTCTCCGAAAGTACATGTTGGGTTGGCGTATTTCGAGATTAGGTTTTGTCACTCCGATTGTCGGAGAGGTATCTCTGGGCCCTCTCGGTAATGCACATCACTATAAGCCTTGCAAACAATGTAGCTAATGAGTTAGTTACGGAATGATGCATTACGTAACGAGTAAAGAGACTTGCCGGTAACGAGATTGAACTCGGTATTGGATACCGACGATCGAATCTTGGAAGAGTAACATACCGATGACAAAGGGAACAACATATGTTGTTATGCGGTTTGACCGATAAAGATCTTCATAGAATATGTAGGAGCCAATATGGGCATCCAGGTTCCGCTATTGGTTATTAAACGAGAGTAGTTCTAGGTCATGTCTACATAGTTCTCGAACCCGTAGGGTCCGCACGCTTAACGTTACGATGACAGTTTTATTATGAGTTTATAAGTTTTGATGTACCGAAGTTTGTTCGGAGTCCCGGATGTGATCACGGACATGACGAGGAGTCTCGAAATGGTCGAGACATAAAGATTGATATATTGGAAGCCTATGTTTGGACATCGGAAGTGTTCCGGGTGAAATCGGCATTTTACCGGAGTACCGGGAGGTTACCGGAACCCCCCGGTGACCTAATGGGCCTTATTGGGCCTAGTGGAGGAAGAGGAGAGGAGGCCTAGGGGCAGCCGCGCCCCTCCCCCCCCCCAAGTCCGAATAGGACAAGAAGGGGGGGCGGTGCCCCCCTTTCCTTTCCCCCCTCTCCTCCTTCCCCCCAAGTCCTAGTCCAACTAGGGAAAGGGGGGAGTCCTACTCCCGGTGAGAGTAGGACTCCTCCGGCGTACCTCCTCCTAGGGCCGGCCGCCCCCCCCCCTTTCTCCTTTATATACGGGGGCAGGGGGCACCCTAGAACACACAAGTTGATCTTCAAGATTGTTCCTTAGCCGTGTGTGGTGCCCCCTCCACCATATTCCACCTCGATCATATCGTCGCGGAGTTTAGGCGAAGCCCTGCGCCGGTAGAACATCATCATCGTCACCACGCTGTCGTGCTGACGGAACTCATCCCCGACACTTTGCTGGATCGGAGTCCGGGGATCGTCATCGAGCTAAACATGTGCTGAACTCGGAGGTGCCGTACGTTCGGTACTTGGATCGGTCGGATCGTGAAGACGTACGACTACATCAACACGTTGTCATAACGCTTCCGCTTACGGTCTACGAGGGTACGTGGACAACACTCTCCCCTCTCGTTGCTATGCATCACCATGATCTTGCGTGTGCGTAGGAATTTTTTTGAAATTACTACGTTCCCCAACACGTTCGGCGGTGGCTCTCGGAGCTATGACAGAGATCACGACGCTGCAATGGAGCGCTCGCCGACGGCTCCCGCCCGACGCTGCAATGGAGAGCTCGCCAGGGGCGCAGCAATGGAGCGCTCGTCGGCGGCTCTCAGAGCTGCAATGAAACGGTCGGTGTTGCAATGGAGACACTCACAGGCGGTACCCCGCTGCTGCAATGAAGCACTAGGCGATGGCTTTCCTGGTCTTGTGATGCAGTACTTCGTCGCCGGCAGCCGCAAGTGGCGGCGACCCATTGCGGCACAAGGGGATGGGATGTGTGTTGCTTTGCAGCACCACCAGCGAGCAACGGCCAGCGGAGGATGCAGTCTATCTTGCGGCAAGAAGTGGCCGACCGTCGATGTTGAAGGGGATGAGTCCACTCCAGGAGTGCGATAGAGTGATGTGGGATCGGTGATGCCCAACGCAACGGTTGTGATGGGGTGCATCTAACGGTCGTTGAGGTGGCTTACGTTTCCCTCAAATCAGCCGGTTTACACCTAGCGCTCGCCATATTTTTGGGGTACATTAACCGATAGACTTTTTTTGAGGGGTGAAAGCCAAGTTTATTCATGAAATTCCACATGATGTGGGATACATCTGAGGTCATGGGGTGCACCAAGCCATACGTGGCGCCCCGGTCCTCTCGAAAAATAAAACTTGGCTAGACGGTGTGCTTCTACATTGACAGCACGACTCTCAAAGACAAAATTACAAAGAAAAGGCGATGATCTAAGGTTTATCTCTCTGATAATTGCTCCATAAGTTCCCCTTGCTCCGGCGTTGATGTCTGAGACCACTTGTTGACAGTCGGAGGCCACCACAAAGCTTTGGATTCCCAGGTCTTCTGCTAGAGCCAAAGCCTCTCGACACGTCATTGCTTCTAGAGTTGGTGGATCTGTAAGTCCTTGAACGACAAGTGCTGAGCTACCCATATAGTTCCCATGTTCATCTCTACATATCGCTGCCGCCGAACCTCCCCTGGTTCCTAGAACTCCGTCGTCCACATGAATTTTGAAGTGCCCCGGCGGTGGCTTACGAGGTCGAGTGTGTCCCTCTATTGTGGTAGCACTCCTTACAACAGTTTGCTGCGTCTTTTCCTTGACTATGCCGAGCTCAGCCATGTACCTTGTGATGAAATCATGGGTCACCTGGGGGGATTGGAAAATGGCTTCATGTATTGCCTTGCGCCTCGCATGCCATATGGACCATAATGCCACCGATACGAGCGCAAATTCATCACGTGATAACAACTCCATCAACGTAAACAACCATTGCTTTGCTTTTGGCTCCATTGTAGCTGTTATTTTATGCGTGATTTCCTCATCAATAAGAGCCCACACGCTCCTCGAGGAGGTGCACTCGAGCAATGAATGACGCCAGGAGTCCCGAACTCCACATAACCCGCACTGCGGCGAGTCAGTCATATGGCGATGAGCACGGACATCATTGGTCGGTAGTGAGTGCTTGGATAATCTCCAAAGAAACATCCGTACCTTGCCCGGCACTTCCGTTTTCCACAATGTTTTCCAAGCACCTTCTTCGGCCCTAGAGCTGGAAGGACCCGGGACCTCTTCCAACCATGCTTCTCTCATGTTTCTGGTAGCTACTAGCATCTTATATGTTGATTTAACAGTAAAAGTACCATTTTTCTCATGAAACCAAGCCCAAAAATGTCAGGACCCCGATCCTAAGTCACACCGATCTAGCATGTAACACATCATATCACTTTGCGGCCTCACGCACGGTATTCCCACGGGTGCCACCTTACCTGGTCCGGGACCGTTTGCGCCTTTTGGCTCACGTATATGATAGTGCCGCTAGCATTCATGTGACAAAGAACCCGGGCTGACATGGCTAGTCGTGAACCCAAAGTGGCACTAACTTACAGGGACAGGCATACATGACCCAGCAACGAACGTGTCGGTCATCAGCGAGTGAATCCGGGCTGTAGCAACTGGGCTAGCAGGACTCCGATAAACCGGGCTGTAGTAGGCTAACAGGACTCCGGTAGACACCGCGTGACATTTCCCCGAAGGGACAGAAACAGGAACGAAGAAGGACACATGCTGGCCAAGCTAAGTGTTCCGGAGCAGTAGCAAGCTACCATGGCTCAGTGGAAGCACTAGGAGACATTTCCCGGTAAGAGAGGCTACCAAGGATAAACAACTAGGTTGTCAGATCCCACACATACCAAGCATTTCAATAACATACACACAATATGCTCGATATGTGCAAATACAACATGGCATCACAACATGACTCTATGACTCAAGTATTTTATTCAATAGGCTCCGAGGAGCGAGATACTACAAACATGGGTCTCATGACCCAACACTCAGAGCATACAAGTCAAAGCACAAGCGGAAGCTTAACATGTCTGAGTACAGACATCTACAAATGAAAAAGGCTGTGAAGCCTGACTATCTACCAGATCCTGCCGAGGGCACAAGATCGTAGCTGAGGTAACAAGCTAAACATCGAAGTCCACGCGGAACTACTAGTGAGACTGAAGTCTCTCTGCAAAAAACGTAAAATAGGCAAACGTGAGTACAAATGTACCCAGCAAGTCTTACATCAGAACTAACTACATATGCATCATTATCAACAAAGGGGATGGTGGGGTTTAACTGCAGCAAGCCAGCTTTGACTCGGTGGCTAACCTGAACTACGACTGCAAGTAACTCTTTTGAGGTGGCGCACACGAGTCCACATATTCACCATATCAATACACCACTATGGATCCGCTTCCGTCTCCCTACGAGAACGCCATCCATAGCACTCACACTTATCTTGCGTATTTTAGAGTATCCACTTTCACTTGTCTATGAACTATACAGGCGACCCAGAAGTCCTTTACCGCGGACACGGCTATTCGAATAGATAATGTTAACCCTGCAGGGGTGTACTTCTTCACACACGCTCTCGCCACTTACCGCCATGTACGCATCATGTATCTCAGCAACCTTCAAGCGGAAGCCTGGCGAGGGAGTCGGCCACGACCTGACTAACCACACAAGTCTCTCGTCCAGGTTTATCGCCTATTCGGGTTCCATCCGCAAGGAGATCCGGCCGGGGTGTCGCTCACGGCCCCAAACGATGTGAGCAGGGTTCCCAAGCCCACCATCCGGGTGCCACTTGGTACACCGTGCCACTGTGCCTAGTCTGTCCCAAGCCCACCTGTACTGGGTGCCACGTGGTACGGGTCGGCGGCGGGGAGCACATCTACGGTGGCGCCCGCACGGGGTTGGCCAGGATGGCGTTGTGGTGTGCGGGAGGAAGATTTAGTGGGTGTTCTTGGCTCCTGGGAGCGTGATGAGCACGAAGATGCCCTCGGACGCAAGCTTGAGCGACCGTAGCGATGACGGTGACATGGCCGGCGGCGAGCACAACTCGGCTCTGTGCATCTGTGGCTAGAGCGCGAAATCGACGTGGGGAGAAGAGGGGAATCGACCGGAGGCTCACAGGGGGCTTGCAGGAAAGCTCAGCGGCTCGGGGGCGCTCTGGTCACTGCGAATCCGTCGATGACGTCCGGCGGCAGATGTGGCGCTGGCGAGCTTGGAGGTGTCCCTTCAGGGCGTCCGGGCTCACAGGATTCGTCGCAGAGGTGCACGGTAGAGAGGCGGAGCTCATGGGCTAGCTGGCTGGGCATGGAGGGGTTGGTGGCCGCGGCGAACAGCGACGGTGGCGACGGGCTCCGCTCGGGTGTGCTCAGGAGAGGGAGCAGAGGACGAGGAAGAGAGCAGAGAGTGAGGGAGAGGAGCGAGGGGGTGCTGGGCGTCTCCAGGCATGGATAGGCCCGAAGGGGAGGCCGCCAGCACGAAGCAGGAGGTGGAAGCAGGAGGTGGCTTCGCCTCCTGTGCGTGCGACACGCCGCCGTCCTCTTGGCAAAGGAAGGAGACGACTGGCACCTGGGCTGTGGTGGACTGGCCCAGTTGCTGCAGTAGGTAAGGCCCAGGTAGGCTCTCCCTCTCTTCTGTTTCCTAATTTCCTTTTGTTTTCTAATTTGTTTGCCTCTGTTTTGATTTAGTTTAACACCAAATCATTTTTTATAAATTCTGGAAAAACTTTGAGGATGCAAAAAGGATTATTACAGAGCCCCACCATATTTTCCAAAATTATTGGAGCTATAATATTACTTATAGAATTTTACAACTCCAATTCAAATAAGTAGTCAGTTAATTCAAAGACCTAAAATGCCAATGAAAAATATGCATCATCACAGGATAAGGTTTTCACCCTTTTCCCTAAATTATGAACATTTTTAAGGGCATTTTGGGATCATTGAAAATATTTTTAGGTTGAACTTATTTGAATTCCATTTGATGCTAGGGTTTGAACATCCCCCATTTCAAGTTAAGAGAAATTTAAACATGATGCAACACAAGACTAGCTAACCCAGAGCAGACTAGAACTAGGGATGTGACAACTCACCCCCACTAAACAAGAATCTCGTCCCGAGATTCAAGACATGAGGTAAGTAGACAGAGAGGACACAAAGGTAACACGATCTTCCTGATCCAACTGCCCTCATCGAAGATGTTGATTCATTGCTTCAAATTAATCTTGACGTTCTTGCTTTCGAGATCTTCATCCAACACGACGAAAGAAAGAGGAAAATTCTACAAGAATCGATCTTCACGAAGATCGAGCAACTTTGGGTCAACTCATGGATTGAGAAGTAAAAACATCTCTCGAGCTAAGACACAAAACACATATCTGCAACGAGGAAAGGTAGCAGATGACGAAGGTTCAATTTGGTAGGCAACAACTCCACACTTAAATAAGATGGTGCATAGTTTTCAAAGTAGCGAGGAAGTAATTGCCATGATTCCATAACGGGGCACCTTAGGGAAGGTAACTTGTAGAAGTATTCCTTTAAAGTGGCAAAAAGAATTACCTTTGATTCAGAGATCATTGAAACTCTTTATACCAGCCTAAGGCAATCACAAACGATCATTTGAAGGAGTTCGAAAGGATGACATACTCGGACTAGAACGAAAGATGTGGAGTACCTTATTGAAGACAACGCAAGGGATGATTTTTCTTATCATCTGGAATGGATGGAACCCATGGTAGGACCACTTTGAAGATGATCCTGAATGAGAATTACTAAGGAGGCAGCCCAAAGTGAAATGGCACAAAGACGGTGCAAGCTAGGAACAAAATGCAAATGTTGGAATGTTCCAACCATCATATCTGCCTGAGATTCAGATCTGGTTAGAAACAGGATACTCCGGACTCACATGTCTGAAAAGAAGAGTTGCAACACAAGTCGACGAGATAACATTGCGAGACTCTCGGGAGATGAACTACGATAGCAAGCTCCAAAACATGAGCTGGTTCTGCTACATACATGTGAACACGCTGTCTCAGACAAGCATGACCACGTAGTAGCCTTATAATAAAACACTATCGAGTTCTGATTGGGGACCATCATTGACGATATCGAAGTCTAGTGCATGTCCGCCTGGGCCCTTCAGGATTAGCGCATGAACTTCTTTTCTTTGAACAAATCAATCAGTGGCTTGGTGTGCTAGGGAATACCGATGGAATGGAGGTAGCTAATCTCTCAAGCCATAGTATACTCCGCACGTGCATGACTGACTTGGTATGATTCCAGAGGAAGCAACAACAAACTTTCTCGAATTCACGGCGGCAACTTACATCAAATGCACGTGAATAAAAGGAAGTCACTTCTTTCATCCAAACATATACTTCATGAACGGGGCATGAAGAAAATGCTTACCAAAGTTTCCAACACTAGCTTGATGTTCAACATGGATGATGGAGGAGACAAAATGCTGTGGATGGGCTCAACAGCAACTCATCGGAATTTCCATATCACTGGATTTCCACCATTATGTGAACAATGTGATAGTATTGGTCAGACCAAAAGATGTAATGGTGTATGCTCGAGGGATCAACCACGAGTAAAACAACATTACGAACATCGTTGGTTCTGACTTGATTTGAGGATAGCTGTCGGTGTCAAAACCGGCGGATCTCGGGTAGGGGGTCCCGAACTGTGCGTCTAGGCGGATGGTAACAGGAGACGAGGGACACGATGTTTTTACCCAGGTTCGGGCCCTCTTGATGGAGGTAAAACCCTACGTCCTGCTTGATTAATATTGATGATGTGGGTTACAAGAGTAGATCTACCACGAGATCAAGGAGGCTAAACCCTAGAAGGTAGCCTATGGTATGATTGTTGTTCGTCCTATGGACTAAAGCCATCCGGTTTATATAGACACCAGAGAGGGCTAGGGTTACACAGAGTCGGTTACAATGGTAGGAGTTCTACATATCCGTATCGCCAAGCTTGCCTTCCACGCCAAGGAAAGTCCCATCCGGACACGGGACGAAGTCTTCAATCTTGTATCTTCATAGTCTTGGAGTCCGGCCGATGATGGTAGTTCGGCTATCCGGACACCCCCTAGTCCGGGACTCCCTCAGTAGCCCCTGAACCAGGCTTCAATGACGACGAGTCCGGCGCACATATTGTCTTTGGCATTGCAAGGTGGGTTCCTCCTCCGAATAATTTATAGAAGATCGTGAACACCAGGATAGTGTCCGGCTCTGCAAAAATAAATTCCACATACCACCGTAGAGAGAATAATATTACACAAGATCAATCTGCTGACGTATTCTGCGGCGTGACGTCACACCACTTCCAAGCCTTTACTCGAATTGTTTTTATTGTTCCACCTCAGCGCGTTTAGCGAGGCGGTTTCCTTGGCACATCTTGTCGAAGCAGAGATAGTGTTCCCCTTATTCTGGGATTCCCATCAATACGGACGTGGGTAACCCAACCGCGCCCGTTTCCACGCCCCCTCCATCGAAGGCGGGTTCCAAACGGTCACGGGGACGGCTCTTGGTATTCTTCCTCTTTATAATGAGACCAAGGCCCGTTCTTTTTATTCAATCCTCTATCGAATCCGCCCCTCTCCCTGAGTTCCAACACCCAGGGCTCCGAATTCAGGTACCTTCGATCCTCGACAATGTCCGGTCCTGATCTACGAGGTTGGTGGATGCCCTCCTCCGTCACGGAGGAGGACATGCTAAAGCTGAGAGATGCCAGGTATTTAACCTACGAGATTTTGCATAGGCTGCCTGCCCGAGGGCAAGTTATCCCAACTCCCGAGCCTGGCGAGATCGTCGTGTTCATGTCTCACTTCCGTAGGGGTTTAGGCTTCCCGACGGATCCCTTCATGAGGGGGCTCATATTTTACTATGGGCTGGAATTCCACGACCTGGCTCCGGAGTCCATCCTCCATATCTCATCATTCATTGTCGTCTGTGAAGCCTTCCTCCGCACTACCCCTCACTTCGGCTTATGGCTCAAAACCTTCAACGTGGAGCCGAAGATGATTGAGGGGCGTCAGGCAGAGTGCGGCGGGGCGGTTATAAGCAAGAGGGTCGAAGCTCCATGGCCCAAGGGCTCTTTCCAAGAGGAGCTTGGCTTGTGGCAACATGAGTGGTTTTATATCACCGCTCCCCGGGGCAGCAGGCAGAAGCCGCCGTCCGTATTTAGCTTGGGCCCTCCACAGCGGCTGACGTCATGGGTCAACAAGGGGCATGACTGGGGGCCGCCCAAAGACGTCCCCCTGTTGCAGGACCGGATTCGAGTCCTCCAATAAACGGAGATCAATCTGGTCGCAGTGGTGCAGGTCATGTTGATCCGGCGCCTACTGCCCTGCAAACGTCGCCCCCTCCACCTGTGGGAATTTAATCCGGAGGGGCCGCGAGCTCTTCAACACTTCATGGGTTTGACTCCCATGGAGATGTATAAACTATTCTTCGGATCGCAAGAGACGCATCCGGAATTGACCGAGGATGCTGGCCTAAGCTGCAATCGCCTGGATACTCAAGTAAGTAGCCCTGTGTCCGGACACACCATCCATTTATTTATCGTGAGCTTGCCTTTTAACCAGCTATCCCTGGACAGGAGTGGATAGCGCAAGCAAAACTGACACGGTGTCCGGCCCCCCTCCCTGAGACCACGCAGGATCCCGTGTTAATCAAAATGTTGGAGGTTGCACCTTTGAATGAGGGCGAAGGGGGGCACGGGGAAACTATCACCTCTGCCAAGGAGGCGTTTAGTAAGGGAGGAATCGAGAGTCCCTCCTTCCAGGGGGAGAAGAGGAACGCTTCCGAAGACCCGGAGGCCAAGGCCTCAAAGCGGGGAAAGAAATCTGTACCGGAAGGTCCTGCGCCAGAAAGCGCCCCGCCGTACTGTCTCCTCGGAGGAATCAGCCCTCTAACGAGCCGTAAGTAAAAAGGGGGATTTTATAATTATCAGACACCCCTGCTTAATGTGTAAAGGTAACGAAGTTTTTACCTTGTAGTTCAGATCCCAGCCCATCTCAGCACAGCTCATCTTCGGGAGACCTTCGTCCGGAGATGATGGAAAGCGAAACGCCTTCATCTGCCGCCCCATCGTGCGGGGCGGACGACCCTGAGGTGTCGTCACGGCGGGTCTCCCCAAATCCGGCGGGACCGGAGAGTTCGGTGCCCATTGGAGTACGGGCGGTGGAGCTGCGGGATTTGCTTAAGAGGGCGTCCATCTCAGAAGATCACCGCACATTAATGGGTGATGTGATTGAGAGGATCTCGTCCGTCGAAACCGGGTTGTATGAGGCCGTCGGAAGTTTACTGACGGGATTTGAGGTACGCAAAAAATGACATACCTGTTGACAGTTTTGCACATGAAGTGCGCCCTGTATAGATAGTAGCCCCCGAGACTTGGTATGCTGTCGAAAACGACAGTGTGCCTAGGATCGTAATCTCGGTTATTAACTGCCGCCTTTCCCATGCAGGTGGTGGAATGTTCGGTGGCCAGCCGGACTGACGAATTTGCCGAGCTGAAGAAGCAACTCGATGCTGCAGATGCGGACATCTCGCTGGTCAATAGACGACTTGATGAGTCACAAGGTATGTGGTTGCCCCGCGGTTGGTTAGTAAGGGAGCTGACGCCCATTCCTTACAAATTGTATGCTTAGATTCAGATGGTGCTGCTGCTGTGGAGGACCTTCGAGCAGAACTTGCTCGGGCCAAGGAGCAAGCCAGAAAAAGCGAGGCGGCTGCCTTGAAGGCAGCGGAAGGGCTAGAAGCCGAGAAGGCTGCTCACTGCCGAAGCAGGGAGGAGATGGCTGGAATGGCCATGAAATTAAGAGTTGCTACCGACCGCCTGGAAGTTCTTGAAGGAGAACGCCGAGCGGAGCAAGAGGACCTGAAGAAGGCCGATGCCGAGGCCAAGGATGCCCGTAGTGCGATGCGGGCTATGAAGGAGGAACTGCGTTAGGTCGGGGACATTGTGGCTAGAAAGCCCTTTATGCTGCGTAGGAAGTTCACGGATCCAAAGTATGCTCAGCTGGGCCGATTGTACGGTGCGGAGGATCCTTATCTGGACTTGGCGGCGAGTGCGGTTGACGCAGTCGTGCACTTTCGAAGCCAGGAGGATCATGAAATGGAAGAGCTTTTCTGGTCTCAATTCCATAGTCTGGAGCGTCCACTATCGTTGAGTGATCGGCTGGTTGAGTGGGCTGAGCTGAATAGATTGTCCGGACTGGCCATGACGGATGTGGTAACTCATCTGTGGCCGAAAAGGCCCAAGCCGAAGAGTTATTTTGGCTTGTTGCAGCAATTCCTTGGGGCAGTGCCGCATATTAAGGCGATGAAGCGGTCGACATGCATAGAAGGTGCACGGATGGCTCTCGCCCGTGGTAAAACATACTGGGAGGAGATGGATGCCATCGCTATTGCATCCCGGGGTTCGGACAAAAGTCGATTCCCCATCGAGCATTACTTTGAGGAAGTCCTGCAGGGCGCTCGTATAATAGAGTCGCAGTGCTCGAAAGATGTTATGTTTGAATGACATGTATGATTTCTAAGATCATGTTTATAATGCAATGACTTTTTATACTTGTGTGTTCAAGTATTGAACTATCTCCTGTGCGGCCGTATATGTATGTATAATCTGAAAGATTGCAGTCTTTGGCTTCAGCCCCCACGCACATGGTGCGGGGGTGTTTGCAAAAAGAAAAACTCTATTTCACACTTAATCCAATGTCTTGGTCCTTTTAAGGAGGTGATAGCATAGCAAACTAGGCAACCGGACTATAATGCTTTAGCACTTTCACCTAGCCATAGGAGCTCGAATGTGGGGCTACTATATAGCCCCTGATGGCACCGCGCTTCTCCGAACTTGGGGCGCATATGTGCCTGACCGGGAAGCGGTCCTTCGTCAAAGCGGAGGAATTCTAAACATTCTAATGGTCGATCGAGTGGTTGACCAGTCTCTCGCTATATCATGACAATCAGTTTTCGGCTTTCTCTACTGAGGTGCTCTCCCAGCCGAACCGGGGCACAATCGCAGTAGTTCTCCTGGTGCCGCGTTAGCCGATGATACGGAACGTAAGGCAGCAAAACACAGGAGCCGGGCAAACCCAACATTTGACCAAAGACATGATTCGGAGCTGATGCATATAAGGCCTAACTCGAGACGCCGAACACTCCCTGAGGTGTTCGGTCTTTATGATATCGGGCAGAATAAAGCCCTAAGCCCCTAGTGTCCAGGTACAGGCGGGAACTTCTAACGCGGCCGATGCCAAAACGCCAGCCTCCTCCTCGGCTCTGGTAGGAAACCAGGGGATGTGTATCAACAAGAGACAGTGAGAAAGGTTTACGCAGGGTCTTAATCTGAAAAGAATCCTTGCAACGGGTCCCTACTGCACGTCTGCGCCTGTGTCTCCGTTGTGCTGTATCCTGGACGGGTGTAGCACGTGCTTCATCTGTAAAAGAGAAGGACTTAGTTTCTAAGAAATATCATGCAAAAAGTGTATCAAAATAAAGTATAATTTGGAAGATGAAGAAAGTTGAGCTTTATTGGCTTTCATCATTTATGCGCGTGGCCCCCTAAAAAAAGGGGTATGCGGCTGGGAAGCCCCTTGTTAAGTTACGCCGGACTCGTCTAACCATGTCCGAGGTCTAAATGACCTGTTTTTAGGGGATTTGACCTGCAAGGTCGGAATAATGTGTGGCTGTCTAGGCAGCCGCACATTCTCCATGGTCGAGAGACACCTGGAGTTTTAAGAATATGCCACGTGGACCGGGCATTTTTAAGCGTAAGAGACGCGTAATGTAGTATTGCATTAAAGCGGGCGAAAGCTGCACGCCCCAGTAGTGCTTAAGGGCTACTGCTAAATGGGGCGATGGAGGGTGAGCTTTTTGCGACGGAGGTTGTCGAATGAACCGAACACGACCCCTAGTGGTACAGAGCCTGTAAAATTGGCTGAAAAGGCTTGGCGTCACTCCTTTGAAGGAAGTGCTTGCTATAGCGAATTTTGGTGGGTTCTATCCCCAGTCTGCGGATGGTGTCCTGGTATAGCAGGGGCCGTGCTGCGTGTTATCACGTGAAGTGAGTTCACTGTTTTGACTTCTAATGGGAAAGTCTTTTGGTTTCCGGAGCGCTGCTTTTGGGTTTCGTCACTTTCACTTGGTGTGTCGAGCCCTTTGTGTTCGGCGTTAAGCCGGCCGGACTGCTTGAAGACCCAACAATCTCTGTGGGTATGGTTTGCAGGCTTCCCGAAGGTACCGTGTATTTGACACAGTCTATCCAGGATCTTGTTGAGGTTCGATAGCTTGTCACTGTTATCCTTTAAGGGCAGTGTTTTGTTATTCGGTCGAGAGCTTTTGAATCCGGCGTTGACCGCCGTACTATTTGGGCCATTCTCCTTATTCCGGCGTTGAACTTTTTTGCGTCGTGATTTCCCATTTCCATCCCTGATTTCGGATGTACTCGGGTCGCTGGTGCTGCATCTAGCCAACCAGTTGTCTTCCCCCGCGCAAAAGCGGGTCATGAGACTTGTTAGTGCGGCCATTGTTCTTGGTTTTTCCTGGCCGAGGTGTCTGGCGAGCCATTCGTCTCGGACGTTGTGTTTGAAGGCTGCTAAGGCTTCAGCGTCCGGACAGTCGACTATTTGGTTCTTTTTAGTGAGGAACCTGTTCCAGAATTTGCGTGCTGATTCTCCGGGCTGTTGAGTTATGTGAATTAAATCATCTGCATCCGGAGGCCGGACATAAGTCCCCTGAAAATTTGCTCGAAACGCATCCTCAAGCTCTTCCCAACTCCCAATCGTATTTTCTGGGAGGCTTTTAAGCCAATGCCGGGCCGGCCCTTTGAGCTTGAGGGGAAGGTATTTTATGGCATGGAGATCGTCTCCTCTTGCCATGTGTATGTGTAGGATATAATCCTCAATCCAGACTCCGGGGTCTGTTGTTCCGTCGTATGCCTCTATGTTTATGGGTTTAAATCCCGCTGAAAATCCATGATCCAGTACCTCGTCGATAAAACATAGTGGGTGTGCAGCGCCCCTGTATTTGGGTGTGCCGTTGTCTTCAAATGCTCGGCTGGTTGTGTTACTTCCTGGAGTCTTCTTTTTTGGCCCATAGATAGACCTGGCCGGGTTATCCTTTTTCTGAAGATCTTTATGCTGATCATGTGCTGGCTTGTGTGTGGCGCCCCGTGTTGCTCTTGGCCTGTCATCTAGTCGTCTATCCGGCCAGGCGGCCCCTTTCTTTTTTGACTGCGGGGGCTCGAAGGCCTCCTCGTCAAATTCGGGCAACAACTTGCGCTTCGGGTAGCTCTTTTTCTGGTGACTAGTGCCATATTTATCTGCGGTGTTGAGTATTTTGCTCCATCTCATTCTGAGTGTGTCTTCCGCTGTTTTGAGCTTCCGCTTTTGCTTCTTCAAACTTCTTGCAGTGGCGACGAGCCTGTTATGGAGATTCCTATGCTCTGGTGATGTGAGATCATCTTCGCCGGGGATGGGTTGCTTGTCCGGTTCATGTCCGGCTGGCTGCTTGTTGACGTGTGCGTCGTCCGCTGCTTCGCCCTGCTCTAGGGCCGGGTCCATATGGGTACCATTTTTGTCGATGCCGGTCTTTGGGCGGCGCTTGCGTCGCCGCTTTGTTTGTCTGTTGGGGGAGTTGTCCTTCGCCACGTCCCGTTTTTCCTCATTGTCACTTCCTTTTGGTGTGTCCACCATGCATACGTAGTGGGATGGGGTGGCTTTCCTGCGCCCGTTAGGCGCTGGTTCTTGGTCGTCCCCGGCATCATCGTCCATACCGTCGATGTCCTCGGAGTCGTAGTCTAGCCTGTCAGTTAAATCGTCGACAGCGGCTACCAAGTGGGTGGTGGGTGGGCTCTGAATTTCTTCGTCGTCCGCATCCCAACCTTCCTGGCCGCAGTCCGGCCAGGCCTCTCCTGATAACGAGAGGTACTTTAGCGAACTCAAGATGTCGCCAAAAGGTGAGTGTTGAAAGATGTCCGCCGCGGTGAACTCCATGATCGGCGCCCAATCGGATTCGACTGGAGGGGGCGCGGGAGGTCCGGAGTCCGGCAAGGAGTCCGGCACCTCGGAGTCACGAGCTTCATGGGGGACAAGATCGGTGTTCGGCTTTATCGCCGTAGAGGTTGCAGCCCCCGAGGTGGTGTCTAGTCATCCATCCTTGGTCCGCGCAGCCGTCTTCGAGTCGAAGATCGGAGCGGGTTCGAGTGCGGCCTCCAGGGTACTGTCCGGCTGCAGAGCTAAATCATGCCCATCATGACAGTACGGCATGCTCGGCTGTGGCTCGAATCCGTCGAGGATCAAGTCCCCGCGGATGTCAGCCATGAAGTTCAAACTTCCAAATCTGACCTGACGGCCAGGGGCATAGCCTTCGATCTGCTCCAGCTGGCCAAGCGAATTGGCCCGCAGTGCGAAGCCGCCGAATACGAAGATCTGTCCGGGAAGGAAGATCTCATCCTGGACTGCATCATCGTTGATGATCGAAGAAGCCATCGAGCCTATCGGTGACGACACAGAGGAACTCTCAATGAAAGCACCAATGTCGGTGTCAAAACCGGCGGATCTCGGGTAGGGGGTCCCGAACTGTGCGTCTAGGCGGATGGTAACAGGAGACGAGGGACACGATCTTTTTACCCAGGTTCGGGCCCTCTTGATGGAGGTAAAACCCTATGTCCTACTTGATTAATATTGATGATGTGGGTCACAAGAGTAGATCTACCACGAGATCAAGGAGGCTAAACCCTAGAAGCTAGCCCATGGTATGATTGTTGTTCGTCCTATGGACTAAAGCCATCCGGTTTATATAGACACCGGAGAGGGCTAGGGTTACACAGAGTCGGTTACAATGATAGGAGATCTACATATCCGTATCGCCAAGCTTGCCTTCCACGCCAAGGAAAGTCCCATCCGGACACGGGACGAAGTCTTCAATCTTGTATCTTCATAGTCTTGGAGTCCGGCCGATGATGGTAGTTCGGCTATCCGGACACCCCCTAGTCTGGGACTCCCTCAATAGCCCACACTCAAATCAAAGTTTTGATAAGACAATAGGTTCAACAACTGATCACGAGGACCAATCGATGAAGAAATCATCTTTCTACAACAAACACACATACACAAGATATCCCTTTGGAAAATGAACTAGGTTAGACAAGCTTTTATCTTCCAACTCTCCAAGTTGTTATTTAGCTTGACCAACTAGCTCAGGGTATCCAACACAGATCCTTGGAGAAGGGGGTGGTTTACAAGAAACCAACTTGATCACGAACTCAACATAGCGGTCAGGTGACAACCTGGTAACACTTCCGAGAACATATTCGGAAAATCACGATCCACCGATATGTTACTAAGATCGAGATCAATCTTGCTTTTCATGGCAAGACGATATGATCAAAAGAGCGAGGAACCGATACGATCCTGACTCATTGATCGAGGAGTGCACCCGGAATAAGGACTAGGTAGCACGATCAACCTTAGGGCGATGATTCAAAAATCAACACGCTAAGAATGAGGTTATTTTCCATTTAACTACCAAGCAACTCTGTTGCTAGGAGTATAGATTTCACACATCATAGTTCACCTGTCGGCATTTCGGTTGCAACAACATGGAAACCAAGAAATGAATAATGACGGCGAGAAGTATCACTGTATCAAGAGTTCATAGGATGGTGTGCAATTCCCATGAAAATCCTGACATGAAGAGGGTAATACTCCAGGGTAGAACATAATCAAAAGCTGGGTTGGCATTTTGATTTGTGGATTACAACTACTTTGACCCAATCCTGGAAATGGATGAGGTACTGGAGTTTGTTTCTCCTAGTCATTCTGGAATAGAACGGCTTGACGGACCACAAGAATAGTAAGCATCAATGAACGAACGCATACATACTCTTGACTATCAACTGATAGACAAGGATCGGAATACAACTACATAGGGACAACTCAAAGGAACATATATCTTTCTGAGTTGTGGATACATAGGTTAGTATGTCGAACAAGTTCAACATATTTCTTCCAGATAACCCATGCAGAAGGTGGAACTGGCAGATTCACAATATAAAATGAAGAACTCATCAAGAGCACTCTGGTTGTGATATTTTGGTTCAAAAGAACTTCTACCATAGGCAGTTCATGGTATTTGGAAGAAGGAAATACCACAGACCTCGAGGACTATCGCAAAGGATACTAATATCCTAAAGGCACTAGCAAACACTATCAACATGAAGTAAGTAGGGTGAATCTCGGGTTCAAAACCCAGAAGTGGAATACCTACTAACTAGTTGGCATCACGGGATGCTTTCGAGGATGATGGCCAGAATCATCACACTGGGACACAGAACATGGCTAGATTACTAGGTGATACTCTAGACATCTAGTGGTCATAATAATAACTCCAACATATATGTCGAGGCAATAGAGCACCTCAACTCACTGATTAGTGTGGTTAATCTGGCCCAAAGGAACATCGAAATCAGAGGGAAAGGATTTGCAAATGCATCAGACTATTTAGAAACCTGGGATGACTCGGACAGCATAACGGCTGTAAATGCTCAAAAGAATTTGAGACATGCTACAAAAATGGTGGCATAACCACTCAGAAGCATAATATCAAGGTTTCAAGATCAATAGTTAACATACAGAAGTAGTAGAAACTGGACTGAGGCTTAAATCCAACAATCTTATAGGACTACGGATTAGTAACACGTGATCCTGATAGAAAGAAGAGAAAGTCTAGTTCCTTAACCCCGTAGGAAAGGTAAGATGACTCAGATCAGAAGGGCATAATGTATAAGGAGTAAAAAGAGCCTTACGTTCCCAATCACAATCAATTCCTTTATATAACTAAAGAATTTCTAGACTCAACTTCGACCAGTTTGGCTTGGTAATCCTACAGGCAGTCAAGCTCTGATACCAAAGCTATCAGGACCCCAATCCTAAGTCACACCGATCTAGCATGTAACACATCATATCACTTTGCGGCCTCACGCATGGTATTCCCATGGGTGCCACCTTACCTGGCCCGGGATCGTTTGCGCCTTTTGGCTCACGTATATGATAGTGCCGCTAGCATCCATGTGACAAAGAACCCGGGCTGACATGGCTAGTCGTGAACCCAAAGTAGCACTAACTTACAGGGACAGGCATACATGACCCAGCAACGAACGTGTCGGTCATCAGCGAGTGAATCCGGGCTGTAGCAACTGGGCTAGCAGGACTCCGGTAAACCGGGCTGTAGCAGGCTAACAGGACTCCGGTAGACACCGCGTGACATTTCCCCGAAGGGACAGACACAGGAACGAAGAAGGACACATGCTGGCCAAGCTAAGTGTTCCGGAGCAGTAGCAAGCTACCATGGCTCAGTGGAAGCACTAGGAGACATTTCCCGGTAAGAGAGGCTACCAAGGATAAACAACTAGGTTGTCAGATCCCACACATACCAAGCATTCCAATAACATACACACAATATGCTCGATATGTGCAAATACAACATGGCATCACAACATGACTCTATGACTCAAGTATTTTATTCAATAGGCTCCGAGGAGCGAGATATTACAAACATGGGTCTCATGACCCAACACTCAAAGCATACAAGTCAAAGCACAAGCGGAAGCTTAACATGTCTGAGTACAGACATCTACAAATGAAAAAGGCTGTGAAGCCTGACTATCTACCAGATCCTGCCGAGGGCACAAGATCGTAGCTGAGGTAACAAGCCAAACGTCGAAGTCCACGCGGAACTACTAGTGAGACTGAAGTCTCTCTGCAAAAAACGTAAAATAGGCAAACGTGAGTACAAATGTACCCAGCAAATCTTACACCAGAACTAACTACATATGCATCATTATCAACAAAGGGGATGGTGGGGTTTAACTGCAGCAAGCCAACTTTGACTCGGTGGCTAACCTGAACTACGGCTGCAAGTAACTCTTTTGAGGTGGCGCACACGAGTCCACATATTCACCATATCAATACACCACTATGGATCCGCTTCCGTCTCCCTACGAGAACGCCATCCATAGCACTCACACTTATCTTGCGTATTTTAGAGTATCCACTTTCACTTGTCTATGAACTGTACAGGCGACCCAGAAGTCCTTTACCGCGGACACGGCTATTCGAATAGATAATGTTAACCCTGCAGGGGTGTACTTCTTCACACATGCTCTCGCCACTTACCGCCATGTACAAGTCATGTATCTCGGCAACCTTCAAGCGGAAGCCTGGCGAGGGAGTCGGCCACGACCTGACTAACCACACAAGTCTCTCGTCCAGGTTTATCGCCTATTCGGGTTCCATCCGCAAGGAGATCCGACCGGGGTGTCGCTCACGGCCCCAAACGATGTGAGTAGGGTTCCCAAGCCCACCATACGGGTGCCACTTGGTACACCATGCCACTGTGCCTAGTCTGTCCCAAGCCCACCTGTACCGGGTGCCACTTGGTAGACTACTAACACTACCTACAAACACCAGAAACTAGTTGCAACTCCTGGACAGAGATCGAGTTGATTAATAAGTCGAGAGGGGTCGAGTTACCGGAACCCAATGTGTGGTAGTAACTGTTCATGGATCACAAACACAGAACTCAGTTCCTGAGGACAGTTGCAATGAGACAACCCACCATGTACTCCTACATGGCCTCTGACCGCTACCTTTACCAAATCGTGTTCACACACTTAGCTCACACTCAGTAGGACATGTTTACACACCTCCAATTCATCCCCGATGAATCAGACCCGACTCAACTCTAAGCAGTAGCAGGCATGACAAACAAACATGAATGAGTAGGCACATCAGGGCTCAAATAACTCCTACTCATGCTAGTGGATTTCATCTATTTACTGTGGCAATGACAGGTCATGCAGAGGATAAAGGGGTTCAGCTACCGCAGCAAGTAACAGATGAATCGTTGTTGTCCTAATGCAGTAAAATAGAGCAGGAGCGAGAGAGTGGGATTGTATCGGAATGAACAAGGGGTTTTTCCTTGCCTGGCACTTCTGAAGATAGTATAGTTCTTCATCGGTGTCATCGATCACATCATCGGTACACGTCTACTGAGAGGGGACAATTACCGGCAACAGAGAGGAAACACAATCAATGCAATGCAAGAATATGATGCATGATCATGACATGGCAATATGCTGTGATTTGAGCTAATGCAACTAACAACAGGTTAAATGAAGTTGGTTTGAATCCAAGATTCAAATTCAAACTCCATATGTGAAGGTTTAAATGCCATTTATATGATTTGTCCTAAACATCAGCCATAAGTTGTTCTAACATGCATGAAAATGATACAGATGGATAGATTGGATTTTTCTGATGATTTTTCATATATAATTTATTTCATTCTGAGCTACGGTTGATTTTCTATGATTTTTAGAAGTTTAGGACATTTTCTGGAATTCCTGGATTATTTTAAATCCAGAAAACGATTGTTGCATCAGCAGTGTGTCATGCCTGCGTCAGCCTGGCGTCAGTGTGACGTCGGCGGTCAACTGACCCGGTTCAGGTCAAACCTGACCTGCGGGGCCCACATGTCATTGACACAGTGGCTAACCCGTGGTTAGTTAGTGACGTGGGGTCCACCGTGAGTCCCTGGAGGGGTTAGTTAGCGACGTCATTAGTTACTAATGATGTTGCCACGTCAGACTCGCTGGTGGTTAATCGCCGGCGACGGCAGGGGCGGCGGAGCGCGTCGGAAAACGTCCTCCGATGACTAAACCAGCGGCGGAGACCACGGACGGGATCCTGGAACTCGTCCGCGTCCATTGGCACCCGCAGAATGACCAGAGGTGGTACGGGTCGGCGGCGGGGAGCACATCTACGGCGGCGCCCGCACGGGGTTGGCCGGGATGGCGTTGTGGTGTGCGGGAGGAAGATTTAGTGGGTGTTCTTGGCTCCTGGGAGCGTGATGAGCACGAAGATGCCCTCGGACGCAAGCTTGAGCGACCGTAGCGATGACGGCGACATGGACGGCGGCGAGCACAACTCGGCTCTGTGCATCTGTGGCTAGAGCGCGAAATCGACGTGGGGAGAAGAGGGGAATCGACCGGAGGCTCACAGGGGGCTCGCAGGAAAGCTCAGCGGCTCGGGGGCGCTCTGGTCGCTGCGAATCCGTCGACGACGTCCGGCGGCAGATGTGGCGCTGGCGAGCTTGGAGGCGTCCCTTCAGGGCGTCCGGGCTCACAGGATTCGTCGCAGAGGTGCACGGCAGAGAGGCGGAGCTCATGGGCTAGCTGGCTGGGCATGGAGGGGTTGGTGGCCGCGGCGAACGGCGACGGTGGCGACGGGCTCCGCTCGGGTGTGCTCGGGAGAGGGAGCAGAGGACGAGGAAGAGAGCAGAGAGTGAGGGAGAGGAGCGAAGGGGTGCTGGGCGTCTCCAGGCGCGGATAGGCCCGAAGGGGAGGCCGCCAGCACGAAGCAGGAGGTGGAAGCAGGAGGTGGCTTCGCCTCCTGTGCGTGCGACATGCCGCCGTCCTCCTGGCAAAGGAAGGAGACGACTGGCACCTGGGCTGTGGTGGACTGGCCCAGTTGCTGCAGTAGGTAAGGCCCAGGTAGGCTCTCCCTCTCTTCTGTTTCCTAATTTCCTTTTGTTTTCTAATTTGTTTGCCTCTGTTTTGATTTAGTTTAACACCAAATCATTTTTTATAATTTCTGGAAAAACTTTGATGATGCAAAAAGGATTATTACATAGCCCCACCATATTTTCCAAAATTATTAGAGCTATAATATTACTTATAGAATTTTACAACTCCAATTCAAATAAGTAGTCGGTTAATTCAAAGACCTAAAATGCCAATGAAAAATATGCATCATCACAGGATAAGGTTTTCACCCTTTTCCCTAAATTATGGACATTTTTTAAGGGCATTTTGGGATCATTGAAAATATTTTTAGATTGAACTTATTTGAATTCCATTTGATGCTAGGGTTTAAACATCCCTCATTTCAAATTAAGAGAAATTTAAACATGATGCAACACAAGACTAGCTAACCCAGAGCAGACTAGAACTAGGGATGTGACAAAAAATCTACGATGTTTCGAGTACATATTGGCATACCGAGAATAACTGTAGCATCCATGGGCATGAAAGTTTGTTGGACAAGCTGTCTATTCCACGATGCGGGTTACAATAGTTATGAGCTCTGACACATGTGTTGGTGGATTTGGCGAGATACTCCCGTAGGGACGCATCATCTCCTCTCTGGGTAACCAATTATCGGTCCATATGTTTGTGTCTACTCCATTGCCAATTTTTTTTATCAATCCTTGCTTAAGGACATCCCTTCCCTCTATGATAGCCCGTCATACCGGGCTCGGATGGCTTCCCAATTCAGCCTGGAGTATATCAGAAGACGGCTAGTAAACACTTTTCAGCACTCGAGCAAAGATTTGTCCTCATATTTTATGGAGTGAAAAAGGCCCAGGCAGTTGATTTACAAAGCGTAATGCAGCCCAAGGCCTGCTACTTATGCCCTTACCTATCCCTAAAAAATCCCTGAAAAAGAAAACTTATCGCCAGCCGCTCTGCGACCTTCCTCCGCCTGCTACGCCGGACGCCCACGCCTCCCCTGACCGCTCCGAATCTCAGGCACGCAGCAGCTCGCCATCCCAATTCCCAAATCGCCGACGCCCAAGCGGCTGCTCGTTCGTCCAGGATTTTCCCCTTCCCGCTATCTGAAATTGCAAAATCATCGAGTTTCTACCGAACGCCCGGACCTCACCTGCACGCCCCCGGCTCCAGCCGCCCAAATCTCACCTAACCCTCCACCCACCCACCTGCGCCAGCTCTAGAGAAGGAGGCGCCGGTGAGCGCACGATCGATCGAGTCCGTTAGGTGGGGAGCAGCCATGGCGGGGGGCGGTGACAAGCTGATACTGCGGGGGCTGCAGTTCCACGGGTTCCACGGCGTGAAGCAGGAGGAGAAGAAGCTCGGCCAGAAGTTCGTCATTGACGTCGACGCCTGGATGGACCTCGCCGCCGCCGGGGACTCCGACGACATCTCCCACACCGTCAGCTACAGCGACATCTACAGGTGCACTGCCCCGCCCCCGCCCCGTCTCAGTCTCATCATGGTGCTGTATAATTTCAGTCCACTTTGTCACTGCTCATCGATCGACCTGCTTGGCGTCACGGTACAGTTTAGCAAACCATTCGTATCAGAATCCTGCCATGCGTCCGTTCACAGTGATTCCTTGCAGAACGTTTCGATTGCTATGCACCTCAGAACTAACTCTGCGGTTGTTTTAACAAACCGGGTGTGGGTTTGGTACCCTCGACCTGTAATTAGTCCATTGTATATGTTGCATTTCCAGAGCCAAAATATTATTGGCAACGGACCGTATCGGATGGTATAACTGCGGTGGGAGTCGCCGTCGCCGGAGGGGACGTCGGCGAAGCCGCGCGTGCCCAGGATGGTGGCGGCGGGGCTCTCTCGGTGCTGGCTTCCTCGCATACCAGGGGCGGCAGCTGGCGTCCGGGGCCGTAGCTCGCGGCGAGGGCCTCTCTGTGCCGGCAGGGGGTCGGATCTGGGTCCCTCGCAGCGTGCGTCCTGCCCGTGCCCGCGCTGGTGGAGCTTGAGGTGCATAGGTGGTGCTTCGCTGGCCTGGCTGGATCCGGGCGGATCTGGCCCGTGGTGGTCCGGCTTGGGGAGGTGGTGTTGCTGGGTGGTGGAGGCGGGAGTGGTGGAGGCTGGTGGCGGTGAGTGGTGCTGGTGGTGCGAGGTGGGACTACTGCAGCCGGTTTTGGATCTCCCCCGCCTTTGGTTGGTGCTGTCTGCTGTGGCACTTCGGATCTGGTCTTCGGCAGGTGCACGGTGGCGCGCGTGGGGCGTGTTGGTGCTTCTGATGTTTGGCTGCAGCCCGGAACCATGGTGGTTCCTGGCCTCGGGCAGCACTCCTCTGCTCCTCCCGGCATGGTGCTTGGTTAGGTTCGGCGGCTCGCGCTGCGTCCGGTGGCCCAGCGTTCGGACGGCCATTGGTGGATCCAGTGCCTAGTGTTGATGTTTGGCCGTCTGCGGTCTCCGCGGGGTGCTTCTTCGTCTCGGAGGGGCCCGATGGTGGTGGTGGTCAGCTACCGTCTTGCTGTAGGGATGTGCTCAAACTCCGGGTGAGAACCTTGCATCGACTATGTCGATGTCGGCGGCAATGGTGTCTGCGGACATAGTTTTCCTCGTAGGAGGTGTCGTTGTGGAGCTCCAGCACCTGCAGTACTTTGTTTTGTGGTATCCGGGTGAAAACCTAAGATCCGGCTTGTCAGATCGGATGACGATCTTGTGTCCTTGTCGGCACTACCTCCTTGGAGGCGTCATCTTGGAGACCCAAACGACGGCTTCTGTGCCTGCGTGTGGTTGAGGTTGCAGCGTTTGGTGGTGGTGGTGGTGTGGCCAACTTGGGATCAGTCGGAGGGTCCAATGGTGCTGGTGGTGGTGCGACTGGCTTGGAGTCGACGGTGGTTGTTTGGTGGTGTTCTCTGGGGTTTGGTGGCGGTGGCTTGGGCGCAGCAGGGCGGCCATCTGTTTCCCCCGTGTGAAGGTGTCTCGCTATGCATGCTCAAGACTCTCCCTTGGCGGCCGATGTGTTGCGGCGAGCATCGTGCTCTTGGTGATGTCTTGGTTCATCTTCGCTATTTGATGGAGCCAGATGCCTCCCCAACTTGTTAATCGTTCCGATCTTCCGTGGCGGGGCACCCAGTCAAGGTTCGTGTTTTTTGCACTCGTTGGTTGTGGATGCTCCTGAGTTGTGCCTTGGGGCTCGGTATGCACGCAATGCGGTGCGTTAGGTTCCTCGCAAAGTCTAAGTATTGTGATCCATTGACAACACCCCACAACTACTTGTATCTTTCATGGTGATGGTCCTTTTAGTTTGTTAGCTAGGTCCCGCCTTGTTGGGTGTCTTGTTCTTCTCTTCTCCTTGTAACCTTGTTGGGTTTTCGGCACGGTTTCCCTTATAAACAGGTCAACTTGTTTAGGTTTTCAATCCGATTTCCTTTATAAACTGGATCACTCTCCTGACATAATGGCCACTTTAAGTAATATATTCAGATGGAGGGACTCCTCCCCTGGTGATTCTCAAAAAAAAAAAAGATTCATCTTGTCAGCACAGTGTACAAGCACTGAGTGGATCAACAGTAAGCTAATCCCTTCCTTTTGGCTTTCCTGATACCAAAGTATGTCATCCTGCAGGATAGCCAAGGGTGTAGTAGAAGGTCCGTCGCGTAACCTTTTGGAGTCGGTGGCTCAATCGATTGCCAACACCACGCTGCTCAAGTTCCCTCAGATCTCTGCTGTTCGAGTGAAGGTCGGGAAACCTCATGTCGCGGTGCAAGGCGTCGTGGACTACTTGGGAGTGGAGATACTGAGGCACAGAAATGCATGAGCAGAACTTCATCATATGAGAAAGCCTGACCAAAATGCTCCCTCAGAATCGCAGTTTCTGTGTCTTGTCTATAATTATAAACGTGGTGTTGATTGTGGTCTTACTCTCGGCTGTTGCTGAAATTGCCGCAATCATGGATTTTTTTTATAGTGCTACTAGGTTTTGCGCAGACTGAAATAAAGGTCATCTTGCGAGTTGCGACGTGCATATAGGCTCTGAATTTTTCTAGAGAAAAGGCCATAAGTCCATGCATCATCATATATAACGCAAAATATCACCATATATCGAGCTCAAACGAAAGGACAGAGACCTGGCCGCTAAACAACACTGTTCTTGCTTGTCTTTGGCCGCTAAACAACTGACTGTTCTTGCTTGTCTTGGGCCTGCTCTAGTTTTGATGCTGCTAACTAAGGATCGAATTTCGTGACTTGATGAAGAGGAAGCCGAGTATCATTGGTCTTGAAGAGTCAGGCCAATCCAACCGCTTGCTCTTGCCCAACTCAGTCTCAGTCATACCATAATGCGCAACAAGAACGGGAAAAGGGACCTAAGGCCATGTTCTAACGTGGGTCTGTATCGGTCTATCAAATGATCCCGACTGCCATGTCCGCCGAGCGGTCTGGACACACCTTTTTCTGTAAACCAGAAGCGAAGTGAGGGGATGGGGACTTTGCGAGAGTCCAGACAGCAGCCACATAGGACTTCAACAACCCGGGCCCATTAAATCCCCCACCCCGGTCTCATTTTCTTCCATTTGTCCCTTCTCCTTTTTGCTTTGCATCCGTACCCTCCTCCTCCAACTCCGTCGCTATACCCCTCTGGCCGCCACACAGGCATTGCCGGACCTTCGCAACCAGCATCGACGCGCCCTCTCACCTTTCACGACGGTGTCGTCTACCTAGGACCCGTCCATAGCCAGGTACACTCCACCCCTTGTCGACGACGTCCATGGCAGACACCATGCCCGGCAGGTATTCGGTCAAAATGTCATTGGGCTTATTTTTTAATGCCATGTCGTTTTTTTAGAGTACAAAGGATGGCGGAGTACTCGACCATGGAGGATGAGTTGTTGTGTGATGCGGTGGTTGGCCGTATCCACGGATTTCGTAATCAAGAGCAGAAGGAGGCTCTTCTGGCAACGTGTGCATGATTCGTTTCACACATGAAAGCACATTACGCAATGTGAGGTCATTATCGTATTGATCGTACGCCATCCAGACCATTGTCACCAGTTTTGTGACGCGGTTGCTCAGCTGGAGGCAAGGTGGCCATTGCGCGGCAGCATAGGAGATCGTAAGTTTTACTTCTTGTTGCTCAACTTGTCGATTGAATCATTCATTCACTCAATGTTGCTCTACACGTTGTATAGCCTGTACGCGTTGCCATGATGTGCCACAAGATTGAGGAAGGCTATTTACGTACATGCACTGTTGGATTAACCGTACATGCACTGTTGGATTAACCTGAAGGGGCAGTATGCGTGAGACGACTTGTGAGACGACTTGATCTGTTCATGAAAAACTTGTTGAACATACAGTTAATCTCGTTGAATTTGAAATATTGTTGTACTGGACTTATTTCCATGCTATGTGTGGATAAATTTTGCTATATTCTATCCAAACTTTGATGAATTCCGCCCAGTTTGCAAGAATTACACGCGGTCTATTGAAATGCGGAAAGAAATGTAAACGGGTAGTGTTGGATGGCCGGTTCCCGCATCCGTCTTCGCGGACTGCCCCCCGTCCGCTGATGGACACGGAAGCAAATTTGTAGGTCAGCACTGAAGCTCGGATTTATGGGTACCTCAGATGGAACAAATCCTTTCACGGAAACCAAGCAACATGGGCCAAAAAAAAGGCCCAACTTTATAAACAAAGAAACAAGCGTTAAAATCTAAAAGAAATTTGCATTCAATTTAATTAAAAACAAAACAAAAAATGCCCTTTCTTGTTATAATAAAAAAGCTAGAATTCCTGCTACATGAGAATATAAACAACTAGTTAGTGGGTGTGTCCTTGAATAAAAAGTTTAATGAAATTTAAAAGTATTGAAAGGCGGAGGCGTATACACGGCGGAGACGGGCAAGCGTGCTACCGAGGCCCAGGACATATGTCGGTGGCTGGCCCGACTTCCTCAACGGCCCCCAGATGCGATGATGACGACGACGAGGCGGTGAGGACGGTCGGAGTGGCCTTACAGGCCATGCCTACAAGGTCGCCGTCCACCATTTAGTTTAATTTCGAGTAGTTTAGTGTAATATTTATCAAGCAGTTAAAGTTCGTCAAATTTGCATGTAATATACCGAACTAGTCTAAATTTTGTCAAATTTGCGTGTTTGGAATGTTTGAACTGAAGAATTTTTTAGGGACATCGTTCGATGACCAGAGCCTCTCCAGATGTCTGTTCATTTAGTGATCCGCGTTGCATATGCCTTAGGTCGTAACACCTACTAGAAAAGAGTGAGTCGAGTTCTCAGATCATGTGTTGTTATCCCTGCCGAGAGAATATTTGGGTTGAAAGCACGGGAGGCTTGTTAAAAGCCAAAACCAAAAGAATAACAGTTGAAAAGAAGAAAAGGACGAGAAAGAAGAGGACGAAGATGAAGATGGACCAAGAGAGCACCCGCCGGGAGAGAGTTGTCCGTACACTTGTAAATGTGATGGAAGGACTCGTTACTGCTTAATAACGCCTGGCAATCATTTCCTCCGCAGTTAAGAGCAACTCTAACGGGTCGACCCATTTCGTTCGCCCACGTCTGTTTAGGTCTCGGTGGACAAAAACACCGGCCCAACGCGCTGACCCATTCATAAAACCGTCTGCTCATGTCTGCACGGACCCATTTCCGGTCCAAAATTGCGCTTGAAATGCGTTGGCGCGGACGCGCCGTGCGTCCCCTGGGTGTCCGCCGCGGCCCCGCTTGTCGGCCGACCAACTACCACCCACGGTCATATTTATGACGACCACCGATACCGGGGCCGCCTGGCAGTGTGTAGAAGGGCCGCGTGCCCGTCCTTTTTAATGGGCGCGCGGGGGGGGGGGTGTCATCCACAACCCCCCTCCACATCTAGCCACCTTTGCTCCCTCGCCGGCGACCAGGAAACCCTAGCCAGCCAGCAGCAAATTCTATCCACCCAGCCATGGGATTCTTCAACGGGAAGGGAGGGAAGAAGGGGAGGTTCAGCGCCGGGGCGAGCTCTTCCCGCGAGCATCCTGCTACGTTACCGCCGGCTAGGTGCGGCACGCCACTGCGGGAGCGGCTGGACATCCCAGTCCACCAGGCGCGGTGGCACTGGCAGTACCGCCAGCCCTTGCCGTATCCAGATGTGAACTTGCCACACGGCTGGCATCTGGACCCGCATCGCATCCCCATCCTGGCGGCGTCGAGGTCCGCGCGGGCACACGCTGAGGAGGTTCGCCGGCGGCGCGAGCTCCTCACGCCGGAGCAGCGCGCCATGCATGACTACGTGCCAGACTCCCCCAACCGGGAGCGCTGGTTTGAGCTAGAGCACGAGGAGGAGCGCCGCCTCGGCGTCCACATCAACCACGACCTTCCACCACCGCCCCTACGGGTAAAGCCGGAGGAAGAGGAGGCAGAGGCGAAGTACCAAGCCGCCCTCGAGGAGGCCCTGCATCACGCGTTGGAGGCGAGCCGGCTCGAGGAGGACGCCCATTGGGATGGGCTGGAGCAAACCCTAGCTTTATCCGCGAGGGGGACTCCGTCCAGGCGCCCTGTTCGTGCCGCCACCGCCGCCGACGCTGCCCCTCGTCGAGCCTAAGGCCGAGCCGGAGCGCGAACCAACTCCCACGCGCAAGCGGTCACCGCCGCCCCCACTTGGCCGGAGGAGTCCTATTCGTGGACCGGCCAGCTTCGCGAGTGGGTGAGCGCACCTCTCTGCCACTATGCCGGAAGAAGAGGCGGCCCACCTTGAGCGCTGGAAGGCGCATTGGCTCGCCGAGGAGGGGGCCGACGACGAGTGGGAGATGTGATATGAGCAGAACTACGCGCTAGACTCCCCCAATCGGGAGCGCTGGTTTGCGCTAGAGCACGAGGAGGAGCGCCGCCTTGGCGTCCACATCAACCACGACCTTCCACCGCCGCCCCTACGGGTAAAGCCGAAGGAAGAGGAGGCAGAGGCGAAGTACCAAGCTGTAACACCCCGAGAATCATGCTACAGTAATCTCCCCCCTAATGGTGGCCATGTCATCATGATTACTATGCAGCTTGCCACTTGTCCAAAAATCAAAGCCTTTTTCAATTTTAAAAAAAGTCGAATAAATTATTTTCTTTGAGCAATAGGAATAAAATGTTCACCTTATCCTATAAATTTTCCTGATCACTCTCATGTTGAAACCAACCTCTTCTGGATTCCCAAAATGCCCATGGGAATTAATTCAGTGCTCCAGCAACATTGAAATTGGATTTTTCAATTTCTAAAATTGATTAGGCAACTCCTTTGACCCCAAACTTTTTGTTCCATCTCAAGGTATTGTGTTAGTTTTATGTGCCAAGTTTTGTTCAAAACAAAACTCTTTTGGTACTAAAAGAAAAATGCAAAATAGAGCAAATAAAAGAAAAAAAGAAAAGGGAAAAGTCAGAGGTC
>NC_041393.1:264810486-265007945 GCF_002162155.2 Triticum dicoccoides
TCACCTACTTGTCCCCACGCCGTCTCCTCTCGGCCCTCCCCCAGATCCACCTCTCCCCTTTCCCTCAGCTTCGCTGTGGAGAGGAGACCGACGCGGTCGCCGCCGTGCCTCGCCCGTCCTCGCGGCCACCGAGCCCCGTTCGCTTCGCCACCGTGCCTATCAGCTCTGCCGCCGTCAACTACCTCGTCCCCGTCCACGAGCGCAAGTCGGGGGCATCGCAGGCAGCGGATCGAGCCGCCCTCCTTCCGGCACTGCTCCGGCGATCCCCTTCGACTCCGGCGACACCTTCTGCTGCTACTAACCTTCCAGGGGCTTTACGTAGCCGCCCGGTGAGCCTCGCCTCTCTTCCCTCCGTCTTCCTACCGTTGCCGCGCCCGTAGGTGCCGTTCCCCACATGTCCGAGCTCGCCTCCGCCGAGCTCATCGCCGGCCACGTTCCGGTGACCGAACGCCCGCGCAAGCGTGTCCATCATGTTCGCCCACACACGTGGACGCCGTACGTGCTCAGCACCGCTCGTTTTTCTCACCATTGCGCCGTTAGCGAGCTCGCCGTGCCTCGGATCTCCGCCGTCCATGTCGCCGGCGGCGACTCCGGCCATCCTAGCTCGCGTGACCACCCGTGTTGAACGCGGCGTTCTGCGCTCGTTCGAACACAAGTCACGGCGCGTGATTTGGCGCTCTGTAGCGTAAATCCGAGCCTCTTCGGCGAACTCGCCGCCGCAGAGAGCTCGCCGCCGCAGCTCCGGCGCCGGCCGCCGACGTGGCCGACCTGGGGCCACCCCCAGGGTCGCTGCCAGCGGGCCCCATGGCCCCTAGTTGACCGGGTTGACCCAGTCAACTGCTGACTGGGCAGCCCAGTACCACTGACGTGTAGGCCCCACCACATATTTAAGCTATTTAAAATGGTTTTATAATTAAAAGTAATTAGTTTAGCTAATTAGTCACTGACATGTGGGGCCCAACTGCTAATTAACACCCTGTTATTTTAAAATAACCCACTGTTAGCCCTTTGTCTATGACATGCGGGACCCGCTGATCAGTTTGACCTGGTCAGCGAGTCTGTTGACTGCTGACGTCATCAGCACGTCATGCTGACGTCATTTTATCTTTTTTGTTAATTTAAATAAATCTAGAAAATGGTTTAATCTTTGAAAATTCATAGAAAACAAACCGTAACTCGGATGAAAATGTTTTCTACATGAAAGTTGCTCAGAAAAATCCAACGAATCCGAATGCGCGGTCCGTTTACATGTCAAATGCCTCTAACTATCTGAACATGGAACTTTCCCCCTCCGGTCATCTGACTGACGCAGGTCCGGAACCGGAAATACATTCCCGGTTGACTTCCCCCTTCGCCGGTATCGTGTAGCCCCGCGGTAGAACACGTCTAGCTCTGCCTATGGTCCCGTTATGCACTTGCTTGCTATGTATTTCCTGTTTCTCCCCCCCTCTTCTCTTGGTAGACCCCGAGACCGATGTCGCCCCTGTGATCGACTACGTCGACGACGACCCCTCCTTGCCAGAGCAACCAGGCAAGCCCCCCCCCCTTGATCACCAGATATCGCCTATTCTTCT
Organism: Triticum dicoccoides; assembly: GCF_002162155.2. Taxonomy (NCBI): domain Eukaryota; kingdom Viridiplantae; phylum Streptophyta; class Magnoliopsida; order Poales; family Poaceae; genus Triticum; species Triticum dicoccoides. Next base: position 264,812,061 of record NC_041393.1, read on the forward strand.
CTATACTGCTTGCATTAGAGTAGTGTAGCATGTTACTGTTCGGTTACTCCTATTCTGTTGCATAGCCTGTCATTGTTGCTACAGTCATTGATACCTTACTCGCAATCCTAAATGCCTAGTATAGGATGCTAGTTTATCATCATTGGCCCTACATTCTTGTCAGTCTGCCTTGCTATACTATCGGGCCGTGATCACTCGAGAGGTGATCACGGGTATATACTATACATACATATCCTATACAGATGGTGACTAAAGTCGGGTCAGCTCGTTGAGTACCCGCAAGTGGTTCCGATGTGGGGGCTGGAAGGACAGGTGGCTCCATCCCGGTAGAGGTGGGCCTGGGTTCCCGACGGCCCCCGACTGTTACTTTGTGGCGGAGCGACATGGCAGGTTGAGACCACCTAGGAGACAGGTGGGCCTGGCCCTGGTCGGCGTTCGCGGATACTTAACACGCTTAACGAGATCTTGGTATTTGATCTGAGTTTGGCTACTGGCCTATACACACTAACCAACTACGTGGGAACAGTTATGGGCACTCGACGTCGTGGTATCAGCCGAAGCCTTCTTGACGTCAGCGACGGAGCGGCGCGCGCCGGATTGGACTGGAACGCCTGCTCTTGTATTAGGGAGGCTAGGTCTGCTTCCGGCCGCCCTCGCAACGTGCATGTGTGCAATGGGCGATGGGCCCAGACCCCTGCGCGCATAGGATTTAGACCGGCGTGCTGACCTCTATGTTGTGCCTAGGTGGGGCTGCGACGTGTTGAGGCCGGGCATGACCCAGGAAAGTGTGTCCGGCCAAATGGGATCGAGCGTGTTGGGTTATGTGGTGCACCCCTGCAGGGAAGTTAATCTATTCGAATAGCCATGATCTTCGGTAACAGGACGACTTGGAGTTGTACCTTGACCTTATGACAACTAGAACCGGATACTTAATAAAACACACCCTTCCAAGTGCCAGATACAACCCGGTGATCGCTCTCTAACAGGGCGACGAGGAGAGGATCGCCGGGTAGGATTATGCTATGCGATGCTACTTGGAGATGCTACTTGGAGGACTTCAATCTACTCTCTTCTACATGCTGCAAGACGAAGGCTGCCAGAAGCGTAGTCTTCGACAGGATTAGTTATCCCCCTCTTATTCTAGCATTCTGCAGTCCAGTCCACTGATATGGCCCTTTACACATATACCCATGCATATGTAGTGTAGTTCCTTGCTTGCGAGTACTTTGGATGAGTACTCACGGTTGCTTTCTCCCCCCTTTTCCCCCTTTCCTTTCTTTCCGGTTGTCGCAACCAGATGCTGAAGTCCAGGAGCAAGACGCCACCGTCGATGACGACTCCTACTACACCGGAGGTGCTTACTACTATGTGAAGCCCGCTGACGACGACCAGGAGTAGTTAGGAGGATCCCAGGCAGGAGGCCTGCGCCTCTTTCGATCTGTATCCCAGTTTGTGCTAGTCTTCTTAAGGCAAACTTGTTTAACTTATGTCTGTACCCAGATATTGTTGCTTCCGCTGACTCGTCTATGATCGAGCATTTGTATTCGAGCCCTCGAGGCCCCTGGCTTGTATTATGATGCTTGTATGACTTATTTATGTTTTAGAGTTGTGTTGTGATATCTTCCCGTGAGTCCCTGATCTTGATCGTACACGTTTGCGTGCATGATTAGTGTACGATTGAATCGGGGGCGTCACACAAGCCGCCCTCGGGGAGGCCCTGCATCACGCGTTGGAGGCGAGCCGGCTCAAGGAGGACGCCCATTGGGATGGGGTGGAGCAAGCCCTATCTTTATCCACGAGGGGGACTCCGTCCAGGCACCCATGTTCGTGCCGCCACCACCGCCGCGTTGCCCCTCGTTGAGCCTAAAGCCGAGCCGGAGCGCGAACCAACTCCCACGCGCAAGCGGTCACTGCCGCCCCCACTTGGCCGGAGGAGTCCTATTCGTGGACCGGCCAGCTCCGCAAGCGGGTGAGCGCGCCTCCCTGCCACTACGCCGGAAGAAGAGGCGGCCCACCTTGAGCGCTGGAAGGCGCATTGGCTCTGCGGCTTGAGAAGGAGGAGGAGGAGCGCGCCCGCCTCGCCGCTATGCCGCCGCAGCAACAGACACCGAAGGAGGCTGCCCTGGCGGCCTATCAAGCCGCGTTCGGGTGGGCTGGGCCTTCCCCCGTCTTAGTTGACATCACCGGCGGCGACGACGACGGGAAGGGCAAGGGCAAGGGCAAAGCGGTCTATAAGGGTAGCGTGCAGACGTTTATTAGAATTTTTAATTTTCTATTTATGTTTAAGTGGACTTTGGCCGACGTTTGACCGGCCATTTATGTACAATTATGCTTAATTCGTCAGTTTCGGCCACGTCGGTATAAATGAACCGGCCTTCGATGGGCGCACCTGTCGACCGAAATAAAAAACCAGACACACACGTCCACTTGATCAAACCAAGCGTACTTTCATTTGGGTCGGCGCGTTGGAATTGCTCTAATTGCTCCGTGTGCCAAAGAAACGAGGCGATCATTACACCCATGCATCGAAGGATCGGATTGTTTGATTAATTCCATGCATATGCATGCTTTGGGGTCAAGCAACGTTACTAAATTCGCGCGGCCCGTTTAGTGACGCCATATCACATACACTATGTGCCCAGTACTGCACCACGTGGCAGTATACAGGAAAATCCAACCTATATTTGCTTATTCTGTCCGTTTCCGGAGGAAAAGACCTGCAAAATATCAACGTGGTACGTAGTCCTGTGGAAATAATGCAAAGCAGAGTGAGACGAGGAGGGAAAAAGAAAAAGAAAAAGAAAGGGGCAAAGCTCTGTGCCGCACAACCTGGGTTCCGAGATGAGATGAGACTGAAACTCTCCTTCTTCTTTGACTTGTCTTCCCCCTTCTCTCTGCGGCTGCGGGGCCAGCTAACGAACACCGAGAAAGCAGCGGAAATCAAGCCCGGTAAAAGATAATCACCAGGAAACGAGGAAGGAAAGAAGGGAGAGCAGAGAGAGTGTGTGAGTGGGAAGAGGCTCCTTCTTCTCCGAATCTTTTTCTTTATCTTTACTAAAAAGCCAGGAGTAGTATACTAAACAAGAAAGAGAAATCTCCAGCCTTGTTCTCTTCCTCTCCGTCTGCGGCGCCCTCAGGAAGAAACTAGGGTAGGGCAGGAGGAAAAGCGGAGAGAGGGGAGGGGGCCATGCCCATGGTGAGGAAGCATGGATGGCAACTCCCAGCACACACATTCCAGGTCAGAATTCCATCTTCTTTCTTGCTCTGCTCAAAGACTCTACACTTCCCTTCCTAGTTCCTTTGCAATGCAAGCGCCGCCAGAAAGTTGCGGCCTTCGCTTCGGATCAGTTGCCAGAATTCTGTCAGCACTTCGTCCCTTCTTTTGTCTCCATACTAGTACTACTATTAATTCAATTGGGCCTCGATCTCTAGGGCGTAATGCTCGCGTGCTCCTGTTTTTTTTTTTTAGCAAAAAGCCAGGGGTTGTATCAACTGTTTCAGCTCTGGGCCAATTTTGTCTACTTCAAAAAACATGGCAAGATTTGGGCCAACTATCTAGGGCAGGCTGCTTTATAGTCCCTGATTCCTCTATCTCTTTATATCTGGATGATCCCCCCCTTTCCAATTATGGATTGATTTCTAACGTAGAATTCAATTCAACTTGTTTGGTTAGTTCGGGGAATATACTGTTTCTTAATGAATTACTTCCAATTTTTCCAATATGCCATTCCCATGAAATCAAAACTGTGTGCTTAAGTGTGATAAAAGAGGAGACACAACTTGCAGAGGCCAACTGTACCTGACTACCTGTAATGCCCTACAAAGACAAGGCCTTATTATGATGTCAGAAAGTAATACATTTATCACCTTCTGCTATCGATAGTCACTCATATGCCTCTACTTGTTTTCTTACTCCAGCTTCTTTGGTTCGTCCTAAACTGATAGAAAATTCAAATGTGTCTCAATGCTGCCAACTTTCATACTTATGGACAGGGGAATGACTGAGTTCTTAATCTCTCGTTTTAACAGATCGTCGCAATTACTGTTTTCTTCCTTCTGGTGGTTGCATTTTATGCCTTCTTTGCACCGTTTTTGGGAAAGCAAATCCTTGAGTATGTCGCAGTGGGTATCTACACTCCTGTGGTAAGCCTACCAATGCACCTATATTGTATTTCTTTCAAGGATTCTTACTTGTGCTCTGCATTTATCGTTTCTCCTTCTCGCGGCAACTCCATCAGGCATTCGCTGTCTTCATCCTTTATATCCGGTGCACTAGTATAAACCCTGCAGATCCTGGGATCATGTCAAAGTTTGACGATGGCCATGTCAATGCACCAGAAAGTAATACTGCCTTGCAGGGCACCAATTTGCCTGCAAAAACTGGCATTGCTACTGGAACCAACTCCCCAACATCTACTTGTAGAAGCTCTCTAGATGGGCGTACTAACCATGGAGGTTTGGCTGCTGGAGATACAGATATAAATATTAGAATGCAACCACTAAGAAGAAGATCAGGGTGCTACTTCGGAGGCTTTATTTGTGCTTTGTTTGTCAAGGAGGATTGCAGGAAATCTGATGATTCAGAGAATCAAGTTGATGCAGAAGATGCACTGTTTTGCACATTATGTAATGCTGAGGTACACTCATATATGTGCATGTTTAAGTTTGAACTGTATGATTGCTCATGTCTTGGATTAAGGGTATGTTCGATTTGTGTCCAAAACCAACCCTGCCAATATTTTGTCATAGCCAGATATTTTTTCGTTGTTTGGATGGTTGCCAAACTTCTGTCATGCCCATGCTAACCTGCCCTCTCTAGTTCATTTTTCTTGCCAACATTGGCCAAATCATGGGCAAGCAAAACCTTGACCAAAGTTATGGCTGGCCAAAAATTTGGTAGGGTGTACTTTGGCTCAAAACCAAACATACCCTTAGTCAACAGCTCCTATCTGTTTTAGCTGCTGCACTGACTTTGCTAGAAGTGAAAAACTGAAAACTTGTGCTGCCGGATCTTGCTAACTTACACCAAAAGAACAGGCCGGATAGGCTTGGTTTATTTCTGAGAAATAGCGAGAAACTTGGCTGCAATATAGATGTTGCTAATTTACAAAGAGATCGTTTCAGGTTCGCAAATTCAGTAAACACTGCAGAAGTTGTGACAAGTGTGTGGATGGATTTGATCATCACTGCCGGGTATTTGCTACACAAAAACCATATTTCCTTCAGTTTTAATTTGCATACCTGATTTTTGCATCTACTGCAGTGGCTAAATAACTGTGTTGGACGCAAGAACTATTTCACATTTTTTGCTCTGATGACTACTAGTCTCCTCTGGGTCTGTAAAGTGCCTTACCCATTACCTATTTTTCACAGTAAATACGGTTTTAATATCACATAATAATGTATTCATCTGCTTGCTAGCTAAATCTATTTATGATCTCCTGTATGACAGCTTGCTATTGAAGTTGGAGTAGGCATTGCTGTTCTTGTTATGTGCTTCGCCAACACGAATGCAGAAAAAATTATTCAAGACAAGCTTGGGAATGGATTAACTCGTCTTCCGTTTGCAACTATCGTAGTAAGTTGTCATTCTTTGTTGCTGTAGGTATTATATATGGGAGGCCATGATTAGACGCCTAGAACTGTATAGTTCTGAAAGAATTGGTTCAGTGTGTTCCTCTTTTCATCTTTTTTTGGGGGGCTAGAACTGTATACTGAAATGTGTATTTCTGGTGTTCAGGGAATATTTACTCTTCTTTCTCTAGTTGCCTGCGTACCTTTGGGAGAACTCTTCTTCTTCCACATGCTATTGATCAGAAAGGTTGTCTCACAATTCCCACCGAGTGTAGCATGTATTTAAAGGTCTAGTTTTTTGATTGAATTGTTACATTCATGGTCTGCCTGCATCAGGGGATCACCACTTATGAATACGTTGTAGCAATGAGAGCTATGAGTGAAGTGCCTCAAGATGAAGAGGAAGATGAGAGAGCAAACATTATTTACTCCCCGACAAATTCAGCAACTAGTGGGTTCAGCGGCGGAAGTTCACTTGGTCTTCACTACAAGGGTGCATGGTGCACACCCCCAAGGATTTTCGTGGATCAGGTAATATTGGTGAATTTTGAGCTTGCTAAATAGTCCGATATTATTATATCTTGGAGGGTTCAGTAAGAAACTGCGCAAAAATAATAATTTGGAGGCATTATTACTGAGTTTTGCCATATTGTTGCCAACTATGACACAGGATGAAGTTATCCCACATTTGGAGCGTGGCATGGCACCATCTACCGTCGACCCTGATGCCACTGGATATGCTGAAAGACCAAACAAAGCCAAGAGGCAAGTCAAAATCAGTGCCTGGAAACTTGCAAAGCTGGACGGCAATGAGGCGATGAAAGCTGCTGCAAGAGCTCGGGCATCATCCTCCGTCCTCCGGCCCATAGGTGCGCGCGGCCCTGGCTCCACTGGCAACTCGCATCCTCAGAGTATTGCGAGCCAGGATGAGTACGAGACCGGCACGCAGAGTGCTAGCAGTTTGAGCAGCCCAGTCCACATCCACAAGCTTGCACCTCGCACCCAGATGAATGTGCCGCCGCCTCGACCGCCGGAGAGGTCTGGTGTTCCGACCACGCAGGCAACCAACCCAATAATGTTCCGGCCAGCAACATCCTACGCTCGCGAGAACCGAAGAGCGTCGGTTGTTTGGGATCAAGATGCTGGTCGGTATGTGTCGGTGGCATCTGCACCTGCAAGACCAGTGGGAGCTGCTGCTGGTTCTTCTGCTGCCCAGCCTGTTAGAGCGCCGCGTTTCTTGGAAAACCCAGGTGGTGGCAGAAATCTTGCGCCAATGAGTGCCTCTTCCTCGACATTGCCATCTGGGCAGCCGTCTGAGAGACTGGCCTACTCTGGACAGTCGATATTCTTGGGGGGGCCTGTTCTGGGCGCTGCTGCTGAATCTGGAAGGAATGAGGGCAACACAAGTGCACGGCCGGCTGACAGGAAGGAGCTCAACGCCGATCAGCACCATGAAAGGGGGCCAACGGCCGAGTCTTTCCCGGCGGGAACATTTCAAAAGAAACCACCATTCAACAGGTGAAGCGCAAAGAAGCGATTACGGATGACAGCGAACCGTCCTGCCAGATCGTAGCTGCGCCATGGGGACATGCCAAGATATGTGAGCAATCACAGGTCCAGTGGCTGCAGCTGCAAGCCTAGAAGAATCTGAAGGCCATCTTTGGGGATCTTTTACTGTCAAGTTATGCATCTGAATTGAGCATAACATTTCTTTCTCAGATGGCCCAGTGACATATGAAACAGAAATCGGGAAACAAAAGCAGAACAGCCAGTTGGCTTCGGTGTAACAATTTTTCTCCCCTCATTGTGGTGCTCGGTAGCTTCGTTTAACAGGAAATTAAAACATATCATGATATTTAAGAGCTTCTCCAAGGGAGGCCCCAAAATTGGACCCATATGTCCCAGCGGACAGCTTGTCCCGGAAAAAAGAAGCACTTCCAACAGGCCTCCCCAAGCTGCCCCCATTTGTCTGGGCAGTCCGTACTGCCCCAAACCCAGCCCATATGTCGGGTGAAAATGGGGCCGTCCAGACATGCCCGGAATGTTATGACCCACCACCGGCCCTAGAAAATCCCTTCCCCGGCGCAGACAAATCCTAACCCAAGCCACTCTTACTCTCGCTCTCACCTCTTATTTCCTCTCCGTTATCTGTATCTTATAGTGCAAGATTGATGAGTTTTTCTTGTATTTTCCAATGATGAGTTTCCTCAAAAGTTCTAGGTCTTTATGAGTAGGCAAGTTGGATTCACATCCCACTAGTCATTAGGAAAGTTATCATACGCTTATACTCTAGTGCATTCGTCGTATGACAATCTCTAATCCTTGCATTAACATTGGTTATAAGTGCATTCGTTGTGTAACAATCTCTAATCCTTGCATTAACATTGGTTATAAGATCTCTTCATTGCCTAATGATCAACCCCGTTAATGCAAGACTTTCTTTACCTTTTGACTTCTTATAAAGCTCCATCACCATTCTCTTTTTTTCATTAAGTGCAAAGATCAAGGTCCGAGCTCAAGTATTGAATAAGCATTGATTAGTTGAAGCAAGGGGGATATGTAATCAATGCGCTTGGCTGAAACTGTTTACCGGTTTATGATAAGGTTGTCATGATAGGATGAAGACTTAGTATACTATGCTTCATGATACATCTGGCATTCTTTCTAAGCCTTGAGGCATTGGGGAGCGTTGAGTGAAAGCATTGGTTCATGAAAAGCGAGAGTGAAGCTATTGCTTGTTTAGCATCAACTGCGGACTACTATATTGCATCAGATTGATTATATTCATGTTAAGGTAGCATTCATGATTAAAAATTATTTTTTATCATCTACCTACTTGATGATGAGTAGGGATAAAGATTGGGGATGCTGATACGTCATAAACATATCAATAGTTTTGATTGTTTCATGCTATTATTATATTATTTTTATCATTTTTCTGAACTGGCCTACTAATTCAGTGTCCATTGTCAGTTGCTTTTTTCTGTTGTTTTTGAAATTTTCAAGAAAATCGATTATACATACCTCAAAAAGTCAAGAAAACATTTTTGAGTGGGGAAGCTTCCGGAGACACCTGGTACTGCCTGGGGAGGAGCCATGTGGGCCCCATGCGGTTAGGTGGTGAAGCCGGGGGAGGGGGGGTGGCCACGTGGGCCTAGTGGTGCTCTGTTTCATCGCATGTGAGCGCCTGTGCCTTTATATTGCTCTGAAAACTAAATAACTGTCAAGGAATTTTTCCAACGTCGCACCTCTCTTCCACCGCGATTCAATCTGGAGGCCTTTTCTGGTACTTTGGCAGAGGGAAAATTCATCACGATGGCCACCTACATCAACCTTGCTACCCAAGGATCGTCTGTGAGTAGTTTCTTTTGGGCTATGGGTCCATACCAATAGCTAGATGACAATTCTCTCTTGTTCTTCAACAGAATGATCACATGAGCTGCCCTACATGATTGTGATCCATCTGATATAATTTTTATTAGTGTGTTTGCCATGGTGTGATAAATTATCACTTTATGATCACATCTACCTATGTTTTATTGTTGTATTCATATGAGTTCTTTGTTGCATAATCTGTAGACATATATGCTCTCCGACTAATGGTCTTGCACTGACCATGTTTAGATGAATGATCTTTAAGAGGGAGTTGTATATGTTAGTTGGGTTCGACTATGCAAGCAATCTACCACAGTGACAGAAAGTAGAAAATGCTTGTATTGCGTTACTGCCACTAGTGATAAAAAGATCGTTGAGTAGTTGTCCTTTAAAAGCAAGTTGAAGACAATATACTATCTGAAAGAGCATGGTGCCCCCATGTGTGGTTTTGGTAATTGATCGCATTCTCTATGGACCAATGGTTGCCTTGAGTTATATTCGTAGGATTTGTCCATAGGCATTTCTTGAAGTCCATATGTTGGTTTCAAGGAGTTTATGAGATGACCAAGGTGCTATTCAAGGAATTATCCAAAGATGGTCATGTAGAAGACATGATACAAGGTTGATCAAGACTAAGTTAAAGTGTGAATCAAGTTAATTAACACGCAAAGCATAGAAGATGTACTGAAAGAGATCAAGTGATCCCATGGTATGGTAAGCATTGTCCATTACGCTTTGTGTACTAACCCATGGTCTACGTAAGAGTTCTTTGTGGGGTTAGGTATGTTTCCATGGGCAACGTCAAGAGGAAGATCTCATACAACCCATGGAAGATGACATCAAGTGGTGATCGTCATCAGGATTGCAGTGTGCAACTTCAAGTGGAGCATCACGAAGAGATCATGCTTGATTCTTGCCATCAATTGTGGTGACAATGGACTTGTGAAGATGTTCCGAAGAGTGGCTCAACCATAGTGGAGTACGGGGGGTGTCTTCATCGAGCCAACGTAATCAAGAAAGGTGGTACAACTTGAGGGAGTTAAGATCGTTATCATCTAGCTCAAGTGGACTATGTGCAAAGCAAAGGTTTGCCCTTGATATGTTTTCTATTTTACCGGTCTCATGGTGGTAGTTGGGAGACCGAGTTATAGGATCTATTGCCGCACTATCAAGGGGGGTGATACTTCTCCAACGTATCTATAATTTTTTATTGTTCCATGCTATTATATTATTTGTTTTGGATGTTTTATATGCATTAATATGCTATTTTATATTATTTTTGGGACTAACTTATTAACCTAGAGCCCAGTGCCAGTTTTTGTTTTTCCTTGTTTTTGACTTTTACAGAAAAGGAATATCAAACGGAGTCCAAACGGAATAAAACTTTACGATGATTTTCCTTGGACCAGAAGACACCCAGAAGACTTGGGGAGAGGGCCAGAGGAGTCCCGAGGAGGCCACAAGCCCTCAAGGCACGCCCCGGGGCGTCTGGCTTGTGGGCCCCTCGGGAGTCCTCTAACCCTAACTCCACCTTTATATATTCTCAAATACTCCCCAAACATCAGAAGCATCCACCAAAATACTTTCCGCCATCGCAAGCCTCTGTTCCCATGAGATCCCATCTTTGGGCCTTTTACGGCACTCCACCAGAGGGGGATCCGATCACGGAGGGCCTCTACATCAACCTTGCTGCCCTTCCGATGACGCGTGAGTAGTTTACCACAGACCTACGGGTCCATAGCTAGTAGCTAGATGGCTTCTTATCTCTCTTTGATCTTCAATACAATGTTCTCCCTGATGTTCTTGGAGATCTATTCGATGTAATCTTCTTTTGTGGTGCGTTTGTTGAGATCCGATGAATTGTGGATTTATGATCAGATTATCTATGAATATTATTTGAGTCTTCTGTGAAATCTTTTATGCATGATTAAGATATCTTTATATTTCTCTTCGAACTATCAGTTTGGTTTGGCCAACTAGATTGGTTTTTCTTGCAATGGGAGAGGTGCTTAGTTTTGGGTTCAATCTTGCGGTGTCCTCGCCCAGTGACAGAAGGGGTAGCGAGGCACGTATTGTATTGTTGCCACCAAGGATATAAAGATGGGGTTTATATCATATTGCTTGAATTTATCCCTCTACATCATGTCATCTTACTTAAAGCGTTGCTCTGTTCTTATGAACTTAATACTCTAGATGCAGGCAGGAGTCGGTCGATGTGTGAAGTAATAGTAGCAGATGCAGGCAGGAGTCAGTCTACTTGTCACGGACATGATGCCTATGTTCATGATCATTGGCTTAGATATCATCATAATTATGCGCTTTTCTATCAATTGCTCAACAACAATTTGTTTACCCACCGTATATTTTCTTTCAAGAGAGAAGCCTCTAGTGAAACCTATGGTCCCCGATGTCGGTGTAAAAACCGGCGGATCTCGGGTAGGGGGTCCCGAACTGTGCGTCTAAGGCTAATGGTAACAGGAGGCGGGGGACACAATGTTTACCCAGGTTCGGGCCCTCTCGATGGAGGTAATACCCTACTTCCTGCTTGATTGATCTTGATGACATGAGTATTACAAGAGTTGATCTACCACGAGATCGTAGATGCTAAACCCTAGAAGCTAGCCTATGATTATGATTGTTGTTGTCCTACGGACTAAACCCTCCGGTTTATATAGACATTGGAGGGGGCTAGGGTTACACAGAGTCGGTTATAGAGAAGGAAATCTACATATCCAAATCGCCAAGCTTGCCTTCCACGCAAAGGAGAGTCCCACCCGGACATGGGACGAAGTCTTCAATCTTGTATCTTCATAGTCCAACAGTCCGGCACAAGTACATAGTCCGGCTGTCCGAGGACCCCCTAATCCAGGACTCCCTCTATAGCCCCTGAACCAGGCTTCAATGACGATGAGTCTGGCACGCAGATTGTCTTTGGCATTGCAAGGCGGATTCCTTCTCCGAATACCCCATAGAAGATTTTGAACACAAGGATCGTGTCCGGCTCTGCAAAACAAAGTTCACACACCACCGTAGAGAGCATAATATTCCACAAATCTAATCTGCTGACAACTTTCCATAGCGTGACATCACGCCATGACCCGGTCATTATTCGAACCGTTTTTCTCAACCAGCTACTGCACATATTGCGAGGCGGTTTCCTTGACACGTCTTGTCGAAGCAGAGATCGTGTCCCCTTATCACGGGATTCTCATTAATACGGGTGTGGGTAACCCAACTGCACCATCAACACGATGCTTGGGGAATAAGAGAGTTTACGGGGCAAGTAGGGAGGCGCATGGTTTCTACCGCCTTTATAAAGAGATAAGGATTCACCTTTTCTCCACCCACGTCTTCTTCTTCCTCTGCTCATCCATTCCCCCTCGCTCGAGCCTAGCGCCCAAGCTTTCTCCTTCTCCGCAAAGCCATTCCAAGCATGTCCGGAGCGGGAGGCAAGTGGATGGCCTCCTCCGTTAAGGAGGACATTATGAAGCTTCGGGAAGACGGATACCTAGCCGCAGACATTGCGCACCGGCTCCCTACCGAAGGGCAGATCATTCCTACCCCGAAGCCTCAGGAGAGGGTAGTGTTTCTCTCTCACTTTGTCCGCGGGCTGGGATTCCCCCTCCACCCATTTGTCCACGGGATCATGTTCTACTATGGGCTGGACTTCCATGATCTAGCCCCCAATTTCATCCTCAACATCTCGGCGTTTATCGTCGTGTGCGAGGACTTCCTCCGCATTACGCCCCACTTCGGCCTATGGTTGAAGACCTTCAACGTGAAGCCAAAGATGGTGGTCAGCCAGCAAGCGGAGTGCGGAGGCGCCATGGTGGGCAAGATTCCCAATGTCACCTGGCTCGAAGGCTCCTATGTGGAGACCATGAAGGGGTGGCAATCGGGGTGGTTCTATATCACCGAGCCGCGTGACGCCAACTCGGCAGCGACCCCCAAATTTTGATCTGGCATCCCCATGCGGCTCACCTCCTGGAAAGAGAAGGGCTTAGCCTGGGGTTCATCGGTGGAGCTGACCGGACTCCAGACCTGTATCAAAAATATGATAAGCAAGAAAATCAAGCTTGTCAACGTGGTCCAGGTCATGCTCTTCCGCCGGATCATTCCGTGTCAAAGACGGGCTTTCAATATGTGGGAGTTCGACTCGACCGAACACTAGACGCTGTGAGAGCTCTTCGACATGACGCACAAAGAAGTTTGGAAGGTGGTGTTCAAGGCCGCCGAGGTACCTCCTCCCATCACCGAGGATCGCGGACTCAGCGCAAAGCGCCCCGCCAATCCGGTAAGCTTTTTATATTTTACAAGATGTTCCTTTCCCCAGTATATTCGTGGGAGGATCTAAGCCTCCACGCCAATTTAACACGACTGGGTAGCGATAGTGGAGCGGATCGACTGTCCAGTTCCACTACCGGAAGATCCAGCAATGGCTCTCTTAATGAAGATGCTGTTTCCGGTGCCCTATGAGGTGCCGGAGAAGAAGGCCAAGAAGAAGGCCATGGGGACCAGGAAAGGTCTCCGGCGCAAGGTTGTATCAGACTCATCGTCCGAAGACACCGAGGCACGCTCCTCCAATGAAAACGAGGAGGAGGAAGAGGAAATCCCTCCCCCCCAACCGGGGGAAAGAAAAGGAAGGCCGCCCCGTCTGGGGAGGCCAAAGGGTCCAAGAAAGGAAAGACCCTCCCTCCGGACCACTCCATCACAGCCGCCTACAGCGGCGAGGAGTGGTTGCCCAGGGCCAAGCCCCTGGCAAAGTCGTAAGTATCCGGACACTATAATACTTCCGGTATGTTTTGCTTTATTGCTTCTTATCATGCCAAACATGATCGTGCAGTCCGGCCAAAGCCCACATCAACGTGTCCTCTTCAGATGGTCTTTGGGGCAGTCGGCGATGAACATTGATTCACTCCCGACGGCCACCTCCCCCCGGCACACGGACGATACCGAGGTGTTGTCTCAGAGGATACCGGACCAGGAGGAGACAGTTCTGGAGACGCCCCAAGGCGAAATCCCAGTCGCCGGGCACAGGGGAGGGAAGACCCCCATGGATGCTGATGACGGGGGCCGCAACAAGTCTGGCCCTCAGCCGGATACTGCGCCAGAACCCGGAGTGGTTCCGGATTCAGGCAGGCAGCCTCTCTCTAAGGGGGGCGAGCCGTCCGTGCCGATGACCTCTGTCCATCCAGAGGCATCGAACAATTGCTGGAAGCGCTTCGCGGCGCTTCCATTGACGAAGAGCACCGCACCATCATGAGTGCGGTGATTGAGAAGGTTCAGTCCGCCAAAAGCGGATTGACCGAGGCCTGCGCCAGCCTCCTAATAGGCTTTGAGGTAAGTAATCAAATTATGAGAAACTATCACAGTATAGACCGTAGCCCCTGATGCTTTGTTTGGCGTCACTGCTGGCCGCTGCCGCTCGTACAGAGGATCAAATAACATCCGCAGGAGTCTAACAAAAAATGTCCATGTGAATGAGCAGGCGTCACTGCTGGCCGCTGCCGCTCGTACTGCGGAGGTCTCCGGATCGAAGCAGAACCTGGAGCGGACCGAGGGAGAGCTCGGCCTCATGAAGAGTCAGCTCGAGGAGAACAAAGGTAAGTAATACCCCGTCTGTGTATTGATAAAGAAAAAAATGGTTTCAGCTTATAGAAGCGTCATGAACTTTAATAGGGGCCATGACCGAAATGGTTGCTGATACGTCTCCAACGTATCTATAATTTTTGATTGTTCCATGCTATTATATTACCCCTTTTGGATGTTTATGGGCTTTATTTTACACATTTATATCATTTTCGGGACTAACCTACTAACCGGAGGCCCAACCCATATTGCTGTTTTTTTTGCCTATTTCAGTATTTCGAAGAAAAGGAATATCAAACCGAGTCCAAACGGAATGAAACCTTCGGGAGCGTGATTTTTGGAACGAACGTGATCCGGAGAGCTTGGAGTGCAAGTCAAGAAGCACCTGAGGCCCCCACGAGATAGGAGGCCGCGCCCCCCTGTCTCGTGGGCCCCTCGGGTGGCCACCAACGTACTTCTTCCTCCTATATATACCTACGTACCTCGAAAACATCCAGGAGCACCACGAAACACAATTTCCACCGTCGTAACCTTCTGTATCCGCGAGATCTCATCTTGGAGCCTTCGCCGGCACTCTGCCGGAGGGGGAATCGACCACGGAGGGTCTCTACATCAACATCCTTGCCCCTTCGATGAGTTGTGAGTAGTTTACCACAGACCTACGGGTCCATAGTTATTAGCTAGATGGCTTCTTCTCTCTTTTTGGATCTCAATACAATGTTCTCTCCCTCTCTTGTGGAGATCTATTCGATGTAACTCTTTTTGCGGTGTATTTGTCGAGATCCGATGAATTGTGGGTTTATGATCAAGTTTATCTATGAATAATATTTGAATCTTCTGTTAATTCTTTTATGTATGATTGAGTTATCTTTGTAAGTCTCTTCGAAATATCAGTTTGGTTTGGCCTACTAGATTGATCTTTCTTGCCATGGGAGAAGTGCTTAGCTTTGGGTTCAATCTTGCGGTGTCCTTACCGAGTGACAGAAAGGGTTGCAAGGCACGCATTGTATTGTTGCCATCGAGGATAACAAGATGGGGTTTATATCATATTGCATGAGTTTATCCCTCTACATCATGTCATCTTGCTTAATGCATTACTCTGTTCTTATGAACTTAATACTCTAGATGCAGGCAGGAGTCGGTCTACTTGTTACGGACGTGATGCCTATATACATGATCATGCCTAGATAATCTCATAACTATGCGTTTTTCTATCAATTGCTCGATAGTAATTTGTTCACCCACCGTAATTCTTATGCTATCTTGAGAGAAGCCTCTAGTGAAACCTATGCCCCCCGGGTCTATCTTTTATCATATTTGCTTTCAGTCTACTTTTATTTGCATCTTTACTTTTTTCATCTATATTATAAAATACCAAAAATATATTTATCTTATCATACTATCTTTATTAGATCTCACTTTCGCAAGTGGCCGTGAAGGGATTGACAACCCCTTTATTGCGTTGGTTGCGAGTTCTCAGTTTGTTTGTGTAGGTGCGTGGGACTTTTGAGGAGCCTCCTACTGGATTGATACCTTGATTCTCAAAACTGAGGGAAATACTTACGCTACACTTGCTGCATCACCCTCTCCTCTTCGAGGAAAACCAACGCAAGCTCAAGACGTAGCAAGAAGGATTTCTGGCGCCGTTGCCGGGGAGGTCTTTGCTCAAATCAAGACATACCAAGTACCCATCACAAACCCATCTCCCTCGCATTTACATATTTGCCATTTGCCTCTCGTTTTCCTCTCCCCACTTCACCGTTGTCGTTTTATTCGCCCTCTCTTTCCCAATCTCTTCCTCTCCTTTTGTTTGCTCGTGTGTTAGTTCGTTTACCTTGTCATCATGGCTAGTCCTCCTATCCTTATTCTCACTCCCGAACAAGAAATTCTCAATTTTAAGCAAAGGGAGAGAGAAAGTTTAAAATATGCTTGGCATAGAATTTGCAATACCCAATATAAAGCTACTAGGAAGCTTGCTACTTCCATTCTTCTCCGCAATTTTTATGTAGGCATTACTCCTTGGAATAGATGTGTTCTTGATATTGCTACCGGAGGTGATTTTATGAGTAGCCATACGTTTGATGCTTATAATGCTATGTTAGATTTGTTTGGCCCACCACCTCTTTTGGTTAAGGGAACGGTTTTAACTCTAGAACATGTGATGCAACAACTTGATATTATTGAAAATAAAATTGCCACTGTTGAGTTGATTGAAAATTTGGATAAAAAGATTCATAATCACATTACCCAATTTGGATCTAGGGTTGGAGTTACTTTAAAAAATCTTAAGGAAAAAGAACCTATAGTCAATGAAAAAATAGATCTAGACTCTGCTAGAATTGGTAAACTTGAGGATATCATTACAAACTTAGGTTCCGCGTTTTCCCCCATGAAAAACACTCCAAAACCCTCTACCAAAACTGTCAAGTTTATTTATGTTCCCAAAAATAAGGGTGAATCTTCGAGTAAGGGAGATGCGGATCTCAAATCCATAAGTATTCTTCCCAATTGTCTCTCTATCGTTAAGGAACCTTTTGCTACCAATGAATTTCTTGAATTTTTGCCTAAAGATTTAGCCATTGCTAAAAGGGGAGAAACCCCTATAGATCACAAGGGATCTATTGATAAATTTAGTGCCAAAGATGGCGCTCGTTAGATCTATCTTTGCTTTTTATGCCTAGCTAGGGGCGTTAAACGATAGCGCTAGTTGGGAGGCAACCCAATTTTTCTTTATGTTTTTTGTTTTTGCTCCTGTTTAGTAATAAATCTTGCATCTACCTTCTGTTTAGATGTGTTTTTATCTTTTAATTAGTGTTTGTGCCAAGTAGAACCTATAGGATAACCTACGATGATAGTTGATTTGATTCTGCTGAAAAACAGAAACTTTATGCGCATGAATATAATTTTGTTAAATCACAGGAACGTGCTTTTACGTTGATTATTTTTGATGATGTTCAATAAACAAATTGTCCAGGACTTCCTATTTTGGTAGGAGTTTTAGAGTTCCAGAAGTTTGCGTTAGTTACAGATTGCTACAGACTGTTCTGTTTTTGACATATTCTGTTTTTCGTGTGTTGTTTGCTTATTTCAATGCATCTATGGCTAGTAAATTAGTTTATAAACCATAAAGAAGTTGGAATATAGTAGGTTTAACACCAAAATAAATAAAGAATGAGTTCATTGCAATACCTTATGTGGTGGTTTTCTTTTCTTTCACTAACGGAGCTTATAAGATTTCCTGTTGAGTTTTGTGTTGTGAAGTTTTCAAGTTTTGGGTAAAGCTTTTATGGACTATGGAATAAAGGGTGGCAAGAGCCTAAGCTTGGGTATGCCCAAGGCACCCAAAGATATTCAAGAATAGCCAAAAGCCTAAGCTTGGGGATGCCCCGGGAAGGCATCCCCTCTTTCGTCTTCGTTCATTGGTAACTTTACTTGGAGCTATATTTTTATTCGCTACATGATATGTGTTTTGCTTGGAGCGTCGTGTATTATATTAGTCTTTGCTTTTTAGTTTACCACATTCATCCTTGCTGTACACACCTTTTGGGAGAAGCCTATTTGATTAGAATTTGCTAGAATACTCTATGTGCTCCACTTATATCTTTTGAGCTTGATAGTTTTTGCTCTAGTGCTTCACTTATATCTTTTAGAGCACGGTGGTGATTTATTTTTGTAGAAATTACTAGTCTCTCATGCTTCACTTATATTACTTTGAGAGTCTTTTAGAACAGCATGGTATGTGCTATGGTCATAAAGTTGATCCTAGAATGATGAGCATCCAAGTTGGGTATAATAAAAACTATCATAGGAAGTGAATTGGATGCTATGATCAATTTGATACTTGATAATTGTTTTGAGATATGGAGGTAGTGATATTAAAGTCATGCTAGTTGGGTGATTATGAATTCAAAGAATGCTTGTGTTGAAGTTAGCAAGTCCCATAGCATGCACGTATGGTTAAACTTGTGTAACAAATTTGAAACATGAAGTGTACCTGGCTTGTGCATCCTTATGAGTGGCAGTCGGGGACGAGCGATGGTCTTTTCCTACCAATCTATCCCCCTAGGAGCATGCGCGTAGTACTTGGTTTTTGATGACTTCTAAATTTTTGCAATAAGTATATGAATTCTTTTGACTAATGTTGAGTCCATGGATTATACGCACTTTTACCTTTCCACCTTTGCTAGCCTCTTCGGTACCGTGCATTGCCCTTTCTCACCTTGAGAGTTGGTGCAAACTTCGCCGGTGCATCCAAACCCCGTGATACGATACACTCTATCACACATAAAACTCCTTATATCTTCCTCAAAACAGCCACCATACCTACCTATTATGGCATTTCCATAGCCATTCCGAGATATATTGCCATGCAACTTTCCACCGTTCCGTTCATCATCATCATGACATACTTTACTTTTGTCATATTGCCATTGCATGATCATGTAGTTGACATCGTATTTGTGGCAAAGCCACCATGCATTATTTTTCATACATGTCACTCTTGATTCATTGCACCATCCCGGTACACCGCCGGAGGCATTCATATAGAGTCATATCTTGTTCTAGTTTCGAGTTGTAGTCCTTATGTTGTAATCAATAGAAGTGTGATGATCATCATTATTAGAGCATTGCCCAAAGAAAAAAATAAAAAAAAGAAAAAAAAGAAAGAAGAAAAAAAAGAAAAAAAGAAAATATATAAAAAGGGCAATGTTACTATCTCTTTTTCCACACTTGTGCTTCAAAGTAGCACCATGTCTTTCATATAGTGAGTCTCATAAGTTATCTTTTTCATACTAGTGGGAATTTTTCATTATAGAACTTGGCTTGTATATTCCTACGATGAGCTTCCTAAAATGCCCTAGGTCTTCGTGAGCAAGCAAGTTGGATGCACACTCACTAGTTTTCTTTTGTTGAGCATTCATTTATTAGCTCTAGTGCATCCGTTGCATGGCAATCCCTACTCCTCATGTTGACATCAATTGATGGGCATCTCCATAGCCCGTTGATTATCCTCGTCAATGTGAGACTTTCTCCTTTTTTGTCTTCTCCACACAATCCCCATCATCATATTCTATTCCACCCATAGTGCTATATCCATGGCTCACGCTCATGTATTGCGTGAAGGTCAAAAAAGTTTGAGATTATTTAAGTATGAAACAATTGCTTGGCTTGTCATCGGGGGTATAGAAGTTGGGAACATCTTTGTGTGACGAAAATGAAGCATAGCCTAACTATATGATTTTGTAGGGATGAACTTTCTTTTGCCATGTTATTTTGAGAAGACATGATTACTTTGATTAGTATGCTTGAAGTTTACTATTTCTTTTATCAATATGAACTTTTATTTTGTATTCATTTGGATCTGAACATTCATGCCACAACAAAGAAAATTACATTATGAATTATGCTAGGTAGCATTCCACATCAAAAATACTCTTTTTATCATTTACCTACTCAAGGACGAGCAGGAATTAAGCTTGGGGATGCTTGATACGTCTCCAACATATCTATAATTTTTGATTGTTCCATGCTATTATATTACCCCTTTTGGATGTTTATGGGCTTTATTTTACACATTTATATCATTTTTGGGACTAACCTACTAACCGGAGGCCCAGCCCATATTGTGCCTATTTCAGTATTTCAAAGAAAAGGAATATCAAATGGAGTCCAAACGGAATGAAACCTTCGGGAGCGTGATTTTTGGAACGAACGTGATCCGGAGAGCTTGGAGTGCAAGTCAAGAAGCACCCGAGGCCCCCATGAGATAGGAGGCCGCGCACCCCCCCTGTAGGGTGCACCCTCCTGTCTCGTGGGCCCCTCGGGCAGCCACCGACGTACTTCTTCCTCCTATATGTACCTACGTACCCTGAAAACATCCAGGAGCACCACGAAACACAATTTCCACCGCCGTAACCTTCTGTATCCGCGAGATCTCATCTTGGAGCCTTCGCCGACACTCTGCCGGAGGGGGAATCGACCATGGAGGGCCTCTACATCAATATCCTTGCCCCTCCGATGAGTTGTGAGTAGTTTACCACAGACCTACGGGTCCATAGTTATTAGCTAGATGGCTTCTTCTCTCTTTTTGGATCTCAATACAATGTTCTCCCCCTCTCTTGTGGAGAACTATTCGATGTAAACTCTTTTTGCGGTGTGTTTGTCGAGATCCGATGAATTGTGGGTTTATGGTCAAGTTTATCTATGAATAATATTTGAATCTTCTCTGAATTCTTTTATGTATGATTGAGTTATCTATGCAAGTCTCTTCGAATTATCAGTTTGGTTTGGCCTACTAGATTGACCTTTCTTGCCATGGGATAAGTGATTAGCTTTGGGTTCAATCTTGCGGTGTCCTTACCCAGTGACAGAAAGGGTTGCAAGGCACGTATTGTATTGTTGCCATCGAGGATAACAAGATGGGGTTTATATCATATTGCATGAATTTATCCCTCTACATCATGTCATCTTGCTTAATGCGTTACTCTGTTCTTATGAACTTAATACTCTAGATGCAAGCAGGAGTCGGTCTACTTGTTATGGACGTGATGCCTATATACGTGATCATGCCTAGATAATCTCATAACTATGCACTTTTCTATCAATTTCTCGATAGTAATTTGTTCACCCACCGTAATTCTTATGCTATCTTGAGAGAGGCCTCTAGTGAAACCTATGGCCCCCGGGTCTATCTTTTATCATATTTGCTTTCAATCTACTTTTATTTGCATCTTTACTTTTTGCATCTATATTATAAAATACCAAAAATATATTTATCTTATCATACTATCTTTATTAGATCTCACTTTTGCAAGTGGCCGTGAAGGGATTGAAAACCCCTTTATTGCGTTGGTTGCGAGTTCTCAGTTTGTTTGTGTAGGTGCGTGGGACTTTTGAGGAGCCTCCTACTGGATTGATACCTTGGTTCTCAAAACTGAGGGAAATACTTACGCTACACTTGCTGCATCACCCTCTCCTCTTCGAGGAAAACCAACGCAAGCTCAAGACGTAGCAGTTGCCCTTAAGAAGGCGCTGTCCGAGGCCGAAGACAAAGCGTCCAAGGAGCGCACCGAGCGAGAGAAGCAAGAGGCCCGTGTCGACGAGGTCCAACAAGAGCTCCAGGATTTCTCAAAAAATACGAGTCCTTGGAGCGTGACTCTAAGACGCGAGAGTCCGAGCTTGCTGAGGCCCTCCAGAGCGCGCGAGACGCCAAAGCCGAAGCCCAAAGGGCCCTCCAGGAGATTCAGGCGGCCAAAAAGATAGCGGCGGGTAAGGTATTCATTATGCAAAGCAAGCATGTGAAGGAGACTTTCCTTTTACTTACCCGAATTCAGAGCTCTCCAGGAGCGTTCGCAGATCTGCCGCGCAGCATATCAGATGCCGTGGAGTTCTACCGGGCCAAAGAAGAGAGCTCGACAGAGAAGTTGTTCTGGTCTCAATATATTATGACCGAACATCTGATGCCCTTGAGCGACCAGCTGAAGCAACTGGTCGAATTGCACAAGGCGGCCGAACTGGCCATGAAGGACCTTATAGTCCGGATGTGGCCTGCCGAGCCATTGCCCAGCAGCTACTTCGGCCTCGTGAAGCGGCTTGTAAGCGCCTGCCCGCGGCTTGAAGCCATAAAGCGGCCAGTCTGCATTGAAGGTGCGTGCAGGGCCTTCACTCGTGCAAGAGTGCACTGGGCGAAGATGGATGCCGAGAAGCTGGTGACGGAGGGGCCGCCGGAGGGCAAGGAGCACCGCCACCCTGAAAAGTATTATGACAGTGTCCTGAAGGGCACCTGCCTTGTGGCGGAGGAATGTGCTAAGGATGTAATATTTGAATTAATGTACTCATGTGATCTTGTAATATGAAAACGAGTTCATTTGCGTATATAACGCTTGTTGATTTAAAATTTTACCTTCTGTGGGGCCATTTATAAAATCTGAGAGTTGGCCAGTCGTCGGCTTCTGCCCCCATGTCACTAGTACCAGGGTGTTCGGGATAAATCTAAACACTCTTGATCCAAATTTTTGGTCCTTTAAGGAGGTGTTTAGCGCAACGAATAAGGCAATCGGACTATACAACTTTATCACTCTCACTTAGCCATAGAAGTTTATAATTTTAAATTTTGGCGTAGTCCCTGGTATTCGGAAGACCGAACTTGGGGCGCTATACACGCCTAAATCGGACAAGGCCGATTCCTCGCCCAAAGCGGAAAAAATCTTTAAGGATTTGAGACCTCTCGAACAGCGACCAGCTCTCGCCGCATCATGATAGTCAGTTTTCGGCTTTCTCTACTGAGGTGCTCGTCCGGAAGAACCGGGACACAATCGCAGTAGTTCTCCCTATGCCACCTTAGCCGATGTAGCGGAACATAAGGCAGAAAAACATGGGAGCCGGGCAAACCCAACTATTGACCCAAGACATGATTCAGAGCTGATGCATATAATGCTATAAGTTTGAGGTGCCGCACTGTCGAAAGTGTTCGGACTTTTCATTGCCGTGTTATGGGGTACACTGAAGCCCCTGGTGGACTAAACGTACCAGAATGTACGGGTGCAATTTGTAATAAATAAGCAGTCAAGGAAAAACATAAAGAAATGTAATAATAAGCTAACGTTGTACATTATTTTCCATTGTTATTTAAATAATATGTCAAGGCGTATGTATATAAGTAGTGCGATAAGCAAAATAGGACTATTTGACATGTCCTAAACAAGGGCACGCTGCGTGTGGGTATGCAAAACAGGTATAACGATCGTTATTAGAGACCACCTGGGGATTCCCTTGTACGTCAAAGCTCCTTTGCCTCCTTGTTGTTTCCATCCCGTGATGGGTCCGATAATCAGGCTATCAGAAAGAGCATCCAGAAAATAGGGTCCTGAAAGAAAGAAAAGGGTGAAGGTATATGGGTCCTGGGGTAGTTGAGCCGCATTGTGGACCGCATTATAGTTGTGCCTTCGCCTATGCCCATGGTATTTTAAGTGCGTAATTCTGTACACGCGACACGAATTTCTCCGCTTGACTAGGACTAGGGCGGAGGCCGAATTGCTAGGCGAGCTCAAGGCGTGCCGGACGATCCCGTTGCAGAATACTCCGGACTCGCTTGGTGGTGTCCGAGGGCTTTATTGCCGAATTGGAGGTCTGCCTAAGAAGGCTGCTCTGTACCTCTGCTGCGAGGGCCGCAGTGTGCTCCTCTGTACGGAGGGAGCGCTCTGTGTTTCCATTGACTGTTATAACCCCATGAGGTCCTGGCATCTTTAGCTTGAGGTATGCATAGTGCGGCACCGCATTGAATCTGGCGAATGCGGTTTGTCCGAGCAGTGCGTGATAGCCACTGCGAAAGGGGACGATATCGAAGATTAACTGCTCGCTTCGGAAGTTGTCTGGAGATCCGAAGACTACTTCCAGTGTGATTGAGCCCATGCAACAGGCCACCTGGTATGACACCTTTAAAGGTGGTTTTGGTTGGTTTGATCCTTGAGGGATCGATGCCCATTTTGCATACTATATCCTGATAGAGCAGGTTCAGGCCGCTACCACCGTCCATAAGGACTCTTGTAAGGTAGAATCCGTCAATGATGGGGTCGAGGACCAACGCGGCCGAACCGCCATGACGGATACTGGTCGGATGGTCCCTGCGATCGAACGTGATCGGACAAGAAGACCATGGGTTGAACTTTGGGGCGGCTGGCTCCATTGCATAGACGTCCCTTAGTGCATGCTTCCATTCCCTCTTGGGAATATGGGTTGCGTATATCATGTTTACCTTTTTAGTTGGGGAGGAAATTTCATCTGTCCTCCTGTGTTCAGCGGCCGGGGCTCCTCGTCGTCATCGCTATGTGGCCCCTTTTCCTTGTTTTCGGCATTCAACTTGCCGGCCTGTTTGAACACCCATCATTCTCTATTGGTGTGGTTGGCTGGTTTATTGGGGGTGCCGTGAATTTGACACGAGTGATCGAGTATGCGGTCCAGACTGGACGGGCCCGGATTGTTTCTTTTGAATGACTTTTTCCGCTGACCGTACTTAGAGCCGTTGAATCTGGCATTGACTGTTGTGTCTTTGGCATTGTCGCCATTGTTGCGACGCTTGTGTCTGTTGTGTCGGGGCTTGCCGTTGCTATCTCTGGCATCTAAAGTGCCATGATTTCTTGATGTGCTGTTGCTATGAGCCAGCCAGCTGTCCTCGCCCGCACAAAAGCGGGTCATGAGTGTCGTGAGGGCTGGCATGGACTTCGGCTTGTCTTGGCCAAGATGTCGGGCGAGCCACTCGTCGCGGGTGATATGCTTAAAGGCCGCTAGGGCTTCGGCATCCGGACAGTCGACAATTTGGTTCTTTTTAGTTAGGAACCGAGTCCAGAATTTCCTGGCTGACTCTCTGGGCTGTTGGATTATGTGACTTAAGTCATCAGCGTCCGGTGGTCGCACATAAGTGCCATGGAAGTTGTCAAGGAATGCGTCTTCCAGGTTCTCCCAACTGCCAATAGAGTTTGCCGGCAGGCTATTCAACCAATGCCGAGCTGGTCCTTTGAGTTTTACTGGGAGGTACTTGATGGCATGTAGATCATCGCCACGGGCCATGTGAATGTGGAGAAGGAAATCTTCAATCCATACCACGGGGTCTGTTGTACCATCGTATGATTCAATTTTCACGGGTTTAAACCCTTCGGGGAATTCATGATCCATTACTTCATTAGTGAAGCATAGGGGGTGTGCGGTGCCTCTAGGTCGGGCTACATCACGACACAGTTCAAATGAGTCTGGTCTATTGTATTCGGCCTAGCCGGATTTGTTTTTAGTATATCCGGCGTGACGACCATCGTCACGCGTTGGGGCGCGCCCCCGTGATCCGTAGATCGATCTTGACGGTCCTGCTTTGTTTTCCAATTTGTCTCGCAGGTCATGCATGTAGCCCCGGGCCTTCGTGTTTTTGCTTGTTTGGCGACGGGGTGCGGGCTGGACTTCGGGCTGATACGCCGCTTTATCTCAGCCACGAGGTGGCTGGTCAGCCGCATCACGCGCTGGTAGCTTTAATGCCTCCTCCTCGAGTTGAGGTAGCAACCTACGCTTTGGGTAACTTTTGGTTGGGCGCTCGAGTCCGTATTCCTCGGCAGCCAGGACCTCAATCCATCTATCAGTTAGCAGATCTTGATCAGCTTGAAGTTATTGCTGCTTTTTCTTCAGGCTTTTTGCAGTGGATATAAACCGGCGCTTGAAGCGCTCCTGCTCGACAGGATCCTCAGGCACGATGAATTCTTTGTCGCCGAGACTCACCCCGTCTTCGGAGAGGGGCATGTAATTGTCATCCTCTAATTCTCCATCCATTGCCTGTTCCTTAGGGCTAGCTTGCCCATCCTCCCGTTCGGCCTACTCGAAGCCTGGCTGGGGGGGGGGGGGATTGTTTTCGTCCTCGGTGTTATCCGGAGCGTTATTGTCTCTTGTGCCGGTATCGCTATTTTTGCTATGACGAGGCTTAGAGCGGTGCCGATGACGCTAGTGCTTAAATTGCTTCTCAAGGGGATTATCCTCCATTGCCTCATCGCCATCACTTTCTTTGGGGGTGTCCACCATATATATCATATGATGAGGTGGCTGTCCAGCGCCCTGAGGGCGGTGGTTCCTGTTCCTCTCCGGCATCGTCGTCCATACCGTCGATGTCTTCGGAGTCAAAATCAAGCATGTCGGTTAATTTGTCGACAGTGGCTATTAAGTGGGTGGTGGGTGGGGAACGAATTTCTTCATCGTCCACTTCCCACTCGAGCCGGACATAGTTCGGCCAAGAGTCTCCGGACAGGGAGAGAGATTTCAGTGAATTTAGCACGTCGCCCAAGGGCGAGTGCTGAAAGATATCCGTGGAGGTAAACTCCATGATCGGTGCCCAATCAGAATTGATAGGCACGGATGCGCGTGGTTGGAGCCCATGGACGGAGACGAGTCCAAGGGTCCGATGACACAGACCTCATTGGAGGCGAAGTCTGTGTTCGGCTCTATCGCTGATGAGTGTGCGGCCTCCGAGGCGGGGTCTATCCACCCGTCCTCGGATGGCACGATCTGCTCCGGATCTAAGGCCAGGGCAGCTGCAGGTGCGTTCTCCTGAACGTTGTCCAATGACAGATCTAAGTCATGTTCATCGTGATTGTACGGCACGCCTGTCATGGGCTCGGATCCGTCGAAGATCAAGTCTCCATGGATGTCGGCAGTGCAGTTCAAGCTTCCAAACATGACATGATGGCCAGGGGCGTAGCTATCGATCTGCTCCAGATGGCCAAGCGAGTTGCAGATGATTGAAGATCTGTCCGGGAAGGAAAATCTCACCCTGGATCGCATCGTTGCAGATGATTGAAGGAGCCACCAAGCCTTATCGTGATGACACAGTGGAACTCTCTATGAAAGCACCAATGTTGGTGTCAAAACCGGCGGATCTCGGGTAGGGGGTCCCGAACTGTGCGTCTAAGGCTAATGGTAACAAGAGGCGGGGGACACAATGTTTACCAAGGTTCGGGCCCTCTCGATGGAGGTAATACCCTACTTCCTGCTTGATTGATCTTGATGTGTAGCGACCCAACCTCAGACGGTCAAGTCTCTGTGCTTAGGTGTCATCCCTGGATCGGTATGCTGACACACACAGTACTCGAGGATTTATAACAGAGGTAAATCACATGTATAAAGTAACATAAATACTATTACCTCAATCCAAATAGCGGAAGTAACAAGGTTGTGGATTCCCATCAACACCAACGGCAAAGTTGAGTGTAGAAATCGTAACCCTAACGTATCACTTACTCGTCATAAGATATCTTGCAACATGAGACGTTGCAGCCACAAAGGGTCAGTACATTGAATGTACTGGCAAATTCACACCATAGGGTAATGATGAATAATAACTATCACTACATGCATATTTGGCTGGTGGAAAGCTCTATGGTTATATTTTTTGCGAAAAGCCAATTTTTTCCTACTACAAAGGAATATATTTTATTTAACTACAAAGTTGGTTGATAAAATATTGAGAAGGTAAACCCCCTCTCAACCCCAATTAAAAGTAATCATTAACCCAACAAATTAATTTAAGTAATATGATGAGATACTTAAGATACTCCAAGTACTAGATACTCAAGATTGTCCATAACCAGGGACACGGCTAACCATGATTAGACTGTACACTCTGCAGAGGTTTGCGCACTTTTCCCCACAAGACTCGATCCCCTCCGTTGGATTTCTCGCACTACATGGTGTTTGAGAAACGGATGACCGAGACATAGTCTTTCAAAAATATTAACTCCCTACTCTGGGTAGACCATACCAAACCTACAAAACCCACTACCTGCTGATCCACCTCTTCAAGAGTTTCACGTAACTTACTCAACTATGCTAGAGCCCATAATAACTTGTGGCTGCACACGGAAGTTTCTAGCATGAAAATATCTTAGTTCCCTTTGAGCCTGGGTGGCGAACCATAGGATGATCACACGGTATATCCCCGGGATGTCCTAGGACAACACTGGTATATCCCCAGGTGTCCGGGCAAGTCCACTGGTATATCTCCAGGGTGCCCCTACCAATCCACCCAGATGTGTATTAAAGTTGGCACCTTAGGTTGAACCATTAAGTAAACAATCTCACATCTGTCATGGAATACACTCAAACCCAATCCACATCTACGAGCATAGCATGGCAATATAAGCATAACGTAGAAGTAACTCCCAAGGTTTGAATGGAGGACAATAGGTTCCTACCTCATCAACTACTTCCCAATACCCACATGTTATCAAACCTACTCATGCAATGTTTGAGGGTGAAACTAATGCATAAAAACTGGCTATGAAAGGGATATGATCAAAGTGTGAACTTGCCTGCAATGTTGATGAAGATGATTCACACTCAAAACTCTTGATAATTCTACTCGTCACACTCCGTTCAATCTATCGTAAGCAAGCAGTAGTAACCACACATAAGCAATCACTCAAAAGATTGGAAAGAATGAAGAAAACAATTCGAAAAGCATCAAAACCAAGAAAATAACTCTTGCAACATAAAATAATTTCTAACAGTACCAAAATTATGTGAATTTGGCCTTATCAGAAAGTTTAGGTCAAGAGTTTCAATTTGCAAAAAGAATCAACTAAATCGGAGTTACGAAACTCAAGTTATGATCAAACGAGTTCAAATTCAAATCTGATCTAATTCAAATTTTAAACCTTCAAAAACTTGTTTGAGTTGGATTACTGGATAACGAAGAAGCGGACGTTGGTTTCATTTAACTTGGATGAACGACTAAAAAGTCATGGCTATTTAAAAAATCAGGGCCAAGCTGTTTTACGAAATAAAAACTACGTCTAAGGTCTAATGTATAAATACATAGACTAATTGATAATCTAATTATTTTATCGTACTAGTTTAGAAAATAATAAACTACGGAAGTAATAAAAAAACAAAGAAAGATACCTTTATAAGGCAGAGAAAAGACAACTTCGAAGAGAGAAGACAATTTCCAGAAGTCGCGCCGGAGAGGAGAAAAATATTTTTCTTAAATGAATCTAGTCAAACCAAAATATTAATTTAACCCGAATCGGATGATTTTTGGAGACTTTATGGGTCTATATTTATAGGTGGAAAAGAGGTTTAGGGGTCAAAGGCTAGGCAATGTGGGACTAAACGTACACGTAATTAACCGAAACAGAGGAGAGCCGCATGGGCTTGAAGCCTACAGCCGCCGCACGCGTACACGGGCTGCAGTTTTTTTTAACAAAAATCGGCCTAAGTAAAGAAAAATAAAAAGGCTGGCTGGGCCAGGCCCATTTAGGAGAGAAAAAAAAGAGGCGCTCGCTGCCACTATGCTACGCGTGTGGGCGGTAAATAACAATGGGCCGCATGTACAGTTTTTTATTAAATAGAAACAGAAGGAAAACCGGACAAAGAAAACAAAGTAAAACTTTATATAGGCATATTATATATCAAAATTTTCATAAAAAGATTTCCCACAAGCTGAACATTTTTCTAGAGTCAAATAAAATGCACACAAATTCAAATAAAGCAAAGAGTACTTCTGCTCTAATAAAATCGAACAAAAATCATTTTAAAAATACCAAAATGATTTCAAATTTATTTGTCTCCAATTTTTTGTTGTAGGGAATCATGTTACCCTATTTTCCATGTATTTTATTTTTGGAGGAAAATAATTTGAATAAAAGCCAAATAACTCCAAATTGAAAATAATTTCAAAAGGACTTTGAATTTAATTCTTTTAAAACTCCCAAGTCATATTTCATATAATTTGAAGAAGTCATTTTATCTTCTCTCGTGAAAATCATTGAGTTGCATAAAGTTTCAGAATTGGAAATATTTTCCAAATGAAATTCAAATATTTTCAACACCCCTTGTCATTTAAATAAATGAAAGAAGTCATGTCATCTTCTCTCCAGGGTTTTGTGGTGAAAAGAATTTGAATTCACGGAGATCACGAATGCAAAATGAAAGTTTGGAAAGTCCTTTTATTCCCTCTCATTTAACTTTCAAAATGGTTTCGAATTTCACTCAATTTCACACAATCAATCAAACAATCAATCAAATCTATCTATTTATTATAACATTCCAAAATTTAGATTTTTGGGATGTTACAAACCTACCACCCTTAAAATGAATCTCGTCCTCGAGATTCGGAGAGGCTAGAAAGAAATAGGTTAGGTTCGGGGTCTTCTCAAAATCCATCGATCATCACGGGGGGTCTGGGGTGCTACCACCCTTAAAGGCATGGTTACTGTTCCATCAAAACTCATATACTCCATCCTTATTGTTGACAGTGTCGGTCTTCCCAGATCTTGGGAAATTCCATCTCTGGGCTCTTCTGTTAGTGGCATAACCTTTTCCTCAATTCTTTTGTCCTTTTTCCTCTTTGTAAGGTTATTCCGAGATTGGGTCTTCTTAGTTGACGGGCCTGGCACCAATACCAACTAACTATCGATATCTCATGGTGGTCAACCATTTAGGTTTTTTCCTGCAGGAAATGGGTCTGGGCTTCATTCTCACTGTATAACCTACGGTTGGCAACAACTGTCGTGTACAAGGGAAAAATATCTTTACCATTCTAAGGTTTAAACAAGGATTAATACCGTCGTCTCTCTACTATATGTAAGTCACTCAGATTTACCATCCCACATAGCAAGGCGAATAATGAGAGTAAGTCGGTATGGTGATCAATCCATCCCGCACCCAAATCATTACCCTATATACGGTTTAGCGAATCTCGCATTCTAACACTCGGTCATCCTCACAAGCTTTGCAGAATGTCTCTTGTCAACGAACTAGGTTCGGATAAATCCATGGATTCTGCAAGTCAAACAAGCATATATCATTCCTTCACAACTCTCAGGTTTTGCGTTACTCCTATAAGATCGTCTGTCGATAAAATCGTAACTTCTACCAGGGTTTTTCCTTCAGCAAGAGTGTGCTGGCTTCTTGGCAGGTCCTGGGGCCTGTGGGTTATGGCTCATCTCATCACTTGCAAACCTTGAACTCATCATCGGGGCAACGGATCTCTAATCCAACATCCAACTTCCAGCTTCCTAGCATACTAAAAATCCATCCAATTGTATTGTCTCCCTTCCTTCTATTGTCACCAAACTAGGACATGATTACTCAGACTCATCATGGAATTTCTATTGATCCATATTTCCAACATCATACCTCCTTTATATCCAATAATAATTCATCTCTTCATCCTCGTGGGATATCCCACATACCGGGATAAAAATTATACTTATGAGTACATACTCCACTTCGTGGAACATCATTATCCTTTCCAGGGTGAAGCATCCTCACATGGTACTATTAGCCACCTCTGCATGGCACTTCTTCAACTGGGAAATGTGAAACACATCATGAACTCCTGACAGTCCTTCGGGTGATTCCAACTTGTTGGCCACTTCTCCCATATGCTCCAAAACTCAGTATGGTCCTACAAATCTCGGGGCTAACTTTTCCTTAACTCCAAATCGTTTAACTCCTTGCAGAGGGGACACACGAAGGCATGCTCTGTCTCCAATTTCATAGACTACCTAATTGCGTTTTTTAGTCTGCATAACTCTTCTGCCTGGACTGAGCTACCTTCAGTCTATCTCGAATCAACTTAACCTTCTCTTCTGACTCTTTGATCAAATCAGGTCCAAACAAAAGACGGTCTCCAACTTCATCCCACATAACGGTGTCTGGCTCCTTCTCCCATACAAAGCTCCAAAAGGGGCCATCTTCAAACTGGCTTGGTAACTGTTGTTGTATGGGAACTCCGCGTAAGGTAGATTATCATCCCTACTAGATCCATAATCTAGCGCACACGCTCTCAACATGTCCTCCAGAATCTGATTGACTCACTCTCGGTCTATCCATCTGTCTGCGGATGAAAGGTTGTACTGAACTCTAGCCTAGTACCCAAAGTCTGCTGCAGATTCCAAAACTTTGAGGTAAACTGTGTTCCTCTATCTGATATGATGGTCCTTGGAACTTCATGCAGACATACGATCCTGGTCAAATATATCTTGCCCAACTTTGCACTTGTATAGGTGGTTTTCACTGGGATAACGTGAGCTACTTTGGTCAAGCGAATCAACTACTACCCAGATAGAATCATATCCCGATCGGGTTCTGGGAAATCTGGTAATGAAATCCATGCCAAGCTTATCCCACTTCCATTCGGGTATCGGCATAGGCTGTAGTAATCCGGCTGGCTTCTGATGCTCTGCCTTTACTCTCTGGCATACATCACCTGCGACTACATACTCCGCAATATCCTTCTTCATACCGTCCACCAGAAACGCTCCTTCAAATCCAAATACATCTTGGTGTTTCCAGGGTGAATCGGGTATGATGAGTCATGAGCCTCCTGAAGTATTAACTTCCTGATCTTTACATTATTGGGCACGTATACACGGTCCTCGAACCATAAGGTGTCATGCTCATCCTTACGAAAACCTTTGGCCTTTCCTTTGCTCATCCTCTCTTTTACCTCAGCAATCTCTTTGTCATCCTTCTGAGCTTCACGGATCTTTCCCAACAATGTAGACTGAACTTCCATTGCTGCAACAAAACCTTTGGGAACAATCTCCAACCGAAGTTCCCTGAGATCCTCGGCTAACTCCTTTGGTAATCCTCCGATTATGAGGGTATTCGTCCTTGTATTCTTTATGGTTGTGTCCTATTTCTCCACAAAGCTTGTATGCACAAGGTTTCTTCATATCCTTTCCATAAGGCCTCAATTTTTGGGACACAAGCCAAGACTTTAACAAAGTCCACTTAAATTCCTTCCAAGTGGTTACTCCTTGCCATCCATTAATGGTTTGGTACATATTCCACCAAGTAGCAGCAACTCTTACAAAGCACTGAAGAGCATGCTGGGTTATATCCTTTCTGGCTTTAGGGTTATCCTCCATGTTCTGAATCCATCGGTCCGTATCCAATTGACTCATCGGTCAAGAAAATTACAAGCTCATCTCCATTCATCCTCTATTGGGTCCATGGGTTTTGGGGTGGGATAAGAGAGAGAGAGAGAGAGAGATAGGGATGCACACAATACAAACAATGGTTTTGAAAAGACAGATTTTTTTATTGTGGCTGTCGGAAAACATCAAACAAATGACAACTCACAATCGTCGCATCTAACATGGGTATATAACAAAGGTTTGGTCTTCTAAAGGTTAATAAATCTTCAAAGTCATCAAACTCTTCAAGTCGTGTTCATGTCTCCGATGGCTTCTTCCGATCTCGCTTGTCTTTCTAAATTCTTTTGCCAGATCATCTCTATTGACACGAAGTCTCTCGTGGTGTCCTTCAATATTTCTGGAGTTGCTTTCCATACTTCTGGATCTGAACATCCTTGGCATGAACCATGTCCTTCTATCCTTCAGTTCCTGACGAATCTCCTGTATCTCGAGGTTTTGCTCCTCCAGCTTGGCTACTCTCATCTTCAGGGTCCTGAGTTCTTCATGAAATACTTCCTTGTCAAAATACTGCTTCTTGTAGGTCCATCTTAACTTCTTGATGTAACACTCCAGATCCTAGTGATACACCGGCTAAGGTTAAAACTTCATCTTGCTAAGAGTTATTTACCCAAAACCACCACATTTGGGGCTAGGGTAACAAATTGGTACCACATTTGAACCAGGGCACAAAAAACCACCGAAAATGCGCCTAATCTATAATGCGGAGCATTGATAGTCTGATAAGCTTGGGAAAACAGCGAAACTGACAAGTTGGGCCCACATGTCGGGATGATGTGGCGTGCTTATGTGGACAATATGCTGAGTTGGACATAGGTCCCACCTGTCAATGACTCAAGTATTTGTTTATTTTTTTCTTTTTCTTTTTTACTTCTTCCTCCTTCTTCCATGGGCATTTCAAAAAACATTTTGTGGGCACCCCCGCAGACCAGAGCTCCGCTGCCATGGCGTCCGCCTCCATGCGTGCCTCACACCCCTCGTCCCCATGGTCACAAGGGACTACAGGTGTGTGCCCGCGTGTGCTCGTGCGAGCTGCGGGCGCGGGGGCGCTATGCCGAGCGACTAGAATGGGAGGTGTACGTACGGGCGCGGGAATGCTTTTCATCGTCCATGGCAGACACTGGAGCTTGCCCGCCATGGAGGAGCAAGCTCGGGGACGTGAAAAAAATTCAAAAAATGAGCAGCCGCAGCGGCGTCCAAGAGCAATTGCTTGTCAGCCAGCCACCCGAGTCCATGGACTACAGCGCCTCGCCGCAACTCCAGTCGGCCATGAACGACGAGCCGACCACAACTCCTCCCGCTGCCACGCCTACACTCACCGCCGTCCGCGGCCAATCCTGTACTTGTTGTTGGCCTAGGCGCGCGGCAGGGCGGGGGCGCTGCTCGTTGGCCGGTGGGCCGGCCTGGGCACGCGGCAGCATCGCTGCTCTTAGCCTGCTTCGACGAGAGTAGCCGGCCATGGGGAGGAACAGCATAGGCGGCTGCTGTTGGAGATGCTCTTAGGAGCTCCAACCTGTCCTCTCTGCTCTCTCTCCCCCCAAGACGCGACCACCGCAGCCTGTGGATGGCCGCCTCGGTCGGCAGCAGCTGCTCGTGGCGGCCCTGCTGCACCGCTGTCAGGGTGCCATGACCCAGTGCGTCCGGCCACTCCGTTGCATTCTCATGGGACCTCTCGCGTGCATGCTTCGTGCCACGCCGGCCGGAGCCGCCGGGTAGTTGGTGGTCATGTTGGTCGACGGCAAGCTCGCTCTGCTCACGGCCGACCTCGCGCCGTTGTCGCCATCGCCTGCGGAGTCCGCGGGTCTCCTTCTGTCCCGGCGTGAGAACGCCTCCCCCGTCGGTGCTCCATGGAGAGGCGGACGAGCTAGCGCTGTTCACTCTCACCGGCAAGAGGAAAATGATTGGCGCCCAAAAGTTGTTCGATGGAATGCCTAAAAGAAAGAGATATGGGAAGAAGATGACCGTCTAGTCATTGTCAGGTGGGGCCCACATCACATTTGCCACATCACTTAGTCAAAGCTTTTAGTCGTCGCCATGTCAGCCCGACATGCGGGCCCAACTTGTCAGTTTCGCTATTTTTGCAAGCTTATCAGACTATCAGTGCTCCGCGTTACAGATTAGGCGCATTTTCGGTGGTTTTTTGTGCCCTGGTTCAAATGTGGTACCAAGTTGTTACCCTAGCCTCAAGTGTGGTGGTTTTGGGTAAATAACTCTCTTGTTGATAGGTGCTCCATCAGCCTTCTACCATCCAATCCTTCCATGCATATGCATGCTTAACTTAGCACGGTGACAATAGCATAAGCGGGCGATAAGCTCATGGATAGCCGTGTTTCTGCCCTTGTCATTGTCATGAGCTATCTTCCAGAATTGGTATCTTTGCCTTAGGGTTTTCTTGACAAAAAATTCGAGTTTTTAACTCTCCATGTTCTGGTATTTCTCCAATACACCTTCATCTTAGGTATTTGGTAACTTCAATAGTCTGACAAATTCCATAAGGCTGGATCACAGGAAAAGTCTTTGTAGTGTCGTCTTTGGTTCAGGATGAAGCTCTTCATCTAAAATATGTAAGCCATGGGTTCTTCGATAAAGAAATTCAGAAGGGCACGGGAATAACTGAAGTGGATCCTATTCAGAGCCTTCCAAGTCACTTCACTCTGGGAATTCTTAAGAGCCTTCAAATTCTCCTAGTCTTCGGAGTCTTCAACCGCTATAGTTTCCCTTATCATAATGTATGGCAAAATCCTCTTCATTCTGCATGGTCTTAGTTGTCTGATATCTTGTACTTCTTGAAGTGGTCTTATCCGTCGAATCTTCGTGTGGTCAAAAGGGAAAAGGGGTATGGTCTCACTAAAAGGGAATATCTGAATAAGCTCAGAAGAGAAGAGAGGTAAAAGATCTTTTTGAAAAAGAAAGTTTTAGAGAAAATCCTTCCTATGGGCTTGCCAGTTTCTAGGGGTCATGTCCTACAATCAACATGTGCTCTGATACCATCTTCTAGCGACCCGACCTCAGACGGTCAAGTCTCTGTGCTTAAGTGTCATCCCTGGATCGGTATGCTGACACACACAATACTCGAGGATTTATAACAGAGGTAAATCACATGTATAAAGTAACGTAAATACTATTACCTCAATCCAAATAGCGGAAGTAACAAGGTTGTGGATTCCCATCAACACCAATGGCAAAGTTGAGTGTAGAAATTGTAACCCTAACGTATCACTTACTCGACATAAGATATTGTAACGCCCGGATAATTAGGCTACAGTAAAACTCTCATGATGATGCCATGTCATCTATGTTACTATTGCTAATCAAGTGGTAGTTCCAAAAACATTGCAAATTCAAAAATGAATTAGTGACAAACACCCAAAGTTTTCAAAGGTCAAAACAAAAATGTTCGGTGGGTGCCAAATATTGCACTGGTAATTATTGTGGAGAAAACAATTTTTTAGAAAGTGCCTAAATATTTTAAAGTGAAATAAAACAGAAAAGAAAAATAAAGAAAAGAAAAGGAAAATAACCCCCCACTGGACTAGGCGGCCCAGCTCACAGGCCAGACCGGCCCACCTGGCCCAGCTTGCCTATCGCCGGCCCAGCCCCCTGCCTCGTCTCCCTTCCTGTTCCCCCGACCCGGGTCGGAACAGGGGCGCGTCGCCACCGGACCCCCTCGCCGGCATCGAGGAGGGGATAAGGTCGCCACGCCTCCGCCTCCTCGATCCCGCCTCCCACTCGTCCCCACTCTCGCCCTCGGTTCCTGCACCACTCCCCCTCCCCTCAGATCCACCTCGCCCTCTCCTTCCCCTCCGCATCCGAGCGCCACCGCCGCCATGGCTCCTGCCTAGCCACGGCCACCGTGCCCATCTCGCCGCCCCATGGTGTCTCCAAGGGCCGCCGTCATTCGCTGCTTCGACTGGTGCAACCCATTGGAGACCGGAGCCACCGCAATGTTGGGGAACGTAGTAATTTCAAAAAATTTCCTACACACACGCAAGATCATGTGATGCATAGCAACGAGGGGGAGAGTATTGTCTACGTACCCAACGCAGACCGACTGCGGAAGCGATGACACGACGTAGAGGAAGTAGTCGTACGTCTTCACGATCCAACCGATCAAGCACCGAAACTACGGCACCTCCGAGTTCGAGCACACATTCAGCTCGATGACGATCTTGATGAACTACAGCAGTAGGGCTTCGCCTAAACTCCGCTACAGTATTATCGAGGAATATGGTGGCAGGGGGCACCGCACACGGCTAAGGAACATATCACGTGGACCAACTTGTGTGTTCTAGGGTGCCTCTACCTCAGTATATAAAGGAGCCAAGGGGGGAGGGGGGCGCCGGCCAGGGAGAGAGGCGCAGGAGGAGTCCTACTCCTTCCGGGAGTAGGACTCCCCCCTAATCCTATTCCAACTAGGATTCCCAAGGGGGAAAGGGGAAGAAGGGTGGCCGGCCACCTCTCCTAGTCCTAATAGGACTAGGGGAAGGGGGGAGGCGCGCAGCCCTTGTGGGCAGCCCCTTCACCTTTCCACTAAGGCCCATGAAGGCCCATATGGCTCCCGGGGGGTTCCGGTAACCTCCCGGTAATCCGGTAAAATCCCGATTTCACCCGGAACACTTCCGATGTCCAAACATAGGCTTCCAATATATCAATCTTTACGTCTCGACCATTTCGAGACTCCTCGTCATGTCCGTGATCACATCCGGGACTCCAAACAACCTTCGGTACATCAAAACTCATAAACTCATAATATAACTGTCATCGAAACCTTAAGCGTGCGGACCCTACGGGTTCGAGAACAATGTAGACATGACCGAGACACGTCTCCGGTCAATAACCAATAGCGGGACCTGGATGCCCATATTGGCTCCTACATATTCTACGAAGATCTTTATCGGTCAGACCGCATAACAATATACGTTGTTCCCTTTGTCATCGGTATGTTACTTGCCCGAGATTCGATCGTCGGTATCCAATACCTAGTTCAATCTCGTTACCGGCAAGTCTCTTTACTCGTTCCGTAATACATCATCTCACAACTAACATATTAGTTGTAATGCTTGCAAGGCTTATGTGATGTGTATTACCGAGAGGGCCCAGAGATACCTCTCCGACAATCGGAGTGACAAATCCTAATCTCGAAATACGCCAACCCAACATCTACTTTTGGAGACACCTGTAATGCTCCTTTATAATCACCCAGTTACGTTGTGACGTTTGGTAGCACCCAAAGTGTTCCTCCGGCAAACGGGAGTTGCATAATCTCATAGTCATAGGAACATGTATAAGTCATGAAGAAAGCAATAGCAACATACTAAACGATCGTGTGCTAAGCTAATGAAATGGGTCATGTCAATCAGATCATTCAACTAATGATGTGACCTCTTTAATCAAATAACAACTCATTGTTCATGGTTAGGAAACATAACCATCTTTGATTAACGAGCTAGTCAAGTAGAGGCATACTAGTGACACTTTGTTTGTCTATGTATTCACACATGTATTATGTTTCCGATTAATACAATTCTAGCATGAATAATAAACATTTATCATGATTATAAGGAAATAAATAATAACTTTATTATTGCCTCTAGGGCATATTTCCTTCAGTCTCCCACTTGCACTAGAGTCAATAATCTAGATTACACTGTAATGATTCTAACACCCATGGAGCTTTGGTGCTGATCATGTTTTGCTCGTGGAAGAGGCTTAGTCAACGGTTCTGCAACATTCAGATCCGTATGTATCTTGCAAATCTCTATGTCTCCCACCTGGACTAGATCTCGGATGGAATTGAAGCGTCTCTTGATGTGTTTGGTCCTTTTGTGAAATCTGGATTCCTTTGCCAAGGCAATTGCACCAGTGTTGTCACAAAAGATTTTCATTGGACCCGATGCACTAGGTATGACACCTAGATCGGATATGAACTCCTTCATCCAGACTCCTTCATTTGCTGCTTCTGAAGCAGCTATGTACTCCGCTTCACACTACGACGCTTTGTTTAGAACTGCACCAACTTACAGCTCCACCGTTTAATGTAAACACGTATCCGGTTTGCGATTTAGAATCGTCCGGATCAGTGTCAAAGCTTGCATCAACGTAACCTTTTATAGTGAGCTCTTTGTCACCTCCATATACGAGAAACATATCCTTAGTCCTTTTCAGGTATTTCAGGATGTTCTTGACCGCTGTCCAGTGATCCACTCCTGGATTACTTTGGTACCTCCCTGCTAAACTTATAGCAAGGCACACATCAGGTCTGGTACACAGCATTGCATACATGATAGAGCCTATGGCTGATGCATAGGGAACATCTTTCATATTCTCTCTATCTTCTGCAGTGGTCGGGCATTGAGTCTTACTCAACTTCACACCTTATAACACAGGCAAGAATCCTTTCTTTGCTTGATCCATTTTGAACTTCTTCAAAATTTTGTCAAGGTATGTGCTTTGTGAAAGTCCAATTAAGCGTCTTGATCTATCTCTATAGATCTTAATGCCTAATATGTAAGCAGCTTCACCGAGGTCTTTCATTGAAAAACTTTTATTCAAGTATCCCTTTATGCTATCCAGAAATTCTATATCATTTCCAATCAGTAATATGTCATCCACATATAATATCAGAAATGCTACAGAGCTCCCACTCACTTTCTTGTAAATACAGGCTTCTCCGAAAGTCTGTATAAAACCAAATGCTTTGATCACACTATCAAAACGTTTATTCCAACTCCAAGAGGCTTGCACCAGTCCATAAATGGATCGCTGGAGCTTGCACACTTTGTTAGCTCCCTTTGGATCGACAAAACCTTCCGGTTGCATCATGTACAACTCTTCTTCCAGAAATCCATTCAGGAATGCAGTTTTGACATCCATCTGCCAAATTTCATAATCATAAAATGCGGCAATCGCTAACATGATTCGGACAAACTTAAGCATCGCTACGGGTGAGAAAGTCTCATCGTAGTCAACCCCTTGAACTTGTCGAAAACCTTTCGCGACAAGTCGAGCTTTGTAGACAGTAACATTACCATCAGCGTCAGTCTTCTTCTTGAAGATCCATTTATTCTCAATTGCTTGCCGATCATCGGGCAAGTCAACCAAAGTCCATACTTTGTTCTCATACATGGATCCCATCTCAGATTTCATGGCTTCAAGCCACTTTGCGGAATCTGGGCTCACCATCGCTTCTTCATAGTTCGTAGGTTCATCATGATCTAGTAGCATGACTTCCAGAACAGGATTACTGTACCACTCTGGTGCGGATCTTACTCTGGTTGATCTACGAGGTTCAGTAGTATCTTGTTCTGAAGTTTCATGATCATTATCATTAACTTCCTCACTTATTGGTGTAAGTGTCGCAGAAACAGTTTTCTGTGATGTACTACTTTCCAATAAGGGAGCAGGTACAGTTACCTCGTCAAGTTCTACTTTCCTCCCACTCACTTCTTTCGAGAGAAACTCCTTCTCAAGAAAGTTTCCGAATTTAGCAACAAAAGTCTTGCCTTAGGATCTGTGATAGAAGGTGTATCCAATAGTTTCCTTTGGATATCCTATGAAGACACATTTCTCCGATTTGGGTTCGAGCTTATCAGGTTGAAGCTTTTTCACATAAGCATCGCAGCCCCAAACTTTCAGAAACGACAACTTTGGTTTCTTGCCAAACCACAGTTCATAAGGCGTCGTCTCAACGGATTTTGATGGTGCCCTATTTAACGTGAATGCGGCCGTCTCTAGAGCGTATCCCCAAAATGATAGCGGTAAACCAGTAAGAGACATCATAGATCGCACCATATCTAGTAAAGTACGATTACGACGCTCAGACACACCATTACGCTGTGGTGTTCCGGGTGGCGTGAGTTGCGAAACTATTCCACAGTTTTTCAAATGTACACCAAACTCGTAACTCAAATATTCTCCTCCACGATCAGATCGTACAAACTTTATTTTCTTGTTACGATGATTTTCAACTTCACTCTGAAATTCTTTGAACTTTTCAAATGTTTCAGACTTATGTTTCATTAAGTAGATATATCCATATCTGCTCAAATCATCTGTGAAGGTGAGAAAATAACGATATCCGCCACGAGCCTCAATATTCATCGGACCACATACATCGGTATGTATGATTTCCAACAAATCTGTTGCTCTCTCCATAGTACCGGAGAACGGTGTTTTAGTCATCTTGCCCATGAGGCACGGTTCGCAAGTACCAAGTGATTCATAATCAAGTGGTTCCAAAAGTCCATCAGTATGGAGTTTCTTCATGCGCTTTACACCGATATGACCTAAACGACAGTGCCACAAATAAGTTGCACTTTCATTATCAACTCTGCATCTTTTGGCTTCAACATTATGAATATGTGTATTACTACTATCGAGATTCAATAAAAATAGACCACTCTTCAAGGGTGCATGACCATAAAATATATTACTCATATAAATAGAACAACCATTATTCTCTGATTTAAATGAATAACCGTCTCGCATTAAACAAGATCCAGATATAATGTTCATGCTCAACGCTGGCACCAAATAACAATTATTTAGGTCTAATATTAATCCCGAAGGTAGATGTAGAGGTAGCGTGCCGACCGCGATCACATCGACTTTGGAACCGTTTCCCATGCGCATCGTCACCTCGTCCTTAGCCAATCTTCGCTTAATCCGTAGCCCCTGTTTCGAGTTGCAAATATTAGCAACAGAACCAGTATCAAATACCCAGGTGCTACTGCGAGCATTAGTAAGGTACACATCAATAACATGTATATCACATATACCTTTGTTCACCTTGCCATCCTTCTTATCCGCCAAATACTTTGGGCAGTTCCGCTTCCAGTGACCAGTCTGCTTACAGTAGAAGCACTTAGTTTCAGGCTTAGGTCCAGACTTAGGTTTCTTCTCTTGAGCAGCAACTTGTTTGCCGTTCTTCTTCAAGTTCCCCTTCTTCTTCCCTTTGCCCTTTTTCTTGAAACTAGTGGTTTTGTTTACCATCAACACTTGATGCTCCTTTTTGATTTCTACCTCCGCAGCTTTCAGCATTGCGAAGAGCTCGGGAATAGTCTTGTTCATCCCTTGCATATTATAGTTCATCACGAAGCTCTTGTAGCTTGGTGGCAGTGATTGGAGAATTCTGTCAATGACGCAATCATCTGGAAGATTAACTCCCAATTGAATCAAGTGATTATTATACCCAGACATTTTGAGTATATGCTCACTGACAGAACTGTTCTCCTCCATCTTGCAGCTATAGAACTTATTGGAGACTTCATATCTCTCAATTCGGGCATTTGCTTGAAATATTAACTTCAACTCCTGAAACATCTCATATGCTCCATGACGTTCAAAACGTCGTTGAAGTCCCGATTCTAAGCCGTAAAGCATGGCACACTGAACTATCGAGTAGTCATCAGCTTTGCTCTGCCAGACGTTCATAACATCTGGTGTTGCTCCAGCAACAGGCCTGGCACCCAGCGGTGCTTCCAGGACGTAATTCTTCTGTGCAGCAATGAGGATAATCCTCAAGTTACGGACCCAGTCCGTGTAATTGCTACCATCATCTTTCAACTTTGCTTTCTCAAGGAACGCATTAAAATTCAACGGAACAACAGCACGAGCCATCTATCTACAATCAACATAAATAAGCAAGATACTATCAGGTACTAAGTTCATGATAAATTTAGTTCAATTAATCATATTACTTAAGAACTCCCACTTAGATAGACATCCCTCTAATCCTCTAAGTGATCACGTGATCCAGATCAACTAAACCATGTCCGATCATCACGTGAGATGGAGTAGTTTCATCGGTGAACATCATTATGTTGATCATATCTACTATATGATTCACGCTCGACCTTTCGGTCTCCGTGTTCCGAGGCCATATCTGTATATGCTTGGCTCGTCAAGTATAACCTGAGTATTCCGCGTGTGCAACTGTTTTGCACCCGTTGTATTTGAACGTAGAGCCTATCACACCCGATCATCACGTGGTGTCTCAGCACGAAGAACTTTCGCAACGGTGCATACTCAGGGAGAACACTTCTTGATAATTTAGTGAGAGATCATCTTATAATGCTACCATCAATCAAAGCAAGATAAGATGCATAAAAAGATAAACATCACATGCAATCAATATAAGTGATATGATATGGCCATCATCATCTTGTGCTTGTGATCTCCATCTCCGAAGCACCGTCATGATCACCATCGTCACCGGCGCGACACCTTGATCTCCATCGTAGCATCGTTGTCGTCTTGCCAATCTTATGCTTTCACGACTATCACTACCGTTTAGTAATAAAGTAAAGCATTACATCGCGATTGCATTGCATACAATAAAGCGACAACCATATGGCTCCTGCCAGTTGCCGATAACTTGGTTACAAAACATGATCATCTCATACAATAAAATTTAGCATCATGCCTTGACCATATCACATCACAACATGCCCTGCAAAAACAAGTTAGACGTCCTCTACTTTGTTGTTGCATGTTTTACGTGGCTGCTACGGGCTTAAGTAAGAACCAATCTCACCTACGCATCAAAACCACAACGATAGTTTGTCAAATAGACTCCGTTTTAACCTTCTCAAGGACCGGGCGTAGCCATACTCGGTTCAACTAAAGTTGGAGAGACAGTCGCCCACAAGCCATCTATGTGCAAAGCACGTCGAGGGAACCGGTCTCGCGTAAGCGTACGCGTAAGGTTGGTCCGGGTCGTCTCGTCCAACAATACCGCCGAACCAAAGTATGACATGCTGGTAGGCAGTATGACTTGTATCGTCCACAACTCACTTGTGTTCTACTCGTGCATATAACATCAACATAAATAACCTAGGCTCGGATGCCACTGTTGGGGAACGTAGTAATTTCAAAAAAATTCCTACGCACACGCAAGATCATGTGATGCATAGCAACGAGGGGGAGAGTATTGTCTACGTACCCAACGCAGACCGACTGCGGAAGCGATGACACGACGTAGAGGAAGTAGTCGTACGTCTTCACGATCCAACCGATCAAGCACCGAAACTACGGCACCTCCAAGTTCGAGCACACGTTCAGCTCGATGACGATCTTGATGAACTACAGCAGCAGGGCTTCGCCTAAACTCTGCTACAGTATTATCGAGGAATATGGTGGCAGGGGGCACCGCACACGGCTAAGGAACAGATCACGTGGATCAACTTGTGTTTTCTAGGGTGCCTCTACCTCAGTATATAAAGGAGCCAAGGGGGGAGGGGGGCGCCGGCCAGGGAGAGAGGCGCAGGAGGAGTCCTACTCCTTCCGGGAGTAGGACTCCCCCCCCCCCCAATCCTA
The DNA here is from genome assembly GCF_002162155.2 of Triticum dicoccoides. Lineage (NCBI taxonomy): Eukaryota > Viridiplantae > Streptophyta > Magnoliopsida > Poales > Poaceae > Triticum > Triticum dicoccoides. The sequence continues at coordinate 264,856,388 of NC_041393.1, forward strand.
TTCCAACTAGGATTCCCAAGGGGGAAAGGGGAAGAAGGGTGGCCGGCCACCTCTCCTAGTCCTAATAGGACTAGGGGAAGGGGGGAGGCGTGCAGCCCTTGTGGGCAGCCCCTTCACCTTTCCACTAAGGCCCATGAAGGCCCATATGGCTCCCGGGGGGTTCCGGTAACCTCCCGGTAATCCGGTAAAATCCCGATTTCACCCGGAACACTTCCGATGTCCAAACATAGGCTTCCAATATATCAATCTTTACATCTCGACCATTTCGAGACTCCTCGTCATGTCCGTGATCACATCCGGGACTTCGAACAACCTTCGGTACATCAAAACTCATAAACTCATAATATAACTGTCATCGAAACCGTAAGCGTGCGGACCCTACGGGTTCGAGAACAATGTAGACATGACTGAGACACGTCTCCGGTCAATAACCAATATCGGGACCTGGATGCCCATATTGGCTCCTACATATTCTACGAAGATCTTTATCGGTCAAACCGCATAACAACATACGTTGTTCCCTTTGTCATCGGTATGTTACTTGCCCGAGATTCGATCGTCGGTATCCAATACCTAGTTCAATCTCGTTACCGGCAAGTCTCTTTACTCGTTCCGTAATACATCATCTCACAACTAACATATTAGTTGTAATGCTTGCAAGGCTTATGTGATGTGTATTACCGAGAGGGCCCAGAGATACCTCTCCGACAATCGGAGTGACAAATCCTAATCTCGAAATACGCCAACCCAACATCTACCTTTGGAGACACCTGTAATGCTCCTTTATAATCACCCAGTTACGTTGTGACGTTTGGTAGCACCCAAAGTGTTCCTCCGGCAAACGGGAGTTGCATAATCTCATAGTCATAGGAACATGTATAAGTCATGAAGAAAGCAATAGCAACATACTAAACGATCAGGTGCTAAGCTAATGGAATGGGTCATGTCAATCAGATCATTCTACTAATGATGTGATCTCGTTAATCAAATAACAACTCATTGTTCATGGTTAGGAAACATAACCATCTTTGATTAACGAGCTAGTCAAGTAGAGGCATACTAGTGACACTCTGTTTGTCTATGTATTCACACATGTATTATGTTTCCGGTAAATACAATTCTAGCGTGAATAATAAACATTTATCATGATTATAAGGAAATAAATAATAACTTTATTATTGCCTCTAGGGCATATTTCCTTCAGTCTCCCACTTGCACTAGAGTCAATAATCTAGATTACACTGTAATGAATCTAACACCCATGGAGCTTTGGTGCTGATCATGTTTTGCTCGTGGAAGAGGCTTAGTCAACGGGTCTGCAACATTCAGATCCGTATGTATCTTGCAAATCTCTATGTCTCCCACCTGGACTAGATCCCGGATGGAGTTGAAGCGTCTCTTGATGTGTTTGGTCCTTTTGTGAAATCTGGATTCCTTTGCCAAGGCAATTGCACCAGTATTGTCACAAAAGATTTTCATTGGACCCGATGCACTAGGTATGACACCTAGATCGGATATGAACTCCTTCATCCAGACTCCTTCATTTGCTGCTTCCGAAGCAGCTATGTATTCCGCTTCACATGTAGATCCCGCTACGACGCTTTGTTTAGAACTGCACCAACTGACAGCTCCACCGTTTAATGTAAACACGTATCCGGTTTGCGATTTTAGAATCGTCCGGATCAGTGTCAAAGCTTGCATCAACGTAACCTTTTACGATGAGCTCTTTGTCACCTCCATATACGAGAAACATATCCTTAGTCCTTTTCAGGTATTTCAGGATGTTCTTGACCGCTGTCCAGTGATCCACTCCTGGATTACTTTGGTACCTCCCTGCTAAACTTATAGCAAGGCACACATCAGGTCTGGTACACAGCATTGCATACATGATAGAGCCTATGGCTGATGCATAGGGAACATCTTTCATATTCTCTCTATCTTCTGCAGTGGTCGGGCATTGAGTCTTACTCAATTTCACACCTTGTAATACAGGCAAGAATCCTTTCTTTGCTTGATCCATTTTGAATTTCTTCAAAATCTTGTCAAGGTATGTGCTTTGTGAAAGTCCAATTAAGTGTCTTGATCTATCTCTATAGATCTTAATGCCTAATATGTAAGCAGCTTCACCGAGGTCTTTCATTGAAAAACTTTTATTCAAGTATCCCTTTATGCTATCCAGAAATTCTATATCATTTCCAATGAGTAATATGTCATCCACATATAATATCAGAAATGCTACAGAGCTCCCACTCACTTTCTTGTAAATACAGGCTTCTCCGAAAGTCTGTATAAAACCAAATGCTTTGATCACACTATCAAAACGTTTATTCCAACTCCGAGAGGCTTGCACCAGTCCATAAATGGATCGCTGGAGCTTGCACACTTTGTTAGCTTCCTTTGGATCGACAAAACCTTCTGGTTGCATCATATACAACTCTTCTTCCAGAAATCCATTCAGGAATGCAGTTTTGACATCCATCTGCCAAATTTCATAATCATAAAATGCGGCAATTGCTAACTGTTGGGTTTCGTAGTAATTTCAAAAAATTTCCTACGCGCACACAGGATCATGTGATGCATAGCAACGAGAGGAGAGTGTTGTCTACGTACCCAACGCAGACCGACTGCGGAAGCAATGACACGACGTAGAGGAAGTAGTCGTACGTCTTCACGATCCAACCGATCAAGCACCGAAACTACGGCACCTCCGAGTTCGAGCACACGTTCAGCTCGATGACGATCCCCGGACTCCGATCCAGCAAAGTGTCGGGGAAGAGTTTCGTCAGCACGACGGCGTGGTGACGATCTTGATGAACTACAGCAGCAGGGCTTCGCCTAAACTCCGCTACAGTATTATCGAGGAATATGGTGGCAGGGGGCACCGCACACGGCTAAGGAATCGATCACGTGGATCAACTTGTGTCAACTTGTGTGTTTAGAGGTGCCCCTGCCTCCGTATATAAAGGATGGAGGAGGAGAAGGCCGGCCAAGGCAAAGGTGCGGCCAGGATAGGGAGTCCTACTAGGACTCCAAGTCCTAGTAGGAGTCCACCAAGAGGGGAGGAAGGGAGAAGGAATAGGAGGAGAAGGAGAGGTGGCCGGCCCCCTTTTCCCTAGTCCAATTCGGACTAGAGGGGAGGGGGGGCGCAGCCTTTTTCTCCTCTTCCCACTAAAGCCCATCAAGGCCCAATACTCTTCCCCGTATTCCCGTAACCCCCCGGTACTCCGGAAAATACCCGAATCACTCGGAACCTTTCCGAACTCCGAATATAGTCGTCCAATATATAGATCTTTACGTCTCGACCATTTCGAGACTCCTCGTCATGTCCCCGATCTCATCCGGGACTCCGAACTCCTTCGGTACATCAAAACTCATAAACTCATAATATAACTGTCATCGAAACCTTAAGCGTGCGGACCCTACGGGTTCGAGAACAATGTAGACATGACCAAGACACGTTTCCGGTCAATAACCAATAGCGGGACCTGGATGCCCATATTGGCTCCTACATATTCTACGAAGATCTTTATCGGTCAGACCGCATAACGACATACGTTGTTCCCTTTGTCATCGGTATGTTACTTGCCCGAGATTTGATCGTCGGTATCCAATACCTAGTTCAATCTCGTTACCGGCAAGTCTCTTTACTCGTTCCGTAATACATCATCTCACAACTAACATATTAGTTTCAGTGCTTGCAAGGCTTATGTGATGTGCATTACCGAGAGGGCCCAGAGATACCTCTCCGACAATCGGAGTGACAAATCCTAATCTCGAAATACGCCAACCCAACATCTACCTTTGGAGACACCTGTAATGCTCCTTTATAATCACCCAGTTACGTTGTGACGTTTGGTAGCACCCAAAGTGTTCCTCCGGCAAACGGGAGTTGCATAATCTCATAGTCATAGGAACATGTATAAGTCATGAAGAAAGCAATAGCAACATACTAAACGATCGTGTGCTAAGCTAATGGAATGGGTCATGTCAATCAGATCATTCAACTAATGATGTGACCTCTTTAATCAAATAACAACTCATTGTTCATGGTTAGGAAACATAACCATCTTTGATTAACGAGCTAGTCAAGTAGAGGCATACTAGTGACACTTTGTTTGTCTATGTATTCACACATGTATTATGTTTCCGATTAATACAATTCTAGCATGAATAATAAACATTTATCATGATTATAAGGAAATAAATAATAACTTTATTATTGCCTCTAGGGCATATTTCCTTCACGCAACACCTCCCGTTGCTGCTGTCTTCCTCCTCTACTCTGACAAGCTCCGCCATCGTTCTTCACCGACTCCGGCCGCGCCCCTGCAGCTACTAAACCCCCAAGGGCCACCGTGTGCGCCGCTCGGTGAGCCCTGCTCCCTCCCCTCTCTCTCTCGTTGGCGTTCGCTAGTTGAACGCGCTATCCCCAACTTGCCCGAGTGCGTCGCCGCCCGCGCTCGTCGCCGGCAGCCGTCCGGTGACCATTTGGTCTCGGGCTCGTGCCGTTGTGCTCGCAGGTGCACGTAGGCCTCGCCCCGTCCTTCTGTTTTCCCAATAGCACGCCGCACCGCCGTTGCCGTTACTCGCCCGAAACGCCCCGCCGCCGGCGATGTCGTGCTGCTCATCTCCGGCCACCTCCGGCCACGCCACCGGTCCTAGTAGACGCGGCATCGACTCCCCGTTCGAACGCAACCCCCCGCGTCAATTTTGCTGGCCTGTAGCCAAATCCCGCAGCCTCCTGTGTGCCGCCGCCGCGTTTTGCCTCGCCGGCGACCATTTCGGCCACCCCCGCCGTCGTGCTCCCCTCCATCGGACGCGGCACGAAGAGGCCGTTCCAGAGAGCCTAGCCGCGCCCGATTTGGTGCCCCGTAGGCGAATCCCGACGCTCACCGGCGTTCAACCACTGCGCGCGAGCTCGCCGGAGCTACTCCGGCGGCTCCGCTGAGCTGGCACACCGGGGCCCACCCCTGGGTCACTGCCTGTGGGCCTGGGCGCCCCAACTGGCCACGTCGACCGAAGTCAACTAAGCTGATGTGGCAGCTACTGCCACTGACATGCGGGCTCCATGCCATAAAACAAATAAAATCAAATAGATAAACTGCTAATTAATTAAATTAATTAATTAAAACCTAATCTCTCACTGACTACTGGGCCCCACCTGCTAATTAACCCAGTTAGTTAGTTTTAAAACTCTGTTAATGCCCCTGACAATGACATGTGGGTCCCACTGGACCCACCTGTCTGGTTTGACTGGTCAACCGACCAGTTGACCTGCTGACATCACCGTGATGTCATGCCTGCGTCATCATGCACTATTCTGGATAATGTTGGATTTAAATAAATAATTAAAATCAGAAAATGATTAAACCTTTAGAAAATCATATAAAATAATTCGTAATTCGGATGAAAATACTTTCTACATGAAAGGTTCTCAAAACGACAAGACGAATCCTTATACACAGCCCGTTCGTCCGCCACACATCCCTAGCATAGCAAACACACAACTTTCCCCCTCCGTTTCATCTGTCCGAAAACGTGAAACACCGGGAATACTTTCCCGGATGTTTTCCCCCTTCGTCGGTATCACCTACTACCGCGATTGGGCACACCTAGCATCATTACTTGTCATGTCATGCATTGATATGCATCTGTTTGCATGTTATTCATTGTTTCTTCCCCCTCTTCTCTCCGGTAGACTACGAGACCGATGCTGCTGCTGCCCAGTTCGACTACGGAGTTGACGACCCCTCCTTCTTGCCAGAGAAACCAGGCAAGCCCCCCCCTTGATCACCAGATATCGCCTATTCTCCTCTATACTGCTTGCATTAGAGTAGTGTAGCATGTTACTGCTTTTAGTTAATCCTATTCTAATGCATAGCCTGACACTGTTGCTACATCTGTTGATACCTTACCTGCAATCCTAAATACTTAGTATAGGATGCTAGTTTATCATCTGTGGCCCTACATTCTTGTCGGTCTGCCTTGCTATACTATTGGGCTGTGATCACTTGGGAGGTGATCATGGGTATATATTATACATATATACATACTTCAGATGGTGAGTAAAGTCGGGTCGGCTCGAGGAGTACCCGCGAGTGATTCACGGATTGGGGGCTGAAAGGACCTTTGTCCCGACGGCCCTCTGTGTGGATCTTTGTGGCGGAGCGACAGGGCAGGTTGAGACCATCTAGGCGAGAGGTGGGCCTGGCCCTGGTCAACGTTCGCGGTTGCTTCATAATAACACGCTTAACGAGATCTTGGTATTTGATTTGAGTCTGGCCACTGGCCTATACGCACTAACCAACTACGCGGGAAAGATATGGGCACTCGACGTCGTGGTATCAGCCGAAGCCTTCTTAACGTCTGCGACGGAGCAACGCGCGCCGGATTGGACTGGAACGCCTGCTCTTGTATTAGGGAGGCTAGGTCTGCTTTCGGCCGCCCTCGCAACGTGCAGGTGTGCAATGGGCGATGGGCCCAGACCCCTGCGCGCATAGGATTTAGACCGGCGTGCTGGCCTCTCTGTTGTGCCTAGGTGGGGCTGCGACGTGTTGATCTTCCGAGGCCGGGCATGACCCAGGAAAGTGTGTCCGGCCAAATGGGATCGAGCGTGTTGGGTTATGTGGTGCACCCCTGCAGGGAAGTTTATCTATTCGAATAGCCATGTCCCTCGGTAAAAGGACGACTCAGAGTTGTACCTTGACCTTATGACAACTAGAACCAGATACTTAATAAAACACACCCAGACAAGTTCCACAGACAACCCGGTGATCGCTTTTCCACAGGGCGACGAGGGGAGGATCGCCGGGTAGGATTATGCTATGCGATGCTACTTGGAGGACTTTAATCTACTTTCTTGTACATGCTGCAAGACGGAGGCTGCCAGAAGCATAGTCTTCGATAGGACTAGCTATCCCCCTCTTATTCTGGCATTCTGCAGTTCAGTCCACTGATATGGCCTCCTTACACATATACCCTTGCATATGTAGTGTAGATCCTTGCTTGCGAGTACTTTGGATGAGTACTCACGGTTGCTTTTCTCCCCCTTTTCCCCCCTTTCCTTTCTTCCTGGTTGTCGCAACCAGACGTTGGAGCCCAGGAGCTAGACGCCACCGTCGACGACAACTACTACACTGGAGGTGCCTACTACTACATGCAGGCCGCTGACGACGACCAGGAGTAGTTTAGGAGGATCCCAGGCAGGAGGCATGCGCCTCTTTAGATCTGTATCCCAGTTTGTGCTAGCCATCTTATGGCAACTTGTTTACTTATGTCTGTACTCAGATATTGTTGCTTCCGCTGACTCGTCTATGTTGAGCACTTGTATTCGAGCCCTCGAGGCCCCTGGCTTGTATTATGATGCTTGTATGACTTATTTTACTTTTAAAGTTGTGTTGTGATATCTTCCCGTGAGTCCCTAATCTTGATCATACACGTTTGCGTGCATGATTAGTATACGATTGGATCGGGGGCGTCATAAGTTGGTATCAGAGCCGACTGCCTGTAGGAATCCCCCTTCCACACTCCTTGGCCGAAGTCGAGTCTAGTCACTACAAAACTTTTACTAACTTGGCTGTGTGCCTTACAGGCCCACGTCGCCATTGGGTGGTATTAGGATCTTTTACTCCTCGACCTTTACTCTGGGGCTCTGAACTCTCTCCTACTCGGGTTAAACGAATTTACTAACTCTAACATTAGGATCCCGTTACCACATTCACCCCAAAGTTGGATAAGCCATAGTTATTCTGTAGGATAGTATTTTGAATAGTACCCGCATTGTCATTTGACTCCATTGAAACATCTTTGTTTTCAGATGGAACCCACGAGGCAGGTCGTGCGCCACGCGGTGGCCATTGGTGCCTCAGGATCACCTGCTGTGCTAGCTGAGATGATGACCTATCTGGGTTATCGCTGGCACCCTGAGTACACCGTCTATGAGGAGTACCAGGACTTTAACCAGGAGCAATACCGTGCCATCGTCCACCTCTACTCTCGGGAGTATGACTCCACTACCGTGCTACACACCACTCATGGAGTTGGAGTGACCATCGAGATGGCAGTTCACGATGCTGCCTATGCTGCTCTGACACGTCTTCATGGAGAGTATCGGGCGTTGGACACTTCCCCTTTCAGGCACATTGCTATCGCATCCGACGTTGGTGCGGAGGGATACTACACTGCTGCCTACTCCACCGTCACCCGAGAGCCCTTCCACCATCAGAGCTTGGTTTTGCATGCTGATGGGTTGGACCGAGCTAACCGAGCTCTTCGCCACGAGTTGTACACCACTCGTCAGCACCTTTACAGGGCTCTGACGCCGTTGCACCCCTTTGTTCTATCTAGACAGCTGTCGCGTTCTGTGATCTACCCAGCTAGGACCGTGATGCCCGATGGTGTTGGTTGGCCAGAGGTGGGAGGCTACTCTCCTGCACTTGGTCCTCTTCTGCCACCTGAGCGTCGGGTTCTACACCAGAGTATCCGCGGCCCCCAGGCCACTGACGTGGACTATCCATTGCCTCACTACCAGTTGTCAGGCTACGACTACCTCCACAGTACCTCCTGGGACTGATGTAGTCTTGCTTATTAGTATTAGATGCATTCGCCGCGAGCCTGTGTGCCGCCTATGATGACTTAGTCTATGTACTGAACTCTGTGTACTGAACTCTATGTCCGACCCCTTTTGTAAGTTATGCCGACTACTATGTAGTATCTGTCATGCTCCTTTCATTATGCATGTTTCATCATGAATGATTCTTGTCTATGCAAATTTATCAATGCTGAACTACCCCTGTTATATATTAGCAAGATGGTTAGACCAGCTGGTCGTGGTCGTGGCGACAACGCCCCACCACCGCCTGAGTACATGGCTGATATAGTCCAACAGCTCGAGATGAATCGCCAGTTCATGGAGAATATGATGGCTCAGTTCCCTCGCCCCAATATGAACGAGCAGCCAGCCCAAGTGACTCTTCAGGATTTCATGCGCCTCAACCCAACCGTGTACCGCAGCTCAACTCAGCCGCTGGATGCTGATGAATGGCTCCGTGACATCACCTATGAGATGGAGTCTGCTGAGGTAGCCCCTGCCCGCTATGTCACCTTTGCTTCCTTCTTTCTGAAGGGACCCACAGCTCAATGGTGGGACAGCCACAGGTGTACTCTGCCAGTTGGGACAATCATCACCTGGCCAGACTTTCAAGCTGCCTTCCATGCCTGCTTCATTCCTCAGGGGATCATGGACAGGAAGAAGCGTGAGTTCCGCAACCTCACCCAGGGCAACAAAACTGTGGAAGGTTATCAGCGGGAGTTTCTGGACTTGTCCCGCTATGCTGAAGAAGACATTGCAACTGATGCACGCAGACAGGAGAAGTTCCGTGACGGCCTTCAAGCTGACATCAAGCTCGCACTTCTAGTGCATGACTTTGACGATTTCTCCACCTTGGTGAACAAGACCATCAATGTCGAGACTGGTCTGCAGGAACACCAGAGCTCTCACATGCGCAACCGTGACACAGGCTCATCTTTGGGCCCGCCCTCGCAGAAGCGTAAGATATGGATCCCGAACAGCATGTACCATCCAAATGCACTTGCCCCAAGGCAAACCTATGCTGCACCTCATCTGCCTCCTCCACCATCTAGGCAGCCAAGGCTTCCAGCTCCACCACCCCGAGCTCCTACACCCACTCCCAATAATGGTCTGTGCTTCAGGTGTGGTCAGCCAGGACACCATGCTAGGGAATGAAACCAGAACCGGAATCAACTAGCCCTTCCAGCAGCTGGCCGTGGTAACAACCAGCCCCGCAACAACAATGCCAAGTCTTATGGCCGTGTTCATGCCAACCACGTTGATCTGAACGAAGCTCAAGACCAGCCTGCTACTGTGATGGGTACACTCCTCGAAAATTCAGTACCAGCATCCGTTTTATTTGATACAGGAGCATCGCATTCATTCATGTCAGAAGATTTTGCATTCATGCATGGCATTAAAAGCGAAGACATGAACGCTTCGCTATTAGTACACACCCCTGCGGGCCAATGTCGAACCTCCATGATTTGCAACGACGTCCCCATTGAAATCGAAGGACTAGAATTCCTTGTCTCTCCCATTGTACTGAAGTCCTGTAGCATTGATCTCATTCTGGGAATGAATTGGTTAAAAGTGCATACTGCTTCTATAGCTTGCGCCACTAAGACCGTCCATCTGCTACACCCTTCTGATGAAATAATTAGCTACAATGCTTGTCTGGTTCAGAATGCCGAGGCAAGGCTTTATGCCTTGAACGCATTGAACGCTGCACCCCTCGAGGGCATTGAAAACATTCCTATCGTTCGCGAATTCCAAGATGTCTTTCCTGAAGAACTTCCAGGGATTCCCCCTGCTAGAGTTGTTGAATTCATCATTGACTTAAAACTAGGCACCACTCCTATAGCCAAACGACCTTACAAGATGCCGCCGCATGAACTCATTGAGCTTAAGGAGGAAATCGACAAATCTCTTCGAAGTGGTTTCATTCGCCCAAGTTGCTCTCCTTGGGGAGCACCTTCTCTCTTTGTCAAGAAGAAGGATGGGACAAACCGATTGGTCCAAGACTATCGCCCTATTAACCAGGCTACCATTCAGAACAAATATCCTCTTCCTCGAATCAATGATCTATATGATCAACTGGTTGGTTCGTCAGTGTTCTCTAAACTCGACTTGAGGTTGGGTTACCACCAGATCTGTGTTCGTGAAAAAGATATCCCGAAGACCGCATTTGTGACTCGCTATGGTTCATACGAGTACACCGTCATGTCTTTTGGATTAACCAATGCTCCAACCACCTTCTCTCGTTTGATGAACTATATCTTTATGGAATACCTCGACAAGTTTGCCGTGGTTTATCTGGATGATATCCTTGTATATTCCAAGAATGAAGAGGAACATGCTGAACATCTTCGTCTTGTTCTAGAAAAGCTTAGAGAGCATCAACTCTATGCCAAGTTCTCCAAGTGTGAATCCTGGCTTCCCGAAGTAACCTATCTTGGGCATGTCATCTCTAAGGATGGTATTGCCGTCAACCCTGAACAAGTTCAGGCTATTCTCGATTGGACTCCTCCGAAGAATGTCAAGGAAGTCAGAAGTTTTCTCGGACTCGCCAGCTATTGCCGTCGATTCGTCGAGAACTTCTCCAAGATCGCTAGATCTCTGACTAACCTGCTTCATAAGAGCGTCAAGTTTGAGTGGACAGAAAAGTGTCAGGAAAGTTTCCAGGCGCTCAAAGACAAGTTGACCTCTGCCCCAGTGCTTGCTCCTCCAGATACTAAGAAGGACTTCGTCATTTATTGTGATGCTTCACGTCAAGGCCTAGGCGCTGTCCTAATGCAAGAGCGCAAAGTGATTGCTTATGCCTCTCGTCAATTGCGCCCCCACGAAGAGAACTATCCAGTTCACGACCTCGAGCTTGCTGCTGTTATCCTTCTCGGTAATCGTTGTGAGATCTTCACCGACCACCAGAGTCTGAAGTATCTGTTTACTCAACCAGATATGAACCTTCGTCAGTAGAGATGGATGGAGATTGTTGCAGATTTTAACCTGGGTATTTCGTATACCCCAGGCAAGGCTAATGTAATGGCTGATGCCTTGAGCCGCAACTCTTACTGCAACCACCTCCAGGTTCACAAAGTTCAGCCCTCGCTTGTTGAAGAATTTAGAAAGCTGAACCTCCATATTGTTCCTCATGGTGCACTCGCTCCCCCTCCTCTGGAGTTTCGCAAGATGAACCACCACGTTGTTTCCCGGGGTTCTCTCAATACCATAGTTGCTAGACCAGATCTTGTGGACACCATCAAATGGATACAAAAATGTGACGATGAAGTCGAGAGGATTAAACATTATCTCGCAGAAGGAAAGCCCTCATTCTTCACTGTTGATGACGCAGGCACCTTGTTCTTCAAAGGTCGCCTAGTGGTACCGAGTAAGAGGTAAAACCTGAATCTGACTCCAAGGGTTATGAAAGAAGCTCATGATACACCTTTGTCTATTCATCCCGGTAGTACCAAGATGTACCAAGACATTCGTCAGAGATTCTGGTGGTCTAATATGAAGCAAGATATTGCTCGTTATGTTGCTGAGTGTGACGCTTGTCGTCGTATCAAAGAAGAGCATCAAAGGCCTGCTGGAACTCTGCAACCTATCTCTATTCCTGAATGGAAATGGGACCATGTTGAAATGGACTTCATCACGGGATTCCCCAAATCGCAGAAAGGTAATGATGCTATTCTTGTCGTCATTGACCGACTTTCTAAAGTTGCACATTTTCTGGCTGTCAAGGAAACGATCACTGCTAGTCAGCTGGCAAACCTCTACATGTCCAGAATTGTCTCGCTTCACGGTATTCCATTGGTAATCAGTTTAGACTGAGGCAGTTTATTCACCTCAAGATTCTGGGCAAGTTTCCAAGAAGCTATGGGGACTCACCTGTCATTCAGTACCGCATTTCATCCTCAGTCGCAAGGGCAAGTTGAACGTGTCAACCAAGTTCTCGAAGACATGCTTCGATCTTGTGTTATCTCCTTCGGCAAGAAATGGGAGGAATCTCTCCCGTATGTTGAGTTCTCTTATAATAATAGCTATCAAGCTAGTCTGAAGATGGCCCCCTTCGAAGTGTTATACGGACGAAAGTGCCGAACCCCTCTGAACTGGTCAGAAACTGGGGAACGTCCACTCTTTGGTCCGGATATTATCCAACATGCCGAAGAACAAGTTTGCATAATTCGCGAGAATCTCAAGACTGCTCAGTCATGTCAGAAGAGTCAGTATGACCGTCATCATAAGGACATGGTCTATCAACCTGGCGAAAAGGCTTATCTTCGAGTCACACCAATGAAGGGTGCTCAGCGCTTCGGGATCAAGGGCAAGCTAGCTCCTCGCTATATTGGTCCTTTCACTATTCTGGAAAGGCGTGGAAAAGTGGCATACCAACTAGAGCTTCCGCCAAACCTTTCTCAGGTTCACGATGTGTTCCATGTGTCACAGCTCCGCCGTTGCTTCAAGGACCCAATCCGAGCAGTGGATCATGAAGTGCTCGAATTGCAACAGGACCTCTCCTATAAAGAGCATCCAGTCCGCATTCTTGACCAAGCTGAACGCCGCACACGTCAGAAGGCGATCAAGTTTCTCAAAGTCCAGTGGTCGCACCATTCTAAAGATGAAGCCACTTGGGAACGCGAGGATTGCCTGCGTGATGAATACCCCGCACTATTTCCTTCTACCTCCTAAATCTCGGGACGAGATTTCTTGTAGTGGAGGATATTTGTAACGCCCCGATAATTAGGCTACAGTAAAACTCTCCTGATGATGCCATGTCATCTATGTTACTGTTGCTAATCAAGTGGTAGTTCCAAAAACATTGCAAATTCAAAAATGAATTAGTGACAAACACCCAAAGTTTTCAAAGGTCAAAACAAAAATGTTCGGTGGGTGCCAAATATTTCACTGGTAATTATTGTGGAGAAAACAATTTTTTAGAAAGTGCCTAAATATTTTAAAGTGAAATAAAACAGAAAAGAAAAATAAAGAAAAGAAAAGGAAAAGAACCCCCCCCACTGGACCAGGCGGCCCAGCTCACAGGCCAGACCGACCCACCTAGCCCAGCTTGCTTACCGCCGGCCCAACCCCCCTGCCTCGTCTCCCTTCCTGTTCCCCCGACCCGGGTCGGAACAGGGGCGCGTCGCCACCGGACACCCTCGCCGGTGTCGAGGAGGGGATAAGGTCGCCACGCCTCCGCCTCCTCGATCCCGCCTCCCACTCGCCCCCACTCTCGCCCTCGGTTCCTGCACCACTCCCCCTCCCCTCAGATCCACCTCGCCCTCTCCTTCCCCTCCGCATCCGAGTGCTACCACCGCCATGGCCTCCTGCCTAGCCATGGCCACCGTGCCCATCTCGCTGCCCCACGGTGTCTCCAAGGGCCGCCGTCGTCCGCTGCTACGACTCGAGCAACCCGTTGGAGACCGGAGCCACCGCAACGCCCCCCCGACGCCGCCGTCTTCCTCCTCTGCTCCGACAAGCTCCGCCGTCGTTCTTCACCGACTCCGGCCGCGCCCCTGCAGCTACTAAACCCCCAAGGGCCACCGTGTGCACCGCTCAGTGAGCCCCGCTCCCTCCCCTCTCTCTCTCGTCGGTGTTCGCTAGTTGAACGCGCCGCCCCCAACTTGCCCGAGCGCGTCGCCGCTCGCGCTCGTCGCCGGCAGCCGTCCGGTGACCATTTGGTCCCGGGATCGTGCCGTTGTGCTCGCAGGTGCACGTAGGCCTTGCCCCGTCCTTCTGTTTTCCCAATAGCACGCCGCATCGCCGTTGCCGTTACTTGCCCGAAACGCCCCGCCGCCGGCGACATCATGCTGCTCGTCTCCGGCCACCTCCGGCCACGCCACCGGTCCTAGTAGACGCGACATCGACTCCCCGTTCGAACGCAACACCCCGCGTCAATTTTGGTGGCATGTAGCCAAATCCCGCAGCCTCCCGTGCGCCACCGCCGTGTTTTGCCTCGCTGGCGACCATTTCGGCCACCCCCGCCGTCGTGCTCCCCTCCATCAGACGCGGTGCGAAGAGGCCGTTCCAGAGAGCCTGGCCGCGCCCGATTTGGTGCCCCGTAGGCGAATCCCGACTCTCGCCGGCGTTCGGCCGCTGCGCACGAGCTCGCCGGAGCTACTCCGGCGGCTTCGCTGAGCTGGCACACCAGGGCCCACCCCTGGGTCACTGCCTGTGGGCCTGGGGGCCCCAAATGGCCACGTCGACCGAAGTCAACTAAGCTGACGTGGCAGCTACTGCCATTGACATGCAGGCCCCATGCCATAAAACGAATAAAAACAAATAGATAAAGTGCTAATTAATTAAATTAATTAATTAAATCCTAATCTCTCACTAACTACTGGGCCCCACCTGCTAATTAACCCAGTTAGTTAGTTTTAAAACTTTGTTAATGCCCCTGACAATGACATGTGGGTCCCACTGGACCCACCTGTCTGGTTTGACTGGTCAACCGACCAGTTGACCTGCTGACATCACTGTGATGTCATGCCTGCGCATGCACTGTTCTGGATAATGTTGGATTTAAATAAATAATTAAAATTAGAAAATGATTAAAACTTTAGAAAATCTTATAAAATAATCCGTAACTCGGATGAAAATACTTTCTACATGAAAGTTGCTCAGAACGACGAGACGAATCTGGATACGCAGCCCGTTCGTCCGCCACACATCCCTAGCATATCAAACACGCAACTTTCCCCCTCCGGTTCATTTGTCCGAAAACGTGAAACACCGGGAATACTTTCCCGGATGTTTTCCCCCTTCGTCGGTATCACCTACTACCGCGATTGGGCACACCTAACATCGTTACTTGTTATGTCATGCATCGATATGCATCTGTTTGCATGTTATTCATTGTTTCTTCCCCCTCTTCTCTCCGGTAGACTACGAGACCGATGCTGCTGCTGCCCAGTTCGACTACGGAGTTGACGACCCCTCCTTCTTGCCAGAGCAACCAGGCAAGCCCCCCCCCCCCTTGATCACCAGATATCGCCTATTCTCCTGTATACTGCTTGCATTAGAGTAGTGTAGCATGTTACTGCTTTTCGTTAATCCTATTCTGATGCATAGCCTGACACTGTTGCTACATCTGTTGATACCTTACCTGCAATCCTAAATACTTAGTATAGGATGCTAGTTTATCATCGGTGGCCCTACATTCTTGTCGGTAACCCTTGCTATACTATCGGGTCGTGATCACTTGGGAGGTGATCACGGGTATATACTATACATATATACATACTTCAGATGGTGACTAAAGTCGGGTCGGCTCGAGGAGTACCCGCGAGTGATTCACGGATTGGGGGCTGAAAGGACCTTTGTCCCGACAGCCCTCTGTGTGGATCTTTGTGGCGGAGCGACGGGGCAGGTTGAGACCACCTAGGCGAGAGGTGGGCCTGGCCCTGGTCGACGTTTGCGGTTGCTTCATAATAACACGCTTAATGAGATCTCGGTATTTGATCTGAGTCTGGCCACTGGCCTATACGCACTAACCAACTACATGGGAAAGATATGGGCACTCGACGTCGTGGTATCAGCCGAAGCCTTCTTGACGTCTGCGACGGAGCGGCGCGCGCCGGATTGGACTGGAACGCCTGCTCTTGTATTAGGGAGGCTAGGTCTGCTTTCGGTCGCCCTCGCAATGTGCAGGTGTGCAATGGGAGATGGGCGCAGACCCCTGCGCGCATAGGATTTAGACCGGCGTGCTGACCTCTCTGTTGTGCCTAGGTGGGGCTGCGACGTGTTGATCTTTCGAGGCCGGGCATGACCCAGGAAAGTGTGTCCGGCCAAATGGGATCGAGCGTGTTGGGTTATGTGGTGCACCCATGCAGGGAAGTTTATCTATTCGAATAGCCGTGTCCCTTGGTAAAAGGACGACCTGGAGTTGTACCTTGACCTTATGACAACTAGAACCGGATACTTAATAAAACACACCCAGACAAGTTCCACAGACAACCCGGTGATCGCTTTTCCACAGGGCGATGAGGGGAGGATCGCCGGGTAGGATTATGTTATGCGATGCTACTTGGAGGATTTCAATCTACTCTCTTCTACATGCTGCAAGACGGAGGCTGCGAGAAGCGTAGTCTTTGATAGGACTAGCTATCCCCCTCTTATTCTGGCATTCTGCAGTTCAGTCCACTGATATGGCATCCTTACACATATACCCTTGCATATGTAGTGTAGATCCTTGCTTGCGAGTACTTTGGATGAGTACTCATGGTTGCTTTTCTCCCCCTTTTCCCCCCTTTCCTTTCTTCCTGGTTGTCGCAACCAGACGTTGGAGCCCAGGAGCTAGACGCCACCGTCGACGACAACTACTACACTGGAGGTGCCTACTACTACGTGCAGGCCGCTGACGTCGACCAGGAGTAGTTTAGGAGGATCCCAGGCAGGAGGCATGCGCCTCTTTCGATCTGTATCCCAGTTTGTGCTAGCCATCTTATGGCAACTTGTTTAGTTATGTCTGTACTCAGATATTGTTGCTTCCGCTGACTTGTCTATGTCGAGCACTTGTATTCGAGCCCTCGAGGCCCCTGGCTTGTATTATGATGCTTGTATGACTTATTTTATTTTTAGAGTTGTGTTGTGATATCTTCCCGTGAATCCCTGATCTTGATCGTACACGTTTGCGTGCATGATTAGTGTACAATTGAATCGGGGGCGTCATAGATATCCTGCAACATGAGACGTTGCAGCCACAAAGGGTCAGTACATTGAATGTACTGGCAAATTCACACCATAGGATAATGATGAATAATAACTATCACTACATGCATATTTGGCTCGTGGAAAGCTCTATGGTTATAGTTTTTTGCGAAAAGCCAATTTTTCCTACTACAAAGGAATATATTTTATTTAACTACAAAGTTGGTTGATAAAATATTGAGAAGGTAAACCCCCTCTCAACCCCAATTAAAAGTAATCATTAACCCAAAAAATTAATTTAAGTAATATGATGAGATATTTAAGATACTCCAAGTGCTAGATACTCAAGATTGTCCATAACTGGGGACACAGCTAACCATGATTAGATTGTACACTCTGCAGAGGTTTGCGCACTTTTCCCCACAAGACTCGATCCCCTCCGTTGGATTTCTCGCACTACATGGTGTTTGAGAAATGGATGACCGAGACATAGTCTTTCAAAAACATTAACTCCCTACTCCGGGTAGACCATACCAAACCTACAAAACCCACTACCTGCTGATCCACCTCTTCAAGAGCTTCACGTAACTTACTCAACTATGCTAGAGCCCATAATAGCTTGTGGCTGCACACGGAAGTTTCTAGCATGAAAATATCTCAGTTCCCTTTGAGCCTGGGTGGCGAACCATAGGATGATCACACGGTATATCCCCGGGATCTCCTAGGACAACACTAGTATATCCCCAGGTGTCCGGGCAAGTCCACTGATATATCCCCAGGGTGCCCCTACTAATCCACCTAGATGTGTATTAAAGTTGGCACCTTACGTTGAACCATTAAGTAAACAATCTCACATCTGTCATGGAATACACTCAAACCCAATCCACATCTACGAGCATAGCAGGGCAATATAAGCATAACGTAGAAGTAACTCCCAAGGTTTGAATGGAGGACAATAGGTTCCTACCTCATCAACTACTTTCCAATACCCACATGTTATCAAACCTACTCATGCAATGTTTGAGGGTGAAACTAATGCATAAAAACTGGGTATGAAAGGGATATGATCAAAGTGTGAACTTGCCTGCAATGTTGATGAAGATGATTCGCACTCAAAACTCTTGATAATTCTACTCGTCACACTCCGGTCAATCTATCGTAAGCAAGCAGTAGTAACCACACATAAGCAATCACTCAAAAGATCGGAAAGAATGAAGAAGATAATTCAAAAAGCATCAAAACCAAAAAAATAACTCTTGCAACATAAAACAATTTCTAACAATACCAAAATTATGTGAATTTGGCCTTATCGGAAAGTTTAGGTCAAGGGCTTCGATTTGCAAAAGAAATCAACTAAATCGGAGTTATGAAACTCAAGTTATGATCAAACGAGTTCAAATTCAAATATGATATTCAAATTTTAAACCTTCAAAAACTTGTTTGAGTTGGATTACTGGATAGAGAAGATCGTAACGAAGAAGCGGCCGTTGGTTTCATCTAATTTGGATGAACGAGTAAAAAGTTCTATTTGAAAAATCAGGGCCAAGCTGTTTTACGGAAAAAAAACTACGTCTAAGGTCTAATGTATAAATACATAGACTAATTGGTAATCTAATTATTTTGTCGTACTAATTTAGAAAATAATAAACTACGGAAGTAATAAAAAAACAAAGAAAAATACCTTTATAAGGCAGAGAAAAGACAACGTTGGAGAGAGAAGACAATTTCGAGAAGTCACGTCACAGAGGAGAAAAATATTTTTCTTAAATGAATCTAGTCAAACCAAAATATTGATTCAACCCGAATCGGATGATTTTCGAAGGCTCTATGGGTCTATATTTATAGGTGAAAAAGAGGTTTAGGGGTCAAAGGTTAGGCAATGTGGGACTAAACGTACACGTAATTAAACGAAACAGAGGAGAGCCGCATGGGCTTGAAGCCTACAGCCGCCGCACGCGTACACGAGCTGCAGTTTTTTTAACAAAAATCGGCCTAAGTAAAGAAAAATAAAAAGGCTGGCTGGGCCAGGCCCATTTAGGAGAGAGAAAAAAAGGGCACCCGCTGCCACTATGCTACGCGTGTGGGCGGTAAATAACTATGGCCGCATGTACATTGTTTTTAAATAGAAACAGAAGGAAAATCGGACAAAGAAAATAAAGTAACATTTTATATAGGCATATTATATATAAAAAATTTCAGAAAAAGATTTCCTACAAGCTGAACATTTTCCTAGAGTGAAATAAGATACACACAAATTCAAATAGAGCAAAGAGTGGTTTTGCTCTAATAAAATCGAACAAAAATCATTTTAAAAATACCAAAATGATTTCAAATTTATTTCTCTCCAATTTTTTGTTGTAGGGAATCATGTTACCCTATTTTCCATGTATTTTATTTTTGGAGGAAAATAATTTGAATAAAAGCCAAATAACTCCAAATTGAAAATAATTTCAAAAGGACTTTGAATTCAATTCTTTTAAAACTCCCAACACATATTTCATATCATTTGAAGAAGTCATTTTATCTTCTCTCGTGAAAATCATTGAGTTGCATAAAGTTTCAGAATTGGAAATATTTTCCAAATGAAATTCAAATATTTTCAACACCCCTTGTCATTTAAATAAATGGAAGAAGTCATGTCATCTTCTCTCCAGGGTTTTGTCGTGAAAAGAATTTGAATTCACGGAGATCACGAATGCAAAATGAATGTTTGGGAAAGTCCTTTTATTCCCTCTCATTTAACTTTCAAAAAGGTTTTGAATTTCACTCAATTTCACACAATCAATCAAATCTATCTATTTATTATAACATTCCAAAATTTAGAATTTTGGGATGTTACGATATGACTATTACAAGAGTTGATCTACCACGAGATCGTAGAGGCTAAACCCTAGAAGCTAGCCTATGATTATGATTGTTGTTGTCCTACGGACTAAACCCTCCGGTTTATATAGACACCGGAGGGAGCTAGGGTTACATAGAGTCGGTTACAGAGAAGGAAATCTATTGGGGAACGCAGTAATTTCAAAAAAATTCCTACGCACACGCAAGATCATGGGGATGCATAGCAACGAGAGGGGAGAGTGTTGTCTACATACCCTCGTAGACCGTAAGCGGAAGCATTAGCACAACGCGGTTGATGTAGTCGTACGTCTTCACGGCCCGACCGATCAAGCACCGAAAGCACGACACCTTCGAGTTCTTGCACACGTTCAGCTCGATGATGTCCCTCGAACTCCGATCCAGCCGAGTGTCGAGGGAGAGTTCCGTCAGCACAATGGCGTGGTGATGACGATGATGTTCTACCGTCGCAGGGCTTCGCCTAAGCACTGCTACAATATTATCGAGGAGGACTATGTGGAGGGGGGCATCGCACACGGCTAAGAGATTAATGATCAATTGTTGTTGAAGGAAATATGCCCTAGAGGCAATAATAAAGTTATTATTTATTTCCTCATATCATGATAAATGTTTATTATTCATGCTAGAATTGTATTAACCGGAAACATGATACATGTGTGAATACATAGACAAACATAACGTCACTAGTATGCCTCTACTTGACTAGCTCATTAATCAAAGATGGTTATGTTTCCTAACCATAGACATGTGTTGTCATTTGATTAATGGGATCACATCATTAGGAGAATGATGTGATTGACATGACCCATTCCGTTAGCCTAGCACTTGATCGTTTAGTATATTGCTATTGCTTTCTTCATGACTTATACATGTTCCTGTAACTATGAGATTATGCAACTCCCGTTTACCGGAGGAACACTTTGGGTGCTACCAAACGTCACAACGTAACTGGGTGATTATAAAGGAGTACTACAGGTGTCTCCAAAGGTACATGTTGGGTTGGCGTATTTCGAGATTAGGTTTTGTCACTCCGATTGTCGGAGAGGTATCTCTGGGCCCTCTCGGTAGTGCACATCACTATAAGCCTTGCAAGCAATGTAGCTAATGAGTTAGTTACGGAATGATGCATTACGTAACGAGTAAAGAGACTTGCCGGTAACGATATTGAACTAGGTATTGGATACCGACGATCGAATCTCGGGCAAGTAACATACCGATGACAAAGGGAACAACGTATGTTGTTATGCGGTTTGACCGATAAAGATCTTCGTAGAATATGTAGGAGCCAATATGGGCATCCAGGTTCCGCTATTGGTTATTGACCGAGAATAGTTCTAGGTCATGTCTACATAGTTCTCGAACCTGTAGGGTCCGCACGCTTAACGTTACGATGACAGTTTTATTATGAGTTTATAAGTTTTGATGTACCGAAGTTTGTTCGGAGTCCCGGATGTGATCACGGACATGACGAGGAGTCTCCAAATGGTCGAGACATAAAGATTGATATATTGGAAGCCTATGTTTGGACATCGGAAGTGTTTCGGGCGAAATCGGCATTTTACCGGAGTACCGGGGGGTTACCGGAACCCTCCCGGGGGTTATTGGGCCTTCATGGGCCCTAAGGGAGAAGAGGAGAGGAGGCAAGAGGTGGGCTGCGCCCCCTCCCCTCCCTAGTCCGAATAGGACAAGGAGAGGGGGGCGCCGCCCCCCTTTCCTTCCCCTCTTCCTCCTCCTTCCCCCTTCTCCTACTCCAACTAGGAAAGAAGGGAGTCCTACTCCCCCTTGGCGCGCCCTCCTTGGCCGGTCGCCCCCTCCCCCTTGGCTCCTTTATATACGGGGGCAGGGGGCACCCTAGAACACACAAGTTGATCTACGGATCGTTCCTTAGCCATGTGCGGTGCCCCCTCCACCATATTTCACCTCGGTCATATCATCGCGGAGTTTAGGCGAAGCCCTGCGCCGGTGGAGCATCATCATCATCACCACGCCGTCGTGCTGACGGAACTCATTCCCGACACTTTGCTGGATCGGAGTCCGGGGATCGTCAGCTGAACGTGTGCTGAACTCGGAGGTGCCGTACATTCGGTACTTGGATCGGTCGGATCGTGAAGACGTACGACTACATCAACCGCATTGTCATAACGCTTCCGCTTATGGTCTACGATGGTATGTGGACAACACTCTCCCCTCTCGTTGCTATGCCATCACCATGATCTTGCGTTTGCGTAGTATTTTTTTGAAATTACTACGTTCCCCAATAGTGGTATCAGAGCCTGGTTTTATGCGTAGATGTCATATGCATGAGTAGAACACAAGTGAGTTGTGGGCGATACAAGTCATACTACTTACCAGCATGTCATACTTTGGTTCGGCGGTATTGTGAGATGAAGCGGCCTGGACTGACATTACGCGTACGCTTACGCGAGACTGGTTTCACCGTTACGAGCACTCGTGCTTAAAGGTGGCTGGCGGGTGTCTGTCTCTCTCACTTTAGCTGAATCGAGTGTGGCTACGCCCGGTCCTTGCGAAGGTTAAAACAACACTAACTTGACGAACTATCGTTGTGGTTTTGATGCGTAGGTAAGAATGGTTCTTGCTAAGCCCGTAGCAGCCACGTAAAATTTGCTACAATAAAGTAGAGGACGTCTAACTTGTTTTTGCAGGGCATGTTGTGATGTGATATGGTCAAGACGTGATGCTATATTTTATTGTATGAGATGATCATGTTTTGTAACCGAAGTTATCGGCAACTGGCAGGAGCCATATGGTTGTCGCTTTATTGTATGAAATGCAAACACCCTGTAATTGCTTTACTTTATCACTAAGCGGAAGCGATAGTCGTAGAAGCAATAGATGGCGAAATGACAACGATGCTAAGATGGAGATCAAGGTGTCGCTCCGGTGACGATGGTGATCACGCCGGTGCTTCGAACATGGAGATCACAAGCACAAGATGATGATGGCCATATCATATCACTTATATTGATTGCATGTGATGTTTATCCTTTATGCATCTTATCTTGCTTTGATTGACGGTAGCATTTTAAGATGATCTCTCACTAAAAATTATCAAGAAGTGTTCTCCTTGAGTATGCACCGTTGCGAAAGTTCTTCGTGCTGAGACACCACGTGATGATCGGGTGTGATAGGCTCTACGTTCAAATACAACGGGTGCAAAACAGTTGCACACGCGGAATACTCAGGTTAAACTTGACGAGCCTAGCATATAACGGATATGGCCTCGGAACACGGAGACCGAAAGGTCGAGCGTGAATCATATAGTAGATATGATCAACATATTGATGTTCACCGTTGAAACTACTCCATCTCACGTGACGATCGGACATGGTGTAGTTGATATGGATCACGTAATCACTTAGAGGATTAGAGGGATATCTATCTAAGTGGGAGTTCTTAAGTAATATGATTAATTGAACTTAAATTTATCATGAACTTAGTACCTGATAGTATTTTGCTTGTCTATGTTTGTTGTAGATAGATGGCTCGTGCTGTTGTTCCGTTGAATTTTAATGCGTTCCTTGAGAAAGCAAAGTTGAAAGATCATGGCAGCAATTACACGGACTGGGTCCGTAACCTGAGGATTATCCTCATTGCTGCACATAAGAATTACGTCCTGGAAGCACCGTTGGGTGCCAGGCCTGCTGATGATGCAACTGACGATGTTAAGAACGTCTGGTAGAGCAAAGATGATGACTACTCGATAGTTCAGTGTGCCATGCTTTATGGCTTAGAACCGGGTCTTCAAGGATGTTTTGAACGTCATGGAGCATATGAGATGTTCCAGGAGTTGAAGTTAATAGTTCAAGCAAATGCCTGGATTGAGAGATATGAAGTCTCCAATAAGTTCTATAGCTGCAAGATGGAGGAGAATAGTTCTGTCAGTGAACACATACTCAAAATGTCTGGGTATAATAATCACTTGATTCAACTGGGAGTTAATCTTCCTGATGATAGTGTCATTGACAGAATTCTTCAATCACTGCCACCAAGCTACAAGAGCTTCGTGATGAACTATAATATGCAAGGGATGGACAAGACTATTCCCGAGCTCTTCGCAATGCTAAAAGCCGCGGAGGTAGAAATCAAGAAGGAGCATCAAGTGTTGATGGTTAACAAGACCACCAGTTTCAAGAAAAAGGGCAAAGGGAAGAAGAAGGGGAACTTCAAGAAGAATAGCAAACAAGTTGCTGCTCAAGAGAAGAAACCCAAGTCTGGACCTAAGCCTGAAACTGAGTGCTTCTACTGCAAGCAGACTAGACACTGGAAGCGGAACTGCCCCAAGTATTTGGCGGATAAGAAGGATGGCAAAGTGAACAAAGGTATATGTGATATACATGTTATTGATTTGTACCTTACTAATGCTCGCAGTAGCACCTGGGTATTTGATACTGGTTCTGTTGCTAATATTTGCAACTCGAAACAGGGACTACGGATTAAGCGAAGATTGGCTAAGGACGAGGTGATGATGCGCGTAGGAAATGGTTCCAAAGTCGATGTGATCGCCATCGGCACGCTACCTCTACATCTAACATCGGGATTAGTTTTAGACCTAAATAATTGTTATTTGGTGCCAGCGTTGAGCATGAACATTATATCTGGATCTTGTTTGATGCGAGACGGTTCTTCATTTGTCAGAGAATAATGGTTGTTCTATTTATATGAGTAATATCTTTTATGGTCATGCAACCTTGAAGAGTGGTATATTTTTATTAAATCTCGATAGTAGTGATACACATATTCATAGTGTTGAAACCAAAAGATGCAGAGTTGATAATGATAGTGCAACTTATTTGTGGCACTGTTGTTTAGGTCATATCAGTGTAAAGCGCATGAAGAAACTCCATACTGATGGGCTTTTGGAATCACTTGATTATGAATCACTTGGTACTTGCGAACCGTGCCTCATGGGCAAGATGACTAAAACGCCGTTCTCCGGAACTATGGAGCGAGCAACTGATTTGTTGGAAATCATACATACTGATGTTTGTGGTCCAATGAATGTTGAGGCTCGCGGCGGGTATCGTTATTTTCTCACCTTCACAGATGATTTGAGCAGATATGGGTATATCTACTTAATGAAACACAAGTCTGAAACATTTGAAAAGTTCAAAGAATTTCAGAGTGAAGTGGAAAATCATCGTAACAAGAAAATAAAATTTCTACGATCTGATCATGGAGGAGAGTATTTGAGTTACAAGTTTGGTCTACACTTGAAACAATGCGGAATAGTTTCGCAACTCACGCCACCCGGAACACCACAACGAAATGGTGTGTCCGAACGTCGTAATCGTACTTTACTAGATATGGTGCGATCTATGATGTCTCTTACTGATTTACCATTATCGTTTTGGGGTTATGCTTTAGAGACGGCTGCATTCACGTTAAATAGGGAACCATCAAAATCCGTTGAGACGACGCCTCATGAACTATGGTTTGGCAAGAAACCAAAGTTGTCGTTTCTTAAAGTTTGGGGCTGCGATGCTTATGTGAAGAAACTTCAACCAGATAAGCTCGAACCCAAATCGGAGAAATGTGTCTTCATAGGATACCCAAAAGAAACTGTTGGGTACACCTTCTATCACAGATCTGAGGGCAAGATTTTCGTTGCTAACTTCGGATCCTTTCTAGAGAAGGAGTTTCTCTTGAAAGAAGTGAGTGGGAGGAAAGTAGAACTTGATGAGGTAACTTTACCTGCTCACTTAGTGGAAAGTAGTTCATCACAAGAACCGGTTCCTGTGACAACTACACCAATTAGTGAGGAAGCTAATGATATTGATCATGAAACTTCAGATCAAGTTTCTATTGAACCTCGTAGGTCTACCAGAGTAAGATCCGCACCAGAGTGGTACGGTAATCCTATTTTGGAAGTCATGTTACTTGACCATGATGAACCTACGAACTATGAGGAAGCGATGATGAGCCCATATTCCGCAAAATGGCTAGAGGCCATGAAATCTGAGATGGGATCCATGTATGAGAACAAAGTATGGACTTTGGTTGACTTTCCCGATGATCGACAAGCCATTGAGAATAAATGGATCTTTAAGAAGAAGACTGACGCTGATGGTAATGTAACTGTCTATAAAGCTCAACTTGTTGCGAAAGGTTTTCGACAAGTTCAAGGGGTTGACTACGATGAGACTTTCTCACCCGTAGCGATGCTTAAGTCTGTCCGAATCATGTTAGCAATTGCCGCATTTTATGATTATGAAATTTGGCAAATGGATGTCAAAACTGCATTCTTGAATGGATTTCTAGAAGAAGAGTTGTATATGATGCAACCAGAAGGTTTTGTTGATCCAAAAGGTGCTAACAAAGTGTGCAAGCTCCAGCGATCCATTTATGGACTGGTGCAAGCATCTCGGAGTTGGAATAAACGCTTTGATAGTGTGATCAAAGCATATGGTTTTATACAGACTTTTGGAGAAGCCTGTATTTACAAGAAAGTGAGTGGGAGCTATGTAGCATTTCTGATATTATATGTAGATGTCATATTATTAATTGGAAATGATATAGAATTTCTGGATAGCATAAAGGGATACTTGAATAAAAGTTTTTCTATGAAAGACCTCGGTGAAGCTGCTTATATATTGGGCATCAAGATTTATAGAGATAGATCAAGACGCTTAATTGGACTTTCACAAAGCACATACCTTGATAAAGTTTTGAAAAAGTTCAAAATGGATCAGGCAAAGAAAGGGTTCTTGCCCGTGCTACAAGGTGTGAAATTGAGTCAGACTCAATGCCCGACCACAACAGAAGATAGAGAGAAAATGAAAGATGTTCCCTATGCTTCAGCCATAGGCTTTATCATGTATGCAATGCTGTGTACCAGACCTGACGTGTGCTTAGCAATAAGCTTGGCAGGAAGGTACCAAAGTAATCCATGAGTGGATCACTAGACAGCGGTCAAGAACATCCTGAAATACCTGAAAAGGACTAAGGATATGTTTCTCGTATATGGAGGTGACAAAGAGCTAGTCGTAAATGGTTACGTCGATGCAAGCTTTGACACTGATCCGGACGATTCTAAATCGTAAACCGGATACGTGTTTTTATTAAACGGTGGAGCTGTAAGTTGGTGCAGTTCTAAACAAAGCATCATGGCGGGATCTACATGTGAAGCGGAGTACATAGCTGCTTCAGAAGCAGCAAATGAAGGAGTCTGGATGAAGGAGTTCATTTCTGATCTAGGTGTCATACCTAGTGCATCGGGACCAATGAAGATCTTCTGTGACAATACTGGTGCAATTGCCTTGGCAAAGGAATCCAGATTTCACAAGAGGACCAAACATATCAAGAGACGCTTCAATTCCATCCGGGACCAAGTCCAGGTGGGAGACATAGAGATTTGCAAGATACATACGGATCTGAATATTGCAGACCCATTGACTAAGCCTCTCTCACGAGCAAAACATGATCAGCACCAAGACTCCATGGGTGTTAGAATCATTACTGTGTAATCTAGATTATTGACTCTAGTGCAAGTGGGAGACTGAAGGAAATATGCCCTAGAGGCAATAATAAAGTTATTATTTATTTCCTCATATCATGATAAATGTTTATTATTCATGCTAGAATTGTATTAACCGAAAACATGATACATGTGTGAATACATAGACAAACATAACGTCACTAGTATGCCTCTACTTGACTAGCTCATTAATCAAAGATGGTTATGTTTCCTAACCATAGGCATGTGTTGTCATTTGATTAATGGGATCACATCATTAGGAGAATGATGTGATTGACATGACCCATTCCGTTAGCCTAGCACTTGATCGTTTAGTATATTGCTATTGCTTTCTTCATGACTTATACATGTTCCTGTGACTATGAGATTATGGAACTCCTGTTTACCGGAGGAACACTTTGGGTGCTACCAAACGTCACAACATAACTGGGTGATTATAAAGGAGTACTACAGGTGTCTCCAAAGGTACATGTTGGGTTGGCGTATTTCGAGATTAGGTTTTGTCACTCCGATTGTCGGAGAGGTATCTTTGGGCCCTCTTGGTAATGCACATCACTATAAGCCTTGCAAGCAATGTAGCTAATGAGTTAGTTACGGAATGATGCATTAACTAACGAGTAAAGAGACTTGCCGGTAACGAGATTGAACTAGGTATTGGATACCGACGATCGAATCTCGGGCAAGTAACATACCGATGACAAAGGGAACAACGTATGTTATTATGCGGTTTGAGCGATAAAGATCTTCGTAGAATATGTAGGAGCCAATATGGGCATCTAGGTTCCGCTATTGGTTATTGACCGAGAATAGTTCTAGGTCACGTCTACATAGTTCTCGAACCCGTAGGGTCCGCACGCTTAACGTTACGATGATAGTTTTATTATGAGTTTATAAGTTTTGATGTACCGAAGTTTGTTTGGAGTCCCGGATGTGATCACGGACATGAAGAGGAGTCTCGAAATGGTCGAGACATAAAGATTGATATATTGGAAGCCTATGTTTGGACATCGGAAGTGTTCCGGGTGAAATCGGCATTTTACCGGAGTACCGGGGGGTTACCGGAACCCTCCCGGGGGTTATTGGGCCTTCATGGGCCCTAAGGGAGAAGAGGAGAGGAGGCAAGAGGTGGGCTGCCCCCTGCCCTCCCTAGTCCGAATAGGACAAGGAGAGGGGGGTGGCGCCCCCCCTTTCCTTCCCCTCTTCCTCCTCCTTCCCCCTTCTCCTACTCCAACTAGGAAAGAAGGGACTCCTACTCCCGGTGGGAGTAGGACTCCCCCTTGGCGTGCCCTCCTTGGCCGGCCGCCCCCTCCCCCTTGGCTCCTTTATATACGGGGGCAGGGGGGCACCCTAGAACACACAAGTTGATCTACGGATCGTTCCTTAGCCGTGTGCGGTGCCCCCCTCCACCATATTTCACCTCGGTCATATCGTCGCGGAGTTTAGGCAAAGCCCTGCGCCGGTGGAGCATCATCATCGTCACCACGCCGTCGTGCTAACGGAACTCATCCCCGAAACTTTGCTGGATCGGAGTCCGGGGATCGTCATCGAGCTGAACGTGTGCTGAACTCGGAGGTGACGTACGTTCGGTACTTGGATCGGTCGGATCGTGAAGACGTACGACTACATCAACCGCGTTGTCATAACGCTTCCGCTTACGGTCTACGAGTACGTGGACAACACTCTCCCCTCTCGTTGCTATGCCATCACCATGATCTTGCGTGTGCGTAGGATTTTTTTTTTGAAATTACTACGTTCCCCAACAGTGGTATCAGAGCCTGGTTTTATGCGTAGATGTCATATGCACGAGTAGAACACAAGTGAGTTGTGGGCGATACAAGTCATACTGCTTACCAGCATGTCATACTTTGGTTCGGCGGTATTGTGAGATGAAGCGGCCCGGACCGACATTACGCGTAAGGCCCATAAGGCTCATAAGGCCCAATAGCTTCCCGGGGGGGTCCGGTAACCCCCGATACTCGGATATATATCCGATAATCCCCAGAACTATTCCGGTGTCCGAATATAGTCGTCCAATATATGAATCTTTATGTCTCGACCATTTCGACTCCTCGTCATGTCCGTGATCACATCCGGGACTCCGAACAACCTTCAGTACATCAAAACTCATAAACTCATAATATAACCATCATCAAAACTTGAAGTGTGCGGACCCTACGGGTTCGAGAACTATGTAGACATGACCGAGACACGTCTCTGTTCAATAACCAATAGCGGAACCTGGATGCTCATATTGGCTCCTACATATTCTACGAAGATCTTTATCGATCAAACCGCATAACAACATACGTTGTTCCCTTTGTCATCGGTATGTTACTTGCCCGAGATTCGATCGTCGGTATCTCAATACCTAGTTCAATCTCGTTACCGGCAAGTCTCTTTACTCGTTACGTAATGCATCATTCCGTAACTAACTCATTAGCTACATTGCTTGCAAGGCTTATAGTGATGTGCATTACCGAGAGGGCCCAGAGATACCTCTCCGACAATCGGAGTGACAAATCCTAATCTCGAAATACGTCAACTCAACAAGTACCTTTGGAGACACATGTAGAGCACCTTTATAATCACCCAGTTACGTTGTGACGTTTGGTAGCACACAAAGTGTTCCTCCGGTAAGCGGGAGTTACATAATCTCATAGTCATAGGAACATGTATAAGTCATGAAGAAAGCAATAACAACATACTAAACGATCAAGTGCTAAGCTAACGGAATGGGTCAAGTCAATCACATCATTCTCCTAATGATGTGATCCCGTTAATCAAATGACAACTCATGTCTATGGTTAGGAAACTTAACCATCTTTGATTCACGAGCTAGTCAAGTAGCGGCATACTAGTGACACTATGTTTGTCTATGTATTCACACATGTATTATGTTTCCGGGTAATACAATTCTAGCATGAATAATAAACATTTATCATGATATGAGAAAATAAATAATAACTTTATTATTGCCTCTAGGGCATATTTCCTTCAAGATCTACATATCCGAATCGCCAAGCTTGCCTTCCATGCAAAGGAGAGTCCCACCAGGACACGGGACGAAGTCTTCAATCTTGTATCTTCATAGTCCAATAGTTTGGCACAAGTACATAGTCCGGCTGTCCGAGGACCCCCTAATCCAGGACTCCCTCACCCGGGTTTATTTTCCATCATATATTTTCAGATCTATAAACCTAAAAACCCAAAAATACCTTGCTGCAATTTATTTATATTTACTTTAGTTTGCTCTTTTATTTATCTTTTATACCTATCTCTATTAGATCTCACTCTTGTTTGTGACTGTGAAGGGATTGACAACCCCTTTTTCGCGTTGTGTGCAAGTGTTTGTTAGTTTGTGCAGGTGCATATATTGGAGACTTGCTTGTGCCTCCTACTGGATTGATACCTTGGTTCTTAACCGAGGGAAATACTTATCTCTACTTTGCTGCATCACCCTTTCCTCTTCAAGTGAAAAATCAACGCAAGCTCAAGAAGTCGCAGTAAGAATTTCTGGCGCCGTTGCCGGGGAGGTTCAACATCAAGCCTACCAAGTAATATCATAAACTCTCATCTCTTGCGCTTACATTATTTTCCATTTGCCTCTCGTTTTCAACTCCCCCACTTCTAAAACGTTTTCAGAAAAACACAAAAATATTTGCCTTCTTTCCGTTTGCCTTTATGTCTTACTTGGTTTGTTTGCTTGTTTGCTTGGCATAATTGTGTGTTTACTGGAAATCAAGAACAAAAAGCTTATGGGTCCTCATACACTTGCTAATCTTTTTAAAAGATCCAACTATGATGAACCAATTGCTAGTGATTTGGGTGCACTAGATTATCTTTATGAAGTTTTGCTTGAAATTCGTGAATCTAAAAATTATGATGAAGTATTAAAAGAAGAAATTGATGAAGTGATTCACAATAGCTCCTTGAATGAAAAGCATGATTGCAATGATGTTATTTTAAACTATATTATTGTCAATTGTGCTAATAATATGCAAAACCCCAAGCTTGGGGATGCTAATTTTGATATGTCCACTACTTATTGCAATGATCATGATTGGGGTGATTCTTCTTATGATCTTGAAAATTTATTTAAGCCTCATGATAAATACGTTTGCAATATATTGAAAGTGGGTTTGGAAGAGTGTCAACTCTAGGTAATAATAATCCCACTACTTTGGAGAATGATCAATCTTATGAATTTTTTGATAAAAGTGGGCTTGGAGAGGTCATGACTTTATTTGGTAATAATCCCACTATTTTGGAAGAGTGTCAACTTTGCATGCATGTGGATCATGAAAAAGAATATTTTATATGATATCTATATTTTTTTCATTTGGTTATGATCCTACATGTAATTATTATGAGAGAGGAAAATATGGTTGTAGAAAATTTCATGTTACTAAATTATCTCTCGTTATGTTGAGATTGCTATTGTTTCTTTCTTCTTCCTTGCATATGCTAATTTTTGCTTATCTTCATAATTTGTTTGCTTATATAATGCCTATGCATAGGAAGTATGTTAGACTTAAACTTGTTTTTCACATGTTTCATGATATTCTCTTCGTGTTTCAAATGCTATCTTTCATGTGAGCATCAGTAAAATTATCAATGCCTAGCTAAAAGGCTTTAAAGAAAAGCGCTTGTTGGGAGACAACCCAATATTTTTATTTTCTATTTTTATGAGAATACAAATTATTACCTCTATAGTAATTTTGTTTTGGTGTTTTAATTGGTGTTTGAGCCAAGTAAGGCCTTTGGGATGATCTATGGTGATAGTTGATTTGATTTTGCTGAAAAACAGAAACTTTTACATCCAGTAACAGAATTATTTAAATTCACAGGAACATGTTCTGTTTTTGAATGTTTTACACAAGGTTGATATACAAATTGCCTACGTTGTCCTAATTTTTCAAAAAAAATAGAGTTACAGAAGTATGAGAACAATTCAGATCTTCGCAGACTGTTCTGTTTTTGATAGATTCTGTTTTCTATGTGTTGTTTGCTTATTTTGATGAATCTATGGGTAGTATCGGGGGTATGAACCATGGATAAGTTGGAATACAGTAGATATAACACCAATATAAATTTAGAATGATTTCACAACAGTACCTAAAGTGGTGATTTATTTTATTATACTAACGGATCTTATGAGTTTTTTGTTGAGTTTTGTGTTGTGAAGTTTTCAAGTTTTGGGTAAAGATTTGATGGACAACGGAATAAGGAGTGGCAAGAGCCTAAGCTTGGGGATTCCCTAGGCACCCCAAGGTAATATTTAAGGATAACCAAGCATCTAAGCTTGGGGATGCCCCAGATGGCATCCCCTCTTTCGTCTTCAATCCATCGGTAAATTTACTTGAGGTTTATTCACCACATGATATGCGTTTTGCTTGGAGCGTTGATACGTCTCCGTCGTATATATAATTTTTGATTGTTTCATGTAAATATTATACAACTTTCACATACTTTTGTTAACATTTTATATGATTTATTGGACTAACCTATTGATCCAGTGCCCAGTGTGAGTTGCATGTTTTTTATTCCATAGAATATCCATATCAAATGAAGTACAAACGCGATAAAAATTTACGGAGAATTATTTTAGAATCTTTAGGATTTTTGGGAGGTGGAATCAATGCTAAAGGAGGCCCACGACCTCCACAACCCACCAGGGCGCGCCGGGCACCCCCTGGTGCACCCAGGTGTCTTGTGCCCTCCCTGTAAGTCAGTTGGGGCCCTTCTTCGGGCGCAAGAAAGATCATTTATGGAAAAAAGCGTGTAAAAATATTAGCGCAATTGGAGTTACGAATCTCTGGGAATTTAAGAAACAGTTAAGGGCCAGAAAATAGGAACGCAAAATAGAAGAGAACAAAGAGACAGATCCAATCTCGGAGGGGCTCCCACCCCTCCGCCTCCATGGAGGGCATGGACCAGAGGGGGAACCCTCCTCCCATCTAGGGCGGAGGCTAAGGAAGAAGAAGAAGGACGGGGCTCTCTCCCCCTCTCTCCCGGTGGCGCCGGAACACCGCCAGGGCAATCATCATGTGACGGCGATCTACTCCAACAAGTCCGTCATCTTCACCAACAACTCCATTACCTTCCCCCATCTATATTCATCGGTCCACTCTCCTGCAACCCGTTGTACCCTCTACTTGAACATGGTGATTTATTCTTCATACTGTTATCCAATGATATGTTGCCATCCTATGGTGTCTGAGTGGATTTTTGTTGTCCTATTGGTAATTGGTGAATTGCTATGGTTTGTTTAATTTGCTTGTGGTTATGTTGCTGTCCCTTGGTGCCCATCATATGAGCGCGCATGTGGATCACACCATATGGTTAGTTGTATGTTGATAGGACTATGCATTGGAGGGCAAGGGTGACAACAGCTTCAGCCTAAACATAGAAATTGATACGTACAGGATTGAAGGGGGGGCCAATATATATCTTAATGCTATGGTTGGGTGTTTTACCTTAATGAATGTTAGTAGTTGTGGATGCTTGCTAATAGTTCCAATCATAAGTGCATATAATTCCAAGTATGGGATGACATGCTAGCAGTGGCCTATCTCACATAAAACTTGCTATCAGTCTAGCAATGTAGTCAATTGCTAAGGGACAATTTCGCAAATCCTACCACCACTAATCCACACTCGTTTTACTAAACTTAATTGTTTCTTTATCTAAACCTCACCTAACTTTTATTTTCACGTTCTTTATTATCTTGCAAACCTATCACACCTACAAAGTACTTCTAGTTTTATTCTTGTTCTAGGTAAAGCAAACGTTAAGTGTGCGTAGAGTTGTATCGGTGGTCGATAGAGCTTGAGAGAATATTTGTTCTACCTTTGGCCCCTTGTTGGGTTTGACACTCTTATTTATCGAAAAAGGCTACAAACGATTCCCTATACTTGTGTGTTATCAAAACCTTTTTCTAGCGCCATTGCCGGGGAGCAATAGCGTGGGGTGAATATTCTCATGTGTGCTTGTTTACTTTATCACTAAGTAATTTTTATTTTGTGCCCTTGTTTTCTATCTTTAGTTATGGGTAGGAAACGCAAAATACCAAAAAAAAAGTTGTACCTACCAAACCAATGGTTGACGCTTTCTAGTTGGATCATCTTCCATCCCTATGTGCTCGTGCTGAAACCCCAACTAGCTTAGTTGAGGGAAAATCAATAAATGAGCATGCTTATTTTGTGTGACACCGCTTATCTTAAAAAGGGAAACTTTTATGGCATCATATTAATAGTTTGTACTGATATGCTTTGAATTCATGCGAAATACATGATTTTACTTGTTGTTCTGAAGATCCTAAAAAACAACTTCCCTTCAAATGAGAGTTTAAGGATAATGGAATTTTACCTTCTTATGCCAAGAGTGTTTATAATTACTATGATACTGAACAAATTGAACAATTTGCTGCTTTTAAGGGTGCTTATGAAGTTGCTTCTTTGATTGAAAAGTATGATGCTACTCTTTACAAATCTGAAAATTTTGCCATATTTAAATATTGCTATGAAAATTATTCTTCTAATGCTTATATTAAACCACATATTGAGGACTTCTCCGCTGTCCAAGAAGAGACTAATATTTTGCAGGAGTCTATCGAAGAAGAAATTGATGAAACCGTGAGCTCATTGGATGAAAAAGATGATGAGCAGAGCAAAGAACAAACGGAGGTAGAACGGATTAGCTACCAGTGCCCACCTTCTAATGAGAGTAACTCTTCAACTCATACATTGCTCAATGTCCCTTCGTGCTTACCGAAGGATGAATTCTATGATAATTGCTATGATCCCGTTGATTCACTTGAAATATCCCTTTTTGATGAACTTGATGCTTGCTATGCTTTTGACCATGATGCCAATATGAATTATGCTTATGGAGATGAACTTGCTATAGTTACTTATGTTAAGAATGAAATTGTTCCTATTGCACCCACACATGATAGTCCTATTATCTTTTTGAATTCTTCAAACTACACTATATCGGAGAAGTTTGCACTTATTAAGGATTACATTGATGAGTTGCATTCTACCACTACACATGATGATTTTTATGAATGTAATATGCATGTGCTTTCTGCCCCTAGTTGCAATTATTATGAGAGAGGAACTACATCTCCGCCTCTCTATGTTTCCAACATGATAAAATTGCAAGAAACTGCTTATGCTATGTATTGGCCTTTACTTGATGTGCATGAATTGTTCTTTTATGACATGCCAATGCATAGGAAGAGAGTTAGACTTTGTAATTGCATGATATACGTTGCTCTGTGCTCACTACTAAATGCCAAATCATTGCAAATTAAAATTGGCTTTGATATACCTTGGGATCCGGCGGTGGATCCATTACTTGAGCACTTTATGCCTAGCTTAATGGCTTTAAAGAAAGCACTGCCAGGGAGACAAATCAGAAGTTTTAGAGTCATTTATTTCTGTTGAGTGCTTTTATAAAGTTTTAAAACACAAAAAATATAGAGGGGGACTTAAAACTTCACAAAAAGAAAAGTGAAAGTGAGAAAGACAAGCACCGTGGAAGCGGGAGCTAGCCTTGAACTTCGTTCATGCCCATGGAAACTTTGTGAACCTCGATTACAAAAAAATTCAACAAAAATAATTATACCCTTGTACAAATCCAATGTATTATAAAAATAATGTGCCAAGATTTACCTTTAGGATGATTAGATTGCTTGTTGGTATGTGAGGTGTAAAAACAGAAACTTTGGTTGTAGTCCATGATTTTACATTTTTTACTGGTACGTCAAAAGCTTCTGAAACCTTTTGCACAATATTTCTATACAGATGTTTTATTTTGTCCTATTTTTTCAGAATTTTTGGAATTACAGAAGTATGGTAGATGTGCAGATTGCTACAGGCTGTCCTGTTTAAGACAGATTCTGTTTTTGATGCATTGTTTTGCTTGTTTTCATGAAACTATCGATTCTATCGGTGGTATAAGCCCTGGGAAAGTTACAATACAATAGATACAATGCAAAAACAAAATATGAATGTGTTTGCAACAGTACTTAGAGTAGTGATTTGCATTATTATACTAACGGATCTCACCAGTTTTCTATTAAGTTTTGTGTGGATGAAGTGATCAAAGATTGAGGAGGTCTCGATATGAGAAGGAGGAGAGGAAATAGCTCAATCTTGGGGATGCCCAAGGCACCCCAAGTAAATATCCAAGGAGACTCAAGCATCTAAGCTTGGGGATGCCCCAGAAGGCATCCCATCTTTCTTCAACAAGTGTCGGTATGTTTTCGTTCTTGTTTCCATCATGTGATATGTGTAAATCTTGGAGCGTGTTTTGCGTTTAGTTTTCATTTTTTTATGCACCATGCAGGTATGAGATAGTCCATGGTTGGCTTTATAGAATGCTTCATGTGTTTCACTTATATAATTTGAAGTTTCGATTGCCTGTTTCTCTTCACATAGAAAATCGTTATTTGTAGAATGCTCTTTTGCTTCACTTATTCTTATTAGAGCATGATATTTTGTAGAAAGAACTAAACTCTCATGCTTCACTTATATCTATTTAGAGAGTCAATAGAAATTGGTCATTTGCATGGTTAGTCATAAAATCCTACATAAAACTTATTGATCACTGAATATGATATGTTTGATTCCTTGCAATAGTTTTGTGATATAGATATGGAATATGTGGGAGGTACTAGTAAACGGTCGTGGTTAGCAAGAATATTGGTGTTAAGGTTTGTGATTCCCGAAGAATGCACGTATAGTCTCTTGTTATGCTATGAAGTTGGAGCATGGTTTATTATTGATTGTCTTCCTTATGAGTGGCGGTCGGGGATGAGTGATGGTCTTTTCCTACCAATCTATCCCCCTAGGGGCATGCATAGTTGTACTTTGCTTCAAGGGCTAATAAACTTTTACAACAAGTATATGAGTTCTTTATGACTAATGTGAGTCCATGGATTATACGCGCTCTTACCTTTCCGCAATTTGCTAGCCTCTACGGTACCGTGCATTGCCCTTTCTCACCTCGAGAGTCAGTGCAAACTTCGCCGGTGCATCCAAACCCCATGATATGATACGCTCTATCACACATAAGCCTTATTATATCTTCCTCAAAACAGCCACCATACCCACCTATTATGGCCTTTCCGTAGCCATTCTGAGATATATTGCCATGCAACTTCCACCGCTTCCGTTTTGATGACTTGAGCATTCATTGTCATATTGCTTTGCATGATCGTAAGATAGCTACCATGATATTTCCATGGCTTGTCCGTTTTTTGATATCATTGTTATGCTAGATCATTGCACATCCTGTTACACTACCAGAGGCATTCATATAGAGTCATACTTTGTTCTAGGTATCGAGTTGTAATTTTTATTTCTTTTGAGTTATAAGTAAATAGAAGTGTGATGATCATTATTATTCATTATTAGGGCATTGCCCCGGTGAGGAAAGGATGATGGAGACTATGATTCCCCCACAAGTTGGGATGAGACTCCGGACAAAGAGAGAGAAAAAAGAAAAGAAAGAAAAGAAAAGAAAAGAAAAGAAAAGAAAAAACACAAAGAGAGAAGGGGCCATGTTTTTCATATACAGAGTCACCTATGTTGTCACTTTCATATACTAGTGGGAATTTTTCATTATAGAGTTAGATGCACACCCACTTAGTTTTCATTTTTGAGCTTTTTTACACTTATATCTCTTAGTGCATTCGTTGCATGGCAATCCCTACTCCTCGCATTGATATCAATTGATGGGCATCTCCATAGCCCGTTGGTTAGCCGCGTCAATGTGAGACATTCTTACATTTTTGTCTTCTCTGTATTTACCCCTATCATCATACTCTATTCCACCCATAGTGCTATATCCATGGCTTGCGCTCATGTATTGCGTGAGGGTTGAAAAAGCTTAAGCACGTTAAAAAGTATGAACCAATTGCTCGGCTTGTCAACGGGGTTGTGCATGATAAATACTTTGTGTTAAGAAGACAGAGAATGACAAGACTATATGATTTTGTAGGGATAACTTTCTTTAGCATTGATATTTTGAAAGACACAATTGTTTGTTGGGATGCCTGAGTATTGATGTCTTTATGTAAAATTATAGACTACTGCTTTGAATCACTCGTGTCTTAATATTCATGTCATGATTAGATATATGATCAAGATTATGCCAGGTAGCATTTCACATCAAAAATTGTCTTTTTTATCATTTAGCTACTCGGGGACAAACATGAATTAAGCTTGGGGATGCTGATACGTCTTCGTCATATTTAAAGTTTTTGATTGTTTCATGCCAATATTATACAACTTTCACATACTTTTGGCAACATTTCATATGATTTATTAGACTAACCTATTGATCCAGTGCCCAGTGCCAGTTGCAGTTTGTTGCATGTTTTTTGCTTCACACAATATCCATATCAAACAAAGTCCAAACTCGATAAAAATTTACGGAGAATTATTTTGGAATATTTATGATTTTTGGGAGGTGGAATCAATGCTAACGGAGGCCCACAACCCACAACCCACCAGGGCGCGTCGGGCATCCCCCAGCACGCCCAGGTGTCTTGTGTCCTCACCGTAAGTCAGTTGGGGCCCTTCTTCAGGCGCAAGAAAGATAATTTATGGAAAAAAGTGTGTAAAAATTTCAGCGTAATCGGAGTTACGGATCTTCGGGAATTCAAAAATGGTGAAGGGCCAGAAAATAGGAACATGAAACAGAAGAGAACAGAGAGACAGATCCGACCCCTCTGCCTCGATGGAGGTCATGGACCAGAGGGGGAACCCACCTCCCATCTAAGGGGGAGGCCAAGGCAGAAGAAGAAGGAGGGGGCTCTCTCCCCCTCTCTCCCGGTGGCGCAGGAACGCCGCCCGGGCAATCATCATGTGCCGGCGATCTACTTCAACAACTCTGTCATCTTCACCATCCATCACCTTCCACCATCTATATTCAGCGGTCCACTCTCCCGCAACCCATTGTACCCTGTCAGTGCAACAAACCCTGGGTCTTTTGCCCAGACCGTGCACATGCCTAAGAGCAAGATTGCAACATCCAAGACCAGACCAAGCCAAAGAGATCAGCTCTTTGATGAATCAGAGTGCGGATCAACAAGACCAAGTCAAGCCTAAGGAGCAAGACACCACTATGGGAAAACCTCCCTTGCCGGGCAGGCGAGCCTGGCGAGGTCAAGATTACCCCGAAGACAAGCCTCAAGACCGTCCCGGCAGGCCTGCCGGGCCCTACGAAGGCAAACTACCACGCCAAGGCTTCACCGCTCCACCTCACAACAATGCAAGTTGCAGGTCTAGTGGGGGGTGTGATTAGACTAATCGACCAAATAAAAATCTAGCCTTTTTCCCAATTTGAAGTCTTGGCAGATTTTAGCAACTTAGCATAAGTCAAGCAATCAACGTACGCATGCAACTATAAGAGTATAGCAGCGGAATGTAAAACATTGCATATGAAGGTAAACGGAAGGGTTTGGAGAAGGCAAACTCAATGTAGACACGGAGATTTTTGGCGTGGTTCCGATAGGTGGTGCTATCGTACGTCCACGTTGATGGAGACTTCAACCCATGAAGGGTGTTGCGCGAGTCCACGGAGGGATCCACCCATGAAGGGTCCATGAAGAAGCAACCTTGTCTATCCCACCATGGCCATCGCCCACGAAGGACTTGCCTCACTTTGGTAGATCTTCACGAAGTAGGCGATCTCCTTTCCCTTACAAACTTCTTGGTTCAACTCCACAATCTTGACGGAGGCTCCCAAGTGACACCTAACCAATCTAGGAGACACCACTGTCCAAAAGGTAATAAATGGTGTGATGATGATGAACTCCTTGCTCTTGTGCTTCAATATAGTCTCCCCAGTACTCAACTCCGTCTCACAGATTTGGCAATGGTGGAAAGATGATTTGAGTGGAAAGCAACTTGGGGAAGGCTAGAGATCAAGATTCTTGTGGTTGGATTGGAATGTCTTGGTCTCAACACATGAGTAGGTGGTTCTCCCTCAGAAAATGAGTAGTGAAAGTGTAGGCTCGTTCTGATGGCTCTCTCTTGAATAGAGAAGGGGGTGGAGGGCTATATATAGCCTCCACACAAAATCTAACCATTACACACATTTGACCCAACTCGGTCAGACCGAATACGTGAACTCAGTGAGACCGATTCAGTTCAAAATGTGAATGTTAGGATTCTTGGTGGGACTGACAAGATTAACTCGGTGAGATCGATGCGGTAGGGTTAGGGCAAAACCTTATCTCGGTGTGACCGATTGCATGAAATCGGTGGGACCGATTTTAGCAATGAGCAAACAGAGAGTTGGTCAGGTAAACTTGATGGGACCGATCGCTCCCTTCGGTAAGACCGAAACGTTACGAAAGGGAAACAAAGAGTTTGCATTGAGAACTCGATGGGACCGATCGCTCATTTCGGTAAGACCAAAATGTTACGAAGGGAAACAGAGAGTTTGCAATCCCATCTTGATGAGACCGAAATCCCTATCGGTGAGACCGAACTGATTAGGGTTTCTTGCTATGGCTTTGTCAAAGGAACTCGGTGGCGCCGGATAGATCAAATCGGTGGGGCCGAGTTTGACTTTAGGTTTAGGACATATTTGGATTTGAGAAAGTGGTTGAGGGCTTTGGACCATATCACTAAGCATTTTGAGCAAGTAGATCATTAAGCAACACCTCATCCCCTTTTAATAGTATTGGCTTTTTCTATGGACTCAATGTGATCTTGGATCGCTAAAATAGAAATGTAGAGTC
Source organism: Triticum dicoccoides (assembly GCF_002162155.2). NCBI lineage: Eukaryota > Viridiplantae > Streptophyta > Magnoliopsida > Poales > Poaceae > Triticum > Triticum dicoccoides. The sequence continues at coordinate 264,897,725 of NC_041393.1, forward strand.
TTGAGCTTTTGCCAATATTTGTCCTTAGCATTTTGAGGGGTCCACATCTCTAGTCCATGCCATTGCCAATCATTGCACTTTCTGAAAAATTTAACTTGAATGGATATTAGTTCAATGAGCTATATGTTGTTATGAATTACCAAAACCACCCGGGGATTAGTTGCACTTTCACAAGTCATCGATCGGTGCGGTGTCAAGCCCCCAAGTGACTAAGTGGTTGTTTCTTGTCACATGGCAGCCACTTCCTATGTAAATCACCTCCAAATGACACCCGTCTAGAGACGTGTAACGCAGGCAGGAGAGAAGGTGGTCGAACTGCCCGGCAAGGCTTGCCGGGCATGCCATGATGTGACACTAAGTGGCACATTTAATGCACTCTACCCTGTCTGCAGAGTTAGGTATGATAGCACTGTTTGCTATCTAATCAGTACACAATGACTGGTTTGCCACTGTGGTGACCCCTTGATCTATAAAAGGAGGGCCGTGGCAACCATAGAGAGGATTCGAACCCTTGTACACTCATACGCGGATAGTCGTTCTCTACCCGAGGAAACCCTGCCGGGCTGGAGTGCTGCATTTCCACCACAATCCACCATCAATCCACCAAAGCAGGAGTAGGGTTTTACACCTCGCGGCGGCCCGAACTTGGGTAAAATTGCCCATGTGATCTCTGTCGTGCTGTGCTACGTTCTCTGCTCTTTTGTGCAATGTGCTCATCCCCCTGCTGAACCACAAGGGGCTCATGGCCCCATAGGTGGACATGGTTTTCCATGACATCTTTGGCGCGCTAGGTAGGGGGAAGCACTTGTGCGACCTCAAGAAGCATACACAACGCGTCATCTTCATTATCGTTTTCTTCATCGACGACCCCATCGTCCATGGAGGACAAGAAGAAGCCCGGTGTCGCAACCCACCCTTCCATCTCGAAGGCCCCGCCGCATGCGAGAAACATTGCCACGGGGGCTGCGGGGACGCCTGGGGATGTGGACGCTGTGGGGGACGTGGTCGGCGCAGGTGGCGTCGTCACCACCTCCCCCGCGCCCGAAGCGGGAGCATGAGGCACTGGAGAAGGACAACACCAAAAACATCCCAGCAGCCACGCTCTACGTGGTACGGGTGGAGAGATCATTCCGTATGCACCTCTCTTCTCGGCCGAAGGGCACAACTCTCGGTATCAAAACCGGCCGATCTCGGGTAGGGGGTCCCGAACTGTGCGTCTAAGGATCGAAGGTAATAGGAGACAAAAGGGACATGATGTTTACCCAGGTTCGGGCCCTCTTAATGGAGGTAAACCCTACTTCCTGCTTGATTGTCTTTGATGAGTATAGGGGTTACAAGAGATGATCTACCTCGAGATCATAATGGCTAAACCCTAGATGACTAGCCTATGTGAATTCTGATAGCCTCTACGAGCTAAACCCTCCGTTTTATATACACACCGGAGGGGCCTAGGGTTGTACAGGGTCGGTTCGTGGAAGAAGGAAATTACATATCTGGACATCAGTCTTGCTATCCAAGCATAGGGGAGTCCTACCCGGACACGGGGAAAGCCTTGTGCCTTGTATCCTCACGGCCCATTAGTCTGGCCCTAATCCAGTAGCTCGGACGCCCAAGGACCCCCTAATCCAGGACTCCCTCGGTAGCCCCCTAATGGCCTTCAAACGACGATGCAGTATCCGGCTTATGCCTTCGGCTTTTGCAAGGTTAGTTCTTTACTGTTTACTAGGAGGATAATAGTCTGACCCTGACTTCCTTATTCCGCCTTTATGACTCCTTTCCCTGTCGCCTCGATTTCCACGCGCTGGGCGAATGCGAATGATCCACAATTTTTCTATTAAAAAGAAAACACCCGGTCGCACAGGGACAATGCCTATATAAGGAGGTCAAATCCTCCAAGTGCCATCCACATCGCACAAAAAAATGCCAAGATTAGCCAGGAAAAAAGCTTCCAAACATGGCCAGTGCCCCAGGCTCTTCCTCGCGCCCCCATGGCCCTCAAGAGGGTGATTGGCAGAGCTGTTCAGCACCTCATCTTTAGTTGTGTCGACTCTAGACACAGGGATATCTTCCCCTCATAGATCTGGTCTCCGTTCGAGCGGGATTGGCCTCAATCGACAATGATGTGATGGCTGAAAGCTTCCCCAACCCCAATAAGGAGGAGACAGTGTGCTTCATTCCATTCCTTCTGCGGGGCTTAGGATTTCCAATCCATCCTTTCTCAGGGGTCTATTGGAATTTTATGGCATCCAACTGCACAACCTTACCCTACGTTTGATTCTGCACATCTCAGGTTTCGTTGCCCTCTGCGAACTGTTCTTGGGTATCAAGGCCCATTTCAAACTATGGAGAAAGTTCTTTTGCCTCATCCCCTGCCATCGAGGAGGCTCTATATTTGAAGCAGGCAGTGCCGAAGTAGGGCGTATAGCTGGATCCGGATACCTCGTTGGAACTCCTAAAGAGATATGCCCACAATGGTCTTCGAAGTGGTTTTATATGGATGACGTCCCATTGCCGGACCCAGTTCGGCGTGGCCTTCCTGAATTTTCCAGTGCTCCTCTAAGGAAACGCCTCAATTGGCACCCCCGAAGTCCCAAGGAGGAGGACAATGTGTAAATAAAAGGTTATTCAACAAGGTTAGATTATTGGCCAATACCAAGCTCTCAATAATCGAGGTTATGGCCATTGCAATAAAAAGATGCATCCAACCTCTCCAGTCCAGAGTAACTCCCTTATGGTGCTACAGCGGAGAAGACGACGCGTCTCGTTACAGACGCAAGGGTCCGGATACCCCGGCCGAACTGACCCTGATCTTGACCGATCTATACAAGGGTGAAAAGGAAGACTTCCTCCGCTTAACCTGTCGGGAAGGTTACTCCATGTACAACCCCATTGAATGGGTAAGATTTCGATTGCTTGTGCTGCCTTATTGCTGTCATGGCATGCTAATCCAATTTGTTCTTTGTTGTTACAAAACAGTCATGGAGGAAGATGACCGAGGAGATTCACTGACCTGCCCCACAGCCAGAGGATCACAATCGCGACGGAGACCCCGGCTTTCGCGAGGATTCGGATATATACATAGAGTTCAATGATGGGGTACTTTATCAAGCCAGCCTTGACGACTCGGAAGTGGCTATCACCGCCGACTACCCCCGCCCCTATCCTTTCTCCATCGTAAGTATTCGAAGAGCTTTCAAAAAGAAGTCCCTACTTGCAATCCGTACTTAATAGGATCGGCGCTCGGCAGACCGCACCTGCTCAAGGGCGGCCCCTTCGCAAGGTAGTCATTCAAAACGAAAGGAGGCTGGGGCGCCGTAGAACCCTCACCGTCTTCAAAAAGGTATGTTCGTTTAATACGTGCCTAGGCACGAGTTTGGATTATTAGAGCTCCCTTCTATCTTTGATTCGGGAGGAACACACAACAAACAGTGGGAAAACGCCCTGCTAGCTGAATGTCAGCCAATCCGGCACCAGACTCGTCAGCTAGGACAAGGGCTGATGCAATGCCAATTCCACCGCCTCATGATGATTCAGATGACGTATCTGTGATGAATTCCAAGGTGGAGAGCGTAATGAATCATCGTAGACTGAAAGAGGCCATGCATGCTCCAGCTTTTTCCGAGCAGGAATTTACCACACTCAGCTCGGTGGGATATATCCGAGCTGCTCGAGATGGACTTGCCGGAATTACTCAGCTGTTCTCGATGCATATACATGTAAGAGTTTGTGTAATCTTGATAGACATACACCAGTAGCCCCCAAGACTTAAAGCGGTGAAGCCAACCGATTTAAGGATCGATATTTCCTACAAGTTCTCAAAGAGAAGAATACTGCGCTATCCCAGGAGCTGAAAACAACCCAGATGCAGCGGAATGCCGTCACCGCCGAACTGGCGGAAATGACAAAGGCCGCAATGAGCACATCCAAGAAGAAAATACACGAGGAGGAAAAAGACAAACAATCCGAAGAGATAGAGTGGTTAAAGGCTCAGTTATCGGCCGCTCAAAAAGAAAATGAGAAGTTGAAAGGCGGCATGTTCAGTATGTCATTTAAAACCACCATAGAGACTCATGTTTAGTCCACAATTCAGAATGTCATAACTCTATTGCTGCAGGTCTATTAACTGGTCGGCCGGAAGAAGAAGTATCCAGATTTCAAGGTGACGTACTGAAGGAGCTATTTGTGGTACATGCGCGGGCCCGAAAGGCCATGAGGAGCATGGTCAAGGCTTTATGGCCATCTGACACCCCTCCAGAAAGTATGGAGGGTTTGGCAAGCCTGTTCAAAGGTGCCCAACGCCGCTTTGAGCTATGGAAGACATCCGCGTGCCGTGAAGGTGCACGAGAAGCCTGGGCGATGGTGTAGACACGCTTCACCAAGCTAGATCCAAATCATATGGCCTGAGTGGGACCGCAGGGACCGGATGGGAAAGAAATTCCTTTGAACTTGGTGTATGACCAAGTAATGATAGCTGCGAAATATTCGTAGGAAGACTGTAGGTTAGATGGTCTGATAGATGAAATAGATAAGGGATAGACATTTGATTCAATATATTAATGTACTTTATGATCAACCTGTATCTTTCAGCCGAACATGTGGAAAATTTGTCATCAAGGCCTTCGGCTTTAACCTCCAAACCAAAAAGGTGGAGTGTTTCCGGATACTATAACAAAAGAAACATTCATTATGTCCAGAAACCAGGCAACCCAGTCATTATGCTCGAACAAACAAAAAATTTAGTTCAGGAGGTATGTTATATTACGTATGTAAGAAACATCTTCCAAGGAGAATAGTTCCATTAAGGGTTCCTTTCCTTGGGTCGGCATGCTGTAATTGTGCCTGCCTACGCTTTGGCCCGTATGACGGAAATACTGTCCCGTAGTGTTAGAAGGGTTACAAGAATGTAACAATCTATCGTTTGATTGCCGACCAATTATTCTCTTAAAAATGCTAGCTTTCGGCTTCACCCGTCTGAGGTACATGTCCGGATGACCCAGTTGTAACAATCGCAGAGGTGCTCCCTTTACACCCTAGCTGAACAATCAGGAACGTAGGGCATTGATGTAGAATGCTACCTAACATAATTTCCAATATAATTCTCTTTATTGTGTCATGAATGTTTAGATCCAAAAGATTCAAGATAAAAGTTTAATATTGACATAAAAATAATAATACTTCAAGCATGCTAACTAAACAATTATGTCTTATCAAAATAACATAGCCAAAGAAAGCTCATCCCTACAAAATCATATAGTTTGGCCATGCTTCATTTTCGTCACACAAAATGCTCCCATCATGCACAACCCCGATGACAAGCCAAGCAATTATTTCATACTTTTGTATTCTCAAACTTTTTCAACTTTCACGCAATATATGAGCGCGAGCCATGGACATAACACTATGGGTGGAATAGAATATGATGATGGAGGTTGTGTGGAGAAGACAAAAAAGGAGAAAGTCTCACATCGACGCGGCTAATCAACGGGCTATGGAGATGCCCATCAATTGATGTCAATGCAAGGAGTAGGGATTGCCATGCAACGGATGCACTATAGCTATAAATATATGAAAGCTTAACAAAAGAAAATAAGTGGGTGTGCATCCAACTTGCTTGCTCATGAAGACCTAGGGCATTTTGAGGAAGCCCATCATTGGAATAGACAAGCCAAGTTCTATAATGAAAAATTCCCATGAAAGTGACAACATAAGAGACTCTCTATCATGAAGATCATGGTTCTACTTTGAATCACAAGTGTGGAAAAAGGATAGTAACATTGTCCCTTCTCTCTTTTTCTCTCATTTTTATTTATTTATATATGGTGGGCTTCTTTGGCCTCTTTTTTTTATTTGGGCTTCTTTGGCCTCTTTTTTTTCATTCGGAGTCTCATCCCGACTTATGGGGGAATCATAGTATCCATCATCCTTTCCTCACATGGGACAATGCTCTAATAATGAAGATCATCACACTTTTATTTACTTACAACTCAAGAATTACAACTCGATACTTAGAACAAAATATGACTCTATGTGAATGCCTCCGGCGGTGTACCGGGATATGCAATGAATCAAGAGTGCCATGTATGAAAAATGATTGGCGGCCTTGCCACAAATACGATGTCAACTACATGATCATGGAAAGCAATATGACAATGATGAAGTGTGTCATAATAAACAGAACGGTGCAAATTTGCATGGTAATATATCTCGGAATGGCTATGGAAATGCCACAATAGGTAGGTATGGTGGCTTTTTTAGGAAGGTATAAGGAGGCTTATGTGTGATAGAGCGTATCATATCACGGGGTTTGGATACACCGGCGAAGTTTGCACCAACTCTCGAGGTGAGAAAGGGCAATGCACTGTACCGAAGAGGCTAGCAATGATGGAAGGGTGAGAGTGCGTATAATCCATGGACTCAACATTAGTCATAAAGAACTCACATACTTATTGCAAAAATCTACAAGTCATCAAACCCAAAGCACTATGCGCATGCTCCTAGGGGGATAGATTGGTAGGAAAAGACCATCGCTCATCCCCGACCGCCACTCATAAGGAAAGCAATCAAAGAACACCTCATGCTTCAAATTTGTCACACAACGGTTAGCATTCGTGCATGCTACAGGACTTGCAAACACCAACACAAGTATTTCTCAATTTCACAATTACTCAACTAGCACGACTCTAACATTACAATCTTTATATCTCAAAACAATTGTCAAGTATCCAACTTCTCATAGTATTTAATGCACTCTATATGAAAGTTTTTATTATACCCATCTTGGATGCCTATCATATTAGGACTAATTTTATAGCCAAAGCAAATTACCATGCTGTTCTAAAGACTCTCAAAATAATATAAGTGAAGCATGAGAGATCAATAATTTCTATAAAATAAAACCACCACCGTGCTCTAAAAAGATATAAGTGAGGCACTAGAGAAAAAGTATCTAGCTCAAAAGATATAAGTGGAGCACATAGAGTATTCTAATAAATTCCGATTCATGTGTGTCTCTCCAAAAGATGTGTACAGAAAGGATGATTATGGTAAACTAAAAAGCAAAGACTCAAATCATACAAGACGCTCCAAGCAAAACACATATCATGTGGTGAACAAAAATATAGCCTCAAGTAAAGTTACCGATAGACGAGGACGAAAGAGGGGATGCCTTACGGGGCATCCCCAAGCTTAGGCTTTTGGTTGTCCTTGATTTTTACCTTGGGGGTGCCTTGGGCATCACCAATCTTAGGCTCTTGCCACTCCTTATTCCAAAATCCATCAAATCTTTACCCAAAAACTTGAAAACTTCACAACACAAAACTTAAATAGAAAATCTCATGAGCTCCGTTAGTGTAAGAAAACAAACCACCACTTTAAGTTACTGTAATGAACTCATTATTTATTTATATTGGTGTTAAACCTACTGTATTCCAACTTCTCTATGGTTCATACCCCCCGATACTAGCCATAGATTCGTCAAGATAAGCAAACAACACACGAAAAACAGAATCTGTCAAAAACAGAACAGTCTGTAGCAATCTATATCGAACGTATACTTATGTAACTCCAAAAATTCATAAATAAACTGGTGGACGTGAGGAATTTATCTATTAATCATCTGCAAAAATAATCAACCTAAAATCACTCTCCAGTAAAAAATGGCAGCTAATCTCGTGAGAGCTAAAGTTTCTGTTTTTTACAGCAAGATCGCAAAGACTTCACCCAAGTCTTCCCAAAGGTTCTACTTGGCACAAACACTAATTAAAACATAAAACCACATCTAAACAGAGGCTAGATGAATTATTTATTACTAAACATGAACAAAAATCAAGGAACAAAAATAAAATTGGGTTGCCTCCCAACAAGCGCTATCGTTTAACGCCCCTAGCTAGGCATTGATAATTTTAATGATGCTCACATGAAAGATAGTAATTGAAACACAAAGAGAGCATCATAAAACATGCGAAAATCGCATGTAAGTCTAACATACTTCCTATTAATAGGCATCTTATAGGCAAACAAATTATCAAGACAAGTAAGATCTAGCATATGCAAGGAAGAAGAAAGAAACAATATCAATCTCAACATAACGAGAGGAAATTTAGTGACATGAAAATTTCTACAACCATATTTTCCTCTCTCATAATAATTACATGTAGGATCATTATCAAATTCAAAAATATAGCTATCACAAAACATATTCTTAACACGATCCACATGTATGCAAAGTTGACACTCTTCCAAAATAGTGGGATTAACATTAACTAAAGTCATGATCTCTCCAAACCCACTTTTATCAAAAACTTCATAATATTGAACATTATCCAAATATGTGGGATCTAAAGTTGACACTCTTCCAAACCCACTTTCAATATTATTGCAAATAGTATTACCAATCTCATATTCATCATGAGGCTTAAATAAATTTTCAAGATCATAGGAAGAATCACCCCAATCATGATCATTGCAACAAGTAGAGGATATAGCAAAACTAGCATCCCCAAGCTAAGGGTTTTGCATATTATTAGCACAACTGACATTAATAGAATTTATAATACCAGCATTGCAATTATGCTTTCCATGCAAAGATCTACCATGAATCACTTCATAAAGTACTTCCTCACAATTTCCAGATTCATGGATTTCAAGCAAAACCTCATAAATATAATCTAGTTAACACAACTCACTAGCAATTGGTTCATCATAATTGGATCTCTTCAAAAGATTAGCAAGGGGATGAGGATCCATATCAATAGATTTTTAGCAAGCAAAGATGCAAGCACATAGAAGGCACATGGCAACACAAGCAAACGAAAAAGACGAACGGAAAAGAGGCGAATAAAACGACAAGGGTGAAGTGGGGGAGAGGAAAACGAGAGGCAAATGGAAAATAATGTAATGCAAGGGTAAGAGTTTGTGATGGGTACTTGGCATGTCTTGACTTGAGCGTAGATCTCCCTGGCAATGGCGCCAGAAATCCTTCTTGCTACCTCTTGAGCATGCGTTGGTTTTCCCTTGAAGAGGAAAGGGTGATGCAGCAAAGTAGCGTAAATATTTCCCTTAGTTTTTGAGAACCAAGGTATCAATCCAGTAGGAGACTACACGCAAGTCGCCTAGTACCTGCACAAACAATCAATAACCTTGCAACCAACGCGATAAAGGGGTTGTGAATCCCTTCACGACCACTTGCAAAAGTGAGATCTAATAAAGATAATAAGATAAATATTTTTGGTATTTTTGTTGTATATATTGGAAAGTAAAGATTGCAAAATAAACGACGACAGAAATTGGCAAGTTAACAAGAAACTAATATGATGTTAAATAGACTCGGGGGCCACAGGTTTCACTAGTGGATTCTCTCATGATATCATATATTACGGTGGGTGAACAAATTACTGCCGACAAATTGATAAAAAAGCGCATAGTTATGAGAATATCTAGGCATGATCATGAACATAGGCGTCACGTCCATGCCAAGTAGACCGAAATGTTTCTGCATCTACTATTATTACTCCATCGACCGCTATCCAGCATGCATCTAGAGTATTAAGTTCATAAGAACAGAGTAACGCAATGGGCAAGATGACATGATGTAGAGGGATAAACTCAAGCAATATGATATAAACCCCATCCTTTTATCCTCGATGGCAACAATACAATACGTGCGGTTCCCTTTCTGTCACTGGGATCGAGCACCGCAAGATTGAATCCAAAGCTAAGCACTTCTCTCATTGCAAGAAAGATCAATCTAGTAGGCCAAACTAAACCGATAATTCGAAGAGACTTGCAAAGATATCAAATCATGCATATAAGAATTCAGAGAAGAACCAAATACTGCTTCCCTCCTGCCTCGTGGCCGCCTCGTTGCGTCTCCGACTTCCACTCCAAGTCTCCTGGATTGCGTTTGTTCCAAGAAAGATCCTCGCGAAGGTTTCGTTCCGTTTGGATTCCGTTTGATATTCCTTTTCTGGGAAACACTGAAATAGGCAAAAAAAACAGCAATTTGCACTGGCCTTCGGTTAATAGGTTAGTCCCAAAAATAATATAAAAGAGCATAATAAATCCCATTAAACATCCAAAACCGATAATATAATAGCATGGAACAATCAAAAATTATAGATACGTTGGAGACGTATCAGGCATAAACACAGGAGCAAGCAACCCATCTTGGCAAGAACTTAAGTCATAGAAATGCATATAATGGCAAAAGAGTTTATATAAACAAACGACATATAAATTGTGAGCTCTAGGCTCTGAATAATAATAAGCTTCGATTTAAAGAAGCCCCCAGTCATGGTGGGGTGTATACATTTTAAGATGTGTACCCCTTAAGAGTTAGGCCTATCCGAACATATCCTGGGGAATGTATAAGAACGAGAAAACAAAAACAAATGAAGAGGGAAGGAAAAAGGGCGAAAAAGAGACAGGTGAAACTTTTGCGTAGAATCTTCGGAGCCGAGCAGCGTTCCATGGATTCGGCTCTAGGCGATTATCTGATGCATTACGAAGGCGATAGTCTCCTCATGTGAGAACTGCATCTATAATGAAGGGACCCTCCCATTTAGGTTTGAGCTTGTCCTTCTTCTTCTTCTCTGGGAGGCATAAAACGAGTTCGCCGATATTATAAGTCTTGGTCCGCACTTCTCTTCTTTGGTATATCCGAGCTTGTTGTTGATAGAATGCGGAACGGGCTCTTGCAATATCACGCTCCTCTTCCAGTCTGTCTAGGTCGTCCTGCCGATCGAGCTTGGTTTCTCTCTCTTCATACATGCGCACTCGAGGTGAGTCATGAATAATGTCGCAAGGCAAGACAACCTCTACGCTGTACACCATGAAAAAGGGCGTGTATCCGGTCGTGCGATTGGGCGTGGTCCGCAATCCCCAGAGTATGGAATCGAGTTCCTCGACCCAGTGTTTATCTGACACCCGTAGGGATCGCACTAGTCTGGGTTTGATGACGCTCATTATCAGGCCATTGGCCCATTAGACATGACCGTTTGTTTGAGGGTGGTATACAAAGGCGTAATCGAGCTTCATGCCCAAGTTAGCACACCAATTTTTTACCTCATCGGCTGTGAAGTTGGAGCCATTATCAGTGATGATGTTGTGTGGGACACCATAACAGTGTACCATGCCTGATATAAAGTCGATCACTGGCCCGACTTCAACCGTTTTGACTGGCTTGGCCTCTGTCCACTTAGTGAATTTATCCACCATAACCAGCAAGTATTTTTTCTTGTGGCCTCCCCCTTTAAGGGTCCGACCATATCTAGCCCCCAGGCCGCAAATGGCCAAGTGATGGGGATTGTTCTTAAGGCAGTGGGCGGCATATGACTTTGATTGGCGAAAAGCTGACATCCCACACAACATTGTACAAGGGCCTGTGCATCTGCTCGGGCCATTGGCCAAAAGAAACCCGTATGGAAGGCCTTGCTTACGAGGGCCCGAGCTGCGGCGTGGTGGCCACCAAGACCAGTATGTATTTCAGCCAGGAGCTGCCGCCCCTCCTCTTCGAAGATGCATCTTTGAAGGACTCCAGTAGTACTTTTCTTGTAGAGTTCACCTTTGTGAACTTTGTAGGCTTTAGAGCGTCCAACTATGCGACGGGCCTCATTCTGGTCATCGGGGAGTTCCTGCCTATTAAGGTAGGCCAGGAAGGGTTTGGTCCATGAAGTAATGACGGCCATGATTACATGGGCGGAAGGTGCCATTTCAGTGCCCGAGCCCCCAATGATACCAGAAGAAGGCCCCACGGTGTGAAATTGAAGTGCATTTGCTGGGAAGAAGGAAAGGGGCAGAGATACACAGGGGTATGTGCGGCTCACACATTGGATCGAGGGCTCTGGTGGGAAAAGCCTTCTGGCATGGATTTCACTGGCCCATAGCCCGCCAAGCTGCAGTTGACTTGGTCACCAAATGTGAAGCCTGCCAGTTCCATTCCAAGAATATCCATCTGCCTGCCCAAGCTCGTCAGACAATCCCTTTATCATGGTTGTTTTTGGTTTGGGGGCTCGACATCTTGGGGCCCTTCCCCCGTGCTACCGGGGGCTTTAAATTCTTGTTCGTTGCAATCGACAAGTTTACAAAGTGGCCGGAAGTAGAGCCCATGAGAAAGGTGACTGCTCAGTCAGCTATCAAGTTCTTGAAAGGATTGGTGTGCTGCTTGATACGTCTCCAACTTATCTACTTTTCCTAATGCTTTTCCTCTTGTTTTGGACTCTAATATGCATGATTTGAATGAAACTAACCCCGGACTGACGTTGTTTTTAGCAGAACTACCATGGTGTTGTTTCTGTGCAGAAATAAAAGTTCTCGGAATGGAACAAAACTTTGCGAGGATTTTTTATGCAATAAAAGAGAATTTCTGGAGCCAAGAACCATCGGAGGGGGGCACCTGGGTGGGCACAACCCACCAGGGCATGCCCCCCAAGCGCACCTAGGTGGGTTGTCCCCACCTGGTGGCCCCGCAAACCCTGAAACCGACTATATAAAATCACATATTTCTAGAAAAACCCAGGGAGAAAGAATTATCGCATTCCACAAGACAGAGCCACTGTCACCTCCTGTTCTTCATCGGGAGGCCAGATCTGGAGTCCGTTTGGGGCTCCGGAGAGGGGGATCTTCGATCTTCGTCATCACCAACCCTTATCCACCACCAATTCCATGATGCTCCCCACCAGGAGTGAGTAATTCCTTCGTAGGCTCACTGGTCGATGAGGAGTTTGATGAGATTCATCATGTAATCTAGTTAGTTTTGTTAGGGCATGATCCCTAGTATCCACTATATGTTCTGAGATTGATGTTGCTATGACTTTGGCATGCTTAATGCTTGTCACTTTGGGCCTGGGTGCCATGATTTCATATCTGAACCATTTATGTTATCACCATTATATTCATGTTCTAGATCCGATCTTGCAAGTCATAGTCACCTACTACGTGTTATGATCTGGCAACCCCGGAGTGACAATAGTCGGGACCACTCCCGGTGATGACCGTAGTTTGAGGAGTTCATGTATTCACCATGTGTTAATGCTTTGTTCCGGTTCTCTATTAAAAGGAGGCCTTAATATCCCTTAGTTTCCAATTGAACCCCGCTGCCACAGGAGGGTAGGACAAAAGATGTCAAGCAAGTGCTTTCCATAAGCACGTATGACTATTTACAGAATACATGCCTACATTATAGTTATGAACTAGAGCTAGTGCTATATCGCCCTAGGTTATGACTGTCACATGATGAATATCACCCAACAAATTACCGATCCAATGCCTACGAATTTACTTTATATTGTCTTGCCAAGTTACCACTGCTATCATCACTATTGCACTTGCTACAAAATTACTACGATCACTATTACTGTTACCATTGCTGCTACTACTATTATCAAAACTATCATATTAATTTGCTACTGATCACTTTGCTGCAGATAATTAATCTCCAGGTGTGGTTGAATTGACAACTCAGCTCCTAATACTTACAAATATTCTTTGGCTCCCCCTGTGTCGAATCTATAAGTTTGGGTTGAATACTCTGCCATCGAAAACTATTGCGATCCCCTATACTTGTGGGTTATCAAGACCTTGTTCTGGTGCCGTTGCCGGGGAGCATAGCCATATTTGTTGAGTCACTTGGGATTATTATCAATTTATCACTATGAAGAATCTGGAAGATGCTAAGACTAAGACTTATCCCTCTAAGACGAGTGGAGGTAAGGAACTGCCGTCTAGCTCTGCTTTAGATTCAGCTTCTTGCAACACCACCACATGCTATTAATCCTAATGTGTCACAAGTTGTTGATGATGCTACTTCTGCTATGAATGATACTTATGATGTTGCTAGTACCTTGCTTGATGATGATGATGTGCCACTAGGTGACTTTCTTGATGAACAAATTGCTAGAGTAAGAATGTATGATATTGTTGAAACTGATGATGAGCTTAAAACTAAAAATCTTGAAACACCTACTAGAACTAGCCCTCCTAGATATGAATTTCCAAAAGTATCGGAAGGTTATGTTATGAATGAGGAGACAACTAGAGATATTCTTGCTTGTAAGGATAGAGATGATCTCGAGAAATTATTATGCAAGTATAAAGAAAAATCCTTGAAAGCTAGAATGCAATATGATCCTAAGTTTGCTACTTCACCTATCTTTGTTGATGATAAGGATTATGATTTCTCTGTCGACCTAGAGTTAATTACTCTGGTTGAATATGATCCTTTTCATGGTTATGAAACTGAAACTGTTGTGGCACATGCTTGGGGGAGGCTTTGCCAATTGCTTAATGCTTTGCCTGATCATCCTCTTAAGGAAAATGAAATACTTGATATCTTCTATAATGGACTAACCGATGCTTCTAGGTATTTCCTAGATAGTTGTGGTTGTTGTGTTTTCAGGGAACGAACTATGAGTTTGAAAATTACATTAGAAAGCAAGATCACTTCAATGCAAATGTTATGAAACAATTGAAATACAATTCTGATATGTTTGCTCGCCTGAGTGACTTGTTATTTAGAATCTCAAATGATGTTAGAGGTGTGGGAAAGCATGCTTCTATGGTTCAAACCCAGTTAGAACAAGTTGCTAAATCTCAAAGAGAGCTGCTAGATGAAATGAATAATAAAGCAACTAGATGAGGTAAAATGACTCAGGAACCACTTTATCCCAAGGGACACCAAAAAGAATTGAACAAGACTCTAAAAGAGTTAACACTGATGCACATAGTCCTTCTAAAAGAAAAAGAAAAATGATAGGACTTTTCATGCCTCTAGTGAACCTGAAGTAGAAAAACCTCCTGATAATGATAATGAAGTTTCTATCTCTGATGCTGAAACTTAGTCTGTGTAGCGACCAGACCTCAAACATTCTGATCTGTGCATCAGTGTCATCCCTGGATCGGTAATGCTGACATGCACAGTACTTGAGGATTTATAATAGAGTAGCAATCACACACTTATTACATCGAATGTCTCAAAAGAGAACTTATTACAATAATATGGCTTAAGGTCATCCAAGTCGATAACAGCGGAAGGCTTGGAAGATAAAGTGAGTCCATCAACTCCAACGGCATCACTGAGTGAAAGACAACGACCTATGGCACCTTACTCGTCATCTGAAAAGTCTGCAACATGAACGTTGCAGCCCAAAACAGGTCAGCACATGGAATATGCTGGCAATGTAACACATAGAGTAATGAACAGAATAAAAGCTATCACTACATGCATATATGGCTGGTGGAAAGCTCTATGGTTACAATTTTGCATAAAGCCAATTTTTTCCTACAACAAAGGAATAAATTCTATTTAACTATCATGGTGGTTGTTAAACATTTAGAAGGTTCCTCCAACTCAATCCCAATTAAGCATCATCATTAACCCGGTCAAATTAAATTAAGAATGATGAGGTCAACATGATAATCCAAGAACTAGATACTCAAAATGTCCATAACTGGAGACACGGCTAACCATGATTAGTTTGTACACTCTGCAGAGGTTTGCACACTTTTCCCACAAGACTCGAATACATCCATGGTTGGAGATTCGAGACACAGTCTTTCTGAAACAATAACTCTTTACTCTGGGTGGACAGTTACACCTACTTTCCCCTACATGTGCTAGCCCACCACTGAAAGAGGTCTTGCAATATACTCAACTATGCTAGAGCCCATAATAGCTTGTGGCTGCACACTGAAGTTTGTAGCATGAATAATCTTATGATCCCTTTGAGCCTGGGTGGCAGACCGTAGGATGATCACACGGGTACTCCGGGATATCCTAGGACAACACTAGATTCTCCAGGTGCCCTGACAACCACTTGGTACTCCAGGGTGCCTCAAGCAATCCACCCAGATGTGTATTTAAATAGCCACCTTAAGTTAACCATTAATATAACTCTCGCATCTGTCATGAATCACTCAAACCAAACCACGCCTACAAGCATAGCATAGCAATATAAGCATAACGTAGAAGTAACTCCCAATGTTTGATAGTAAACAGGGTAATAGGTTCTACCTCATCATCTACTTCCCAAAACCCACATGTTAATCAGATCCTAACCATGCAATTGTTTGAGGATTGATCTAATGCAATAAAACCGGGTAGTAAACAGGTATGATCAAAGTGTTACTTGCTTTGCTGATGATCCACGAAACCTAGAGACTCGTAGTAGCACGCTTCACACTCCGGTACTCTATCGCAAACAAACAAAGCATACAATAAGCACTCAACTGGAAGCACAGGTAAAACTCAAATAAGAGATCTAACCAGAAAGTTCAACTTAAGAACTCCGCTTTGCAAAAAGAATCAAATCAAACGAAGCAACGAAACTCAAACTGCGAAAGAAACAAGATCCGTTTACTAATCTGGACTAAAGTAAAATTTTACAGTACCAAAATCTTGTTCAAGTTGAATAACCAGAAAGAGGGCTTCGAGACGAAGATCTAGGCGCCTGAATCGCCTGATTCCGATAAACAAGCGAAAAGATAAACTAAAACAAAAATCAGGGCAGAAATCGCGATCAAAAATAATCGCGGAAAAACCCTGGAAAAAGAAAACTGACGAACAGGCTAACGAATGAATATTCGCTATCTGCGGCTAACGAGTGGACACCGTTCGTTAAAACGAACGTACGGACAAACGCCCGCTGTTTAGCTAAACCGAGAAAATAAAACCGATCTAATCAAAAAATGAAACTAGGATTTACGAAATAAAACGATCGGTTTTAGAAAAAAAAACAGCGCATACCTCGTGGAACGGGACGGCAGCAGCGGCGGCGTACTCCGCGGTGTGGCGACGGCATCCGGCAATGGCGGCGGCTGGCGGCGGGGGCTAACGGAGGCGGCGGGCGGCGCGGCGGCGTACTCCGGCGGGCGGCAGTGGGCGGCACTGGCGGCGGCGGGGTGCGGGGCTGGGGCGGCTAGGGTTCGGCCGGGTCGGGCCCTCGGCTTGAAAAGGCCGGCCAGGCTAGTGTCCAGGTTGGACACAGCCCGGTAGGTCGGTGGGATTTTTTTAAAATAATTCCGTCGCGCAGAAAAATGAAGAAAAGAAATACTAAACGGACTCCGAAAATCATGAAATAAATTTTCCCTGTCCTCTTAAAATATAGGGGACATAGTGAACATTTATTTGGGGCTCTAATGAAATTTTGAAAAACACACTTTTTTCCTAATTGAAATAAAATAGTGATAAAACTCCGAATAAAATTCTTATTTGATTTGAATATTGAACCCCCACTATTTCTTTATTTTGGAGAAGTCATTTTATCCCCTCTCTTATTTTCACATAATAAATATTCGAAGAGAAAAATAATTAAAATCAAACGGTCCTCTTTTCAAAATTTGAGAAAACTCAAATATGAAAATAACGAAATCCCCAACTCTCTCCGTGGGTCCTTGAGTTGCGTAGAATTTCTAGGATCAACTCAAAATGTAATAAAATATGATATGCAATGATGATCTAATGTATAACATTCCAAATTGAAAATTTGGGATGTTACAAACCTACCCCCCTTAAGATGAATCTCGCCCTCGAGATTCGGGTTGGCTAGAAAATAGGTGCGGGTGATCCTTCTGTAGGTCTTCCTCCCTTTCCCAGGTGGCTTCATCCTCTGTATGATGGCTCCACTGAACTTTGCAGTACTTGATAACCTTGCTACGTGTGACTCGGCTGGCAAACTTGAGAATATTGACCAGTTTCTCCTCGTAGGTCAAATCGCTATCCAACTGAATCGCTTTCAGTGGCACTATATCTCTCAAAGGGATATCGGCCATCTCTGCGTGGCACTTCTTCAACTGGGAAACGTGAAACACATCATGAACTCCTAACAATCCTTCGGGCAACTCCAACTTGGAAGCAACATCTCCCATACGTTCCAAAACCTTGTATGGTCACACAAAACATGGTGCTAACTTTCCCATAACTCCAAATCGCTTAACTCCTCGAAGTGGGGACACACGAAGATACACTCTGTCTCCGACTTCATAAACGGTCTCCTTGCGTTTAGAATCCGCATAGCTCTTCTGCCTGGACTGGGCTACCTTGAGTCTATCACAAATCAGCTTAACCTTCTCTTCAGACTCCTTTATCAAATTTGGTCCAAACAACTAACGGTCTCCAACTTCATCCCATAGCAACGGTGTCCTGCACCTCCTTCCGTACAAAGCTTCAAAAGGGGCCATCTTCAAATTGGCTTGATAACTGTTGTTGTAAGAGAATTCTGCATATGGAAAATTGTCGTCCCAACTAGATCCATAATCTAGTGCACAAGCTCTCAACATGTCCTCCAGAATCTGATTGACTCTCTCGGTCTATCCATTTGTCTGTGGATGAAAGGCTGTACTGAACTCTAGCCTGGTACCCAAAGTCTCATTCAACTGATTCCAGAACTTTAAGGTAAACTGGGTTCCTCTATCTGATACAATGGTCCTCGGAACTCCATGCAGACATACGATCCTGGTCATGTATATCTTTTCCAACTTAGCACTGGTGTAAGTGGTCTTCACTGGGATGAAATGAGCTACTTTCGTCAATCGGTCGACTACAACCCATATCAAGTCATAGCCTGAACGAGTCCTGGGCAATCCCGTGATAAAATCCATGCCTAGCTTATCCCACTTCCATTCGGGTATCGGCAATGGCTGTAGCAATCCTGCTGGCTTCTGATGCTCTGCCTTCACTCTCTAACATACATCACAAACTACTACATACTCCGCAATATCCTTCTTCATTCTGGTCCACCAGAAACTGTCCTTCAAATCTAGATACATCTTGGTGTTTCCTGGGTGAATCGAATACGGCGAATCATGGGCCTCCTGCAGAAACAACTTTCTGATCTCCGGCTCATTAGGCACATATACGCGGTCCTCAAACCATAAGGTATCGTGCTCATCCTCATGAAATCCTTTAGCCTTTCCTTTGCTCATCCTTTCCTTTATCTCGGCAATCTCCTTGTCCGTTTTCTAAGCTTCTCTGATCTTATCCATCAAATTAGACTGAATCTCCAATGCTACTACATAGCCTCTCAGAACTATCTCCAAACATAGCTCATGAAGATCCTATGCTAACTCCTTGGGTAACTCTCCGGTCATGAGTGTATTGACATGACTCTTGCGGCTCAACGCATCGGCTACTATGTTAGCCTTTCTGGGATGATAATGCAACCTCATATCATAATCCTTGATGAGCTCCAACCATCTCCTCTGCCTGAGATTCAACTCCTTCTGCATGAAGATATACTTCAGACTCTTGTGATCTATGTACACCTCACAATGGTTTCCGATGAGAAAATGTCTCCATGTCTTCAACGCATGCACTACAGCTGCTAACTCCAAATCATGTGTAGCATAGTTCAACTGGGGTTTAAGCTATCGTGAGGCATATGAAACAACTCTACCCTCCTGCATAAGCACTGCTCCAAGTCCTCGATGAGAAGTGTCGCAATACACTTGATAATCCTTGCGTTGATCTGGAAGAATCAACACTGGGGCTGTAACCAAGCGTTTCTTCAACTCCTGAAAACTGGCCTCACAATCCTTAGTCCATTTGAACTTGGTATCCTTCTTCAACAACTCCATCATGGGCTTTGCAATCTTAGAGAAATTCTCAATGAACCTCCTGTAGTATCCTGCGAGTCCAATAAAACTTCGGATCTCTCCAACTGACGTGGGTGCTTCCCAATTTTTCACAGTGACAACCTTGGTGGGGTCTACTGCTATTCCTTCTCCGAATATAACATGTCCGAGGAATCCAACTTCCTTCAACCAAAACTCACACTTGCTGAACTTGGCATATAACTGATGTTCTCTGACTTCCCAAGTACCAAATGCAAATGCTCGTTATGCTCCTCTTCATTCTTCGAGTAGACCAATATGTCATCAATGAACACCATGATGAACTTATCCAAAAACTTCATAAACACCTTGTTCATCATGTTCATGAAATATGCAGGTGCGTTAGTCAGACCAAATGACATAACAGTATACTCATATAGCCCGTACCTTGTGGTAAAAGTTGTTTTAGGTATATCCTGCTCTCGAATCTTCAGCTCGTGGTATCCTGATCGCAGATCGATCTTGGAAAATACTTTAGCTCCTTGCAACTGGTCAAATAAATCATTGATCATCGGCAGTGGGTACTTGTTCTCGATTGTCACTTCATTCAATCCTCGATAATCGACAACCATCCTCAATGATCCATCCTTATTCTCCACTAGAAGCACTGGTGATCCCCAAGGTGATGAACTTGGGCGAATATAGCCTTTATCCAGTAACTCCTTAATATGCTTCTTAATTTCTCCAAATCCTTTGCGGGCATCCTGTACGGTCTCTTAGATATTGGCCCTGTGCCTGGCAAAAGCTCAATCAAAAACTCGATGTCTCTATCCGGTGGCATGCCTGGCAACTCCTCTGGAAATACATCAGGGAAATCCTTCACCACTGGTACTTCCTCCTGTACAACTCCTGATAAGGAATTCACTTGAGTCCTCTTCGGCACATGCCAGGATACATACTTAATCCTCCTTCCTTCTGGGGTGGTGAGCATAATCGACTTACTAGCGCAATCGATGTTCCCTCCGTACATCTATAGCCAATCCATACCCAAAATCACATCCAAACCTTGCGACTCCAGAATTATCAGGTCTGAGGGGAAAACATGCCTACCTATGGTCAATGGCATCTGAAAACATCCTTGGCTTGCCATATGTTCCGCTCCTGGCGAGCTTACTAACAAGGTGTTCTAAGAACTTTAGTGGGCAACTTATACTTATCCACAAATCCCCTTGATATGTATGAATGCGATGCACCAGTATCAAAAAGAACGATTGCAGTAAATGACTTAACCAAAAACTTACCTATTACTGCATCTGGTTGTGCTTCAACCTCCTCCACGTTAACGTGGTTCACTTGTCCCCTGTTGAAAGGGTTGGGCTTCTTCCCAGAGCTTCCATTGCCATTTCCATTCTTAGCTTCAGAACACTCCGTGGTGTAATGTCCATTCTTCCCGCACTTGAAACAAGTAATGTGACTTAGATCCTTCTTGGCGGGCATTGCTGGGTTGGAACGGTTCTGGCCGTTGCTTCCTCCATTCCCATTCCCATTCTTGGGGCCACTATGGTTGTGAGAACTCCTTCCATTCACATATGACCTCCATGGTTATGGTGAATGTGTCCTCCCGAGTTTGGGGTAAAACGGGGCCTCTGCGGAGCTCCTGAATTGTACTTCCCTTGTCCATACTTCCTCTTGCGGTTATCAATCTGTTGTTGGTTCCCTTCAATCATGAGAGCTATATCCACCAACTCCTGGTATTTGTTGAAGGTTGCCACCATCAACTGCATGCTCAGCTCATCTCAGTCCTTCCAGAAACTTCTCCTGCTTAGCTGCATTCGTAGCAACGTCATCCGGGGCATAACGTGCTAGCTTACTAAAATCATCCACATAGTGGCCCACTGTGCGTCCTCCTTGGCACAAGTTGTGAAACTCGCGCTTCTTCATGGCCATAGCTCCTGCTGAAACATGGGCAGTGCGAAAAGCCAGCTGAAACTGGTCCCATGTGACAATGTTGATGGGGTAAGTGGCTGTGAAATTCTCCCACCATGATGTTGCGGGTCCATCAAGCTGATGTGCGGCAAAACACACTCTCTCCGCATCTGTGCATCCTGTAGTGGTCAACTCCCTTCCAATCTTGCGGAGCCAATCATCTGCAACTATCGGCTCGGTGCTACTGGAAAACACCGGCGGATTCAGCCTTAGGAAACGGGCTAAGTGATCAACAGGTAGTGGTGGTGGTGGGTTGTTGTTGTTATTGTTCCCTTGATTCTGATTCTGGACTAGTATCTATATCAAAACATTCTGCTGCTGGATCAACTGAGTGAGCTCCAGCGGGAAAGCAAATCTATTGTCGCGTCTCAGAGGCATCTGATGGGTTTAGAAAAGATGAGAAAACAGAATAGAATGAAATCTAGAGGGAAAACACTACCCATATGCACATGAGACAAACACAAACATATCACTTCAATCAATTCAAACAAGGGCATGCAATCGGTCTAACTATCATTACAAAAGTGCTCAAACTATACTATATACATGGGGAAAATACTACTACTGATATGGTGGTCGACTAGAAAACTTGATCGGTGGAAGACTCCATGATATCTGCTCTAGCTTCATCAACATAGTCATCATCGCTATCATCGGGGTCTGAGTCGGTGTCGTCGATGATGATGTAGTTCTCCGGACAAGTGGAATCGTCGTCTTCTCCTCCTGGCGCGGGGTCTCCCATGAATACTCCTAGCTTCCTCGTCAAATCGTCATTCTTCCCCACGAGTATCGTCATTTCCTCCTCATATCCATCGCGTGTGGACTTGAGTTCTTCCTCCAGCTCCGTGATCCTGGTCATTGCCTTTTTCAGATCTATCATGCATGCGCACATCTGGTTCTCCTGGCGACAAAAGTGCTGGTTTAACTCTTGGATGAAAGCTGCAATGGACCTATCCTTCCTGGTGCTGATCATCTCCCATTGCTCATCTCGGCGCCCACAAATCTGGTAGATAGTATCATTCAGGTCCTTGTGGTAAACTTCTCCAATGCGTCCCATAGTGATGTGGGCTACCATGCTCTTTCC
Source organism: Triticum dicoccoides (assembly GCF_002162155.2). Lineage (NCBI taxonomy): Eukaryota > Viridiplantae > Streptophyta > Magnoliopsida > Poales > Poaceae > Triticum > Triticum dicoccoides. The sequence goes on from NC_041393.1 coordinate 264,920,337, forward strand.
TAGACTCCAGGTTGGTGCATCAAAGGAAAACTCTATGGGCTCAGTGACTGGCATGAACGTCCTTCCTGGAACTTGAACTCGAATCATCCAACACTCCTCTTCTGGTAAAGTGGCGATGTAGGTCCAGGTGAAGCTTGGTATTCCGATGTTCAGGTATCTAGTAACTTCCTTCAAGTGTCGTCCAAAAGGTGTATCTTCATCCGGTTGTGTGAACTTGTTCCTTGCATCTGCCATCCTATGGAGTAGAAAAGGGTGAGGAGTCAGAAATGAGAAGAGAGTAGTGATCTAGGGCTTTAGCTTAGTGGTCGTGTCCTACAGTCAGCGTGTGCTCTTATACCATCTTGTAGCGACCAGACCTCAAATAGTCTGATCTTAGTGCATCAGTGTCATCCCTGGATCGGTAATGATGACACACACAGTACTTGAGGATTTATAACAGAGTAGCAATCACACACTTATTACATCGAATGTCTCAAAAGAGAACTAATTAAAATAATATGGCTTAAGGCCATCTAAAATCGATAACATCGGAAGGCTTGGAAGATAAAGTGAGTCCATCAACTCCAACGACATCACCGAGTGAAAGACAACGACCTATGGCACCTTACTTGTCGTGTGAAAAGTCTGCAACATGAACATTGCAGCCCGAAACGGGTCAGCACATGGAATATGCTAGTAATGTAACACATAGAGTAATGAACGGAATAAAAGCTATCACTACATGCATATATGGCTGGTGGAAAGCTCTATGGTTACAGTTTTGCATAAAGCCAATTTTCCCTACAACAAAGGAATAAATTTTATTTAACTATCATGGTGGTTGTTAAACATTGAGAAGGTTCCTCCAACTCAATCCCAATTAAGCATCATCATTAACCCAATCAAATTAAATTAAGAATGGTGAGATCAGCATGATAATCCAGGAACTAGATACTCAAAACGTCCATAACCGGGGACATAGCTAACCATGATTAGTTTGTACACTCTGCAGAGGTTTGCGCACTTTTCCCCACAAGACTCGAATACATCCATGGTCGGAGATTCGAGACACAGTCTTTCTGAAACAATAACTCTTTACTCTGGGTGGACAGTTACACCTACTTTCCCTACATGTGCTAGCCCACCACTGAAAGAGATCTTGCAACATATTGAACTATGCTAGAGCCCATAATAGCTTGTGGCTGCACACGGAAGTTTGTAGCATGAATAATCTTATGATCCCTTTGAGCCTGGGTAGCGGACCGTAGGATGATCACACGGGTACTCTAGGATATCCTAGGACAACACTAGATTCTCCAGGTGCCCTGACAACCATTGGGTACTCTAGGGTGCCTCAAGCAATCCACCCAGATGTGTATTTAAATAGCCACCTTAAGTTAACCATTAATAATAACTCTCGCATCTATCATGAATCACTCGAACCGAACCACGTCTACATGCATAGCATAGCAATATAAGCATAACGTAGAAGTAACTCCCAATGTTTGATAATAAATAGGGTAATAGGTTCTACCTCATCATCTACTTCCCAAAAACCAGATGTTAATCAGATCCTAACCATGCAATTGTTTGAGGATTGATCTAATGCAATAAAACTGGGTAGTAAAGAGGTATGATCAAAGTGTTACTTGCCTTGTTGATGATCCGCGAAACCTAGGGACTCGTAGTGGCACGCTTCGCACTCCGGGTACTCTATCGCAAACAAACAAAGCATATAGTAAGCACTCAACTAGAAGCACGGGTAAAACTCAAATAAGAGATCTAACCATAAAGCTCAACTTAAGAACTCCGCTTTGCAAAAAGAATCAAATCAAACGAAGCAACGAAACTCAAACTGCAAAAGAAACATGATCCGTTTACTAATCTAGACTAAAGTAAAATTTTACAATACCAAAATCTTGTTCAAGTTGATTAACCATAAAGAGGGCTTCGAGACGAAGATCTAGGCGCTTGAATCGCGTGTTTCTGATAAACGAGCGAAAAGATAAACTAAAACGAAAATCAGGGCAAAAATTGCGATCGAAAATAATCGCGGAAAAACCCAGGAAAAAGAAAACTAACGAACAGGCTAACAAATGAACGTTCGTTGTCTGTGGCTAACGAGTGAACACCGTTCGTTAAAACGAACGTACGGATGAACGTCCGCTATTTAGCTAAACCGAGAAAATAAAACCGATCTAATCTAAAATAACGAAACTAGGGTTTACGAAATAAAATCGATCGGTTTTAGAAAAAACTGGCAGCTACCTCGTGGAACGGGACGGCAGCAGCGGCGGCGTACTCCAGCGGGCAGGCGACGGCGTCTGGCGACGGCGGCGGCTGGCGGCCGGGCGAGCGGTTGGCGGCGCGGTGCGCAGCTGGGACCGCGCGGCGGCATACTCCAGCCGGTGGCAGCGGGCGGCGCTGGCGGCGGTGGCGGCGGGGTGCGGGGCTGGGGTGGCTAGGGTTCGGCTGGGTTGGGCCCTCGGCTTAAAAAGGCCGGTCGAGCTAGTGTCCAGGTCAGACACGGCCCGGTAAGTCGGTGGGTCTATTTTTTTAAAAAATAATTCCATTGCGCAGAATAATAAAGAAAATAAATACTAAAGGTGAAAGTGCAACTATCCTTAGGTGGTTTTGGTAATTCATAACAACATATAGCTCATTGAGCTAATGCTATTCCAAGACAAATATTTCAGGAAAGCTCAATGAATGGCATGGCATGGATGATGAAAGTGGATCCCTCAAAATATTAAGGACAAAGGATTGGCTCAAGCTCAAAAGCTCAAGACTCTACATTTTACATTTTAGTGACCCAAGATCACATTGAGTCTATAGGAAAAGCCAATACTATCAAGGAGGGATGAGGTGTTGCTTAATGAGCCTCTTGCTTCAAGTGCTTAGTGATATGCTCCAAAAACCCTCAACTACTTTCTCACATCCACATATGACCTAAACTGAAAGTCAAAATCGGTTCCACCGATCATTTCTATCCGGCGCCACCGAGTTCAAATGTCATAGCCACTGCCACAAACCCTAGGCAAATCGGTCTCACTGATAGGGATCTCAGTCTCACCGAGATGGGATTGTAATCTCTCTGTTTCCCTTCGTAACATTTCGGTCTAACCGAAGTGAGCGATCGGTCCCACCGAGATTGCAATGTAAGCTCTCTGTTTCCCTTTTGTAACATTTTGGTCTCACCGAAAAGAGCGAATCGGTCCCACCGAGTTTACCTGACCAACTCTCTGGTTAGCTAATTACCAAAATTGGTCTCACTGAGTTTGTGTAATCGGTCTCACCGAGATTACGTTATGCCCTAACCCTAACCATATCGGTCCTACCGAGTTGCATGTCGGTCCCCCCGAAAACCGTAACGGTCACTAGATTTACTAAATCAGTCCGACCGAGTTTGTTGATTCGGTCCCATCGAGTTTGGTAAGTTGTGTGTAATGGTTAGATTTTGTGTGGAGGCTATATATACCCCTCCACCTCCTCTTCATTCGTGGAGAGAGCCATTAGAACAAACCTACACTTCCAGCATACATTTTCTGAGAGAGAACTACCTACTCATGTGTTGAGGCCAAGATATTCCATTCCTACCATATGAATCTTGATCTCTAGCCTTCCCCAAGTTGCTTTTCACTCAAATCTTCTTTCCACCAGATACAAATCCTATGAGAGAGAGTTGAGTGTTGGGGAGACTATCATTTGAAGCACAAGAGCAAGGAGTTCATCATCAACGCACCATTTGTTACTTCTTGGAGAGTGGTGTCTCCTAGATTGGCTAGGTTTCACTTGGGAGCCTCCGACAAGATTGTGGAGTTGAACCAAGGAGTTTGTAAGGGCAAGGAGATCGCCTACTTCGTGAAGATCTACCACTAGCGAGGCAAGTCCTTCGTGGGTGACGACCATGGTGGGATAGACAAGGTTGCTTCTTCGTGGACCCTTCGTGGGTGGAGCTCTCCGTGGACTCGCGCAACTGTTACCCTTTGTGGGTTGAAGTCTCCATCAACGTGGATGTACAATAGCACCACCTATCGGAACCACGACAAAAACATCCATGTCTCCAATTGCGTTTGAATCCTCCAAACCCTTCCATTTACATTCTTGCAAGTTGCGTGCTTTAATTTCTGTTGCTCATATACTCTTTGCATGCTTGCTTGAATTGTGTGAAGATTGCTTGACTTGTCCAAAGATCGCTAAAATCTACCAAACTCTAAAATTGGGAAAAGGTTAAGTTTTTAATTGGTCAAGTAGTCTAATCACCCCCTCTAGACATACTTCAAGGTCCTACAAAGGGACTCCAAAAATCCTGAAATAAATTTTCCCCGTCCTCTAAAAAATATAGCGGACAAAGTGAACATTTATTTGGGCCTCTAATGCAGTTTTGAAAAACGCACTTTTTTCCTAATTCAAATAAAATAGCGATAAAACTCCGAATAAAATTCTTATTTGATTTTAATATTTAACCCCCAAAATTTCTTTATTTTGGAGAAGTCATTTTTCCCCTCTCCTTTATTTTCACATAAGAAATATTCGAAGAGAAAAATAATTAAAATCAAACGATCCTCTTTTCAAAATTCGAGAAAACTCAAATAGGAAAATAATGAAATCCCCAACTCTCTCCTTGGGTCCTTGAGTTGCGTAGAATTTGTAGGATCAACCCAAAATGCAATAAAATATGATATGCAATGATGATATAATGTATAACATTCCAAATTGAAAATTTGGGATGTTACAATCTGGTAATGAACACTCACCTTCTGATAATGAAAAAGATAGTGATGAGGTTCATGAAAATACTCAAACAAATAGTAAAGAACCAGACAATGATGTTGAGATAGAACCTATAGTTGATCTTGATAACCCACAACCCAAGAATACACGATATGATAAAAGAGATTTTATTTCTAGAAAACACGGTGAAGAAAGAGAATCGTGGGTTCAAAAACCTATGCCCTTTCCACCTAAGTCAACTAAAAAGAAAGATGATGAAGAATTTGAACGCTTTGCTGAAATGCTGAGGCCAGTCTTTTTGCGTACTCACTTGACTGATATCTTAAAAATGCCACCTTATGCAAAATACATTGAAAGACATAATCACCAATAAGAGAAAAATACCAGAAGCTGATATCTCCACCATGCTTGCTAATTATACTTTTAAAGATGGAGGACCTAAAAACTTGGAGATCTGGGAATACCAACTATACCTTGCTCCATCAAAATAAACTATGTGAAAACTGCTTTATGTGATTTGGGAGCTGGTGTTAGTGCTATGCCTTTCTCTTTATATAAAAGACTTGATTTGAATAAACTCACACCTACCGAAATATCTTTGCAAATGGCTGACAAATCAACTATCGTACCTATCGGTTTTTGTGAGGATGTGCCCGCTGTTGTTGCTAATGTTACTATTTTGACTGACTTTGTTATACTTGAGATGCCCGAGGACGACAACATGTTGATTATCCTTGGTAGACACTTCTTGAATACTGCAGGGGTTGTTATTGATTGCAACAAAAGCAAGGTCACTTTTCATATCAATGGTAATGAGCATACGATGCACTTTCCGAAGAAACAATTCCAAGTGAATGGTATTAATGTTATTGAAAAATCTCCAACAATCACTGTTGGAAGTTTTCAACTACCTCTACCTACTTCTTAAAAGAAATTTGAAATGCTTATTGTTGGGGACATTCGTATCCCCATTGAGGTAACTTAGTGATTTATGAAAGTTTTCGGTTTCATGCTAATCGAAAGTGGTTGTTAATAAGACTTGATCAACCTTATTAATGGATCATTTTTGAGGGGTATGAAGTTGATGAATCTAGTAAGCACTACCTTCTGTACCTACTTTTTGTTTTTTGTTTTTATTAGTTAAATAAAATGAAATTCCATGTTTTGTCTGTTTTCTGAATTTCCCGTGGAGTAAAAAATGACCCAAAATTAGAAGTTCTTAGAATGCTCTGAAAATTTAATACGATTTTTTTCTTAATATTTAAGAATTTTTGGTGCAAATAATATCAGAGGGAGGTGCACCAGGTGGGCACAACCCACCTAGGCGCGCCAGGACCCCAGGTGCGCCCTGGTGGGTTGTGGTCCCCACGTGGGTCCCCTAACTTATCTCTTCATACCAGTTCATCACCTACCTCCAGAAAAAAAATCACCATTGCTCTCTCTCTCTCTCTCTCTCTCTCTCGTGTTCTTGCTGTCAAACATGCCGATTTCGATCTCTTCGCTCGAAGCTCTGTTTCGGGGGATTGTTTCTTGGTATGTGACTCCTCAGTTTGTCCAATTAGTTTTTGCTTTAGTGGTTTATATTTTGAATAATTATCTACTCTTGGTGCTGTTGTAGATGAGCTTGCATGTTGAATTCTTAGAGTTCTAAGTAGTTTGAATGCTTGCTATGGCCTCTATGTATCCTTATGAGTAGTTGCTACCAATTTTATAAAGTATTGTTGAGAAATTTTTGTGGACTAAATTTTTTAGAATTTTGTTCATAGGAAAAAGATGAATATCTTTAGGAAGTTTTATTCCAAGAAGAACTCCAAGGGAGTCATTGGGGAGTCGTCTGATAGTGATCTCCATACTCGGTGATTGGCGGAAGTACGGCCGTGTGAATGGCCGCATACCCCGTTCATGGAAGGGGGCGGAATCCTTCAAGAGTTTGCACAATATGCGGCTAATGCCGACCTCACCGACTTCATCGCAGCTGAACGTGAACAGTATCATCTCCTCACAAACTCCTTTGTGCAAAGTTTTAATTTCCTTCCTAGGAATACTCCTCCTGAGGTGCAGTTTAATTTATACGTTGAACCCCATCAGATACCGTTTACTGAGTTCTGTGAAATATGCTTGCTTCCTTCTGACGGTGGTTTGGTAAAGCCTAGGCCTACGGAGTTAGATGGTTTTTATCGTACTCTGATAGTGGGTGGTGAGAGAGGGGTCTCGAGTATCACCACCACTCTTGCATTTTCCTGCTGTTCATTATTTTACTCTTTTCATTGCAAAATGCTTGCTTGCTAGAGAGAAGGTGGGTGCACTCAGTGCCCGAGACCTTATTGTTTTGTGATGTGCACTTGAAGGCGACAACACCTATAGCTTGGGATCTATTGTGGCACATCACCTTCACATTAATCCAAGGGTAAAATACATGGAGGTATTTAGGCCACTCGTTTGGCGGCCTGCTTTAACGTTCAGATACACTTGCATGATTATCCTTTGCCCAAGGATTGCCTAGATCGCGCGGCCATGGAACACCGCTAGTTTATTGCTGCCGATTACCCTAACATCTTTATTCCGTATAACCTGATTTTCAGTGTGAGAACTCGTGATATTATTCCATTGCATGCACCTGCTTTGTTTGATGCTATTGCCAGGGGTGGATACAGGATTATGCCTGCGGATATCATCGCCTACCAGAACAACCAGGCTGCAGCAAAGGAGGAGCCTCAGCAGTGGGATCCACAGGTGCCCGCTCCTCAGCAGTTCGACATGGAACCCCATGGTTTCTTCGACTACTGACTGAGTATGTATATTCCCACCGACATTACATTCATGTTCAGACATTTCATCAGTGTCCACACCTTTTCGTTGTATTATCCATGCTTAATTTATTTTCTCGCTTTCTTCTTGTGTGTTTGAAAAACCTTGAGAAAATACAAAAATATTTCTTGTTTCTTTTTTATTTTTCTTTCTAGAGTAGTTAGTTGTAGCACTAAAAAGAAAACCCAAAAAGATTTCCTTGTTCTTCTTTTGCTTGTTGGGAGCTTTCCCGTGTAAATAGTTTTTCTCATTTTTGCTTTTCCCTTTTATTTGCTTGTTCAAGAAAACCAAAAACTTCAAAAATATTTTAGTATGTTTCTCTGAATTTCTTTTCTTTTTATTTGAGTCATACCGAGGAGAAGTCCACGATGAAAATGTTGAGTGTCTCTCATATGCATAATTGTTGATCTAACAAAGAGCCCATTTTACCTTGTCTTCTCCTGTTGAATAAAATGTTTACAGATTCCATCTTAGTCCATGACACTCTTACACTATTATTATTTTCACATCGTTCGGTCGTGCAAGTGAAAGGCAATAATGACGATATTTGATGAACTGGTCGTGGCAGAGAGAAACGGGTATGAACTCGACTTGTTCTGTTTTTGTAAATATGTTTAACCTAGTATCCATGATTCAGCCCATTATGATTAAACATGTTTGCAATTACAATTAGAGATTATAGTTTCTCATGCCATGCATAAGTAGCTAGGGGTGGATAATGATTTATCTTGGAATCAACATTGCGTTAAAATGATTGTGATGTAGTATGATGATATGGTATCCTCCTCTGAATGTTCGACTGGCTTGACTTGGCACATGTTCATGCATGTAGTTGATCAAAACCAACATAGCCTCTATGATATTTATGTTCATGGTGTTCATATCCTACTCATGCTAGTGTCCAATGTTACTTATGCATAATGCAGGTTCATGACCGTTGTTGCTCTCTAGCTGGCCGCTTCTCAACCTATTTGCTAGCCTTCGCCTATACTATGTGGGATTTTTGCTTGTACGTCAAAAACCTTGAACCCAAGTTATTCCAGATGAGTCCACCATACCTACCTATATGCGGTATTACCCTGCCGTCCTAAGTAAATTTGCATGTGCCATCTCTAAACACTTCAAATAATTATCCTTTTTTTGTGCCTTGATCGTTCATGGAACGACAGGAGGTAGTTGGTATCTTCCATGCTAAGTGGGTTATTCTCGGGATGAGTGTTTATTCACTCACCAGAGGGCAGTAGTAGGGATTCCCAGTCCCGAACTCAAATTGCAAATAATTAAACAAAACTCCCTCTGGACTGTTGTTGGTATGGACGGCACCCGTTATTTCGTACAAGCCATGGAGTGTGATTGTTGGTGGAGGGGGAGTAAACCTTTACTTTTATCGCTTGGGAACCGCCACTAACGTGCTTAGCATGGAAGATATTGATAACTGATGGTCGTGAAGTAAACAAGAAGGGTGCATTTCTCAAAATATCATTTACCTTTGTTTTAAAAACTTGAGCTCTCACACCGCAGAAAATCACTGCTTCCCTTTGTGAAGGGACTTTCTATTTACTTTTATGTTGTGTCATCACCTTCTAAAATAAGCGCCAGAACCTGAGAGCACTATGGTCATGTTGATGCATTGTGTGTAGCTAATGTTGGGCGCATCATGACTTGATTTTTTCTACCATGAATTACAATGTTTAGTCGCTGCTTGAACTTTGGAGGTGCTCTACATTTATGTTTTGCGGTCTCAGAAAGGGTTAGCGAGATACCACTATTGCCATATTATATCATGGTTGTTTTGATAACGTGTTGCTATTTGAGATATCTTATTATTGCTCGCTAGCTAATTATGTCATTGATATGAGTTAATCTAATTTTTAAGAGATATTGTCGGCATGGTTAGTTATAATACTGGCTGAAAACATGGGTGCTGTTTAAGCTTATTTATGCAAACAAGAGCAAAAGAGTTCATAAAAGTCTTTCTTTTTCACTTTCAGTTTATCAACTGAATTGCTTGAGGACAAGCAAAGGTTTAAGCTTGGGGGAGTTGATATGTCTCCAACATATCTACCTTTCCTAACGCTTTTCCTCTTGTTTTGGACTCTAATTTGCATGATTTGAATGAAATTAAGCCTGGACTGATGCTGCAGCAGAACTACCATGGTGTTGTTTTTGTGCAAAAATAAGAGTTCTCGGAATGGAACGAAACTTTGTGAGGATTTTTTATGCAATAAAAGAGAATTTCTGGAGCCAAGAACCACCGGAGGGGGGCACCTAGGTGGGCACAACCCACCAGGGCACCTCCTCCTCGAGGCGCGCCCAGGTGGGTTGCCCCCACCTGGTTGCCCCGCAAACCCTGAAACCAACGCTATAAAATCACATGTTTCCAGAAAAAATCATGGAGAAAGAATTATCACATTCCACGAGACGGAGCCGCCGTCACCTCCTGTTCTTCATCGGGAGGCCAGATCTGGAGTCCGTTTAGGGCTCCGGAGAGGGGGATCTTTGATATTCTTCATCACGAACCCTTCTCCATCGCCAATTCCATGATGCTCACCACTGGGAGTGAGTAATTCCTTCGTAGGCTCGCTGGTCAGTGAGGAGTTGGATGAGATTCATCATGTAATCTAGTTAGTTTTGTTAGGGCCTAATCCCTAGTATCCACTATGTTTTAAGATTGATGTTGCTATGACTTTGCCATGCTTAATGCTTGTCACTTTGGGCCCGGGTGCCATGATTTCAGATCTAAACCATTTATGTTATCACCATTATATTCATGTTCTAGATCTGATCTTGCAAATTATAGTCACCTACTACGTGTTATGATCCAGCAACCCCAGAGTGACAATAGTCGGGACCACTCCCAGTGATGATCGTAGTTTGAGGAGTTCATGTATTCACCGTGTGTTAATGCTTTGTTCCGGTTCTCTATTAAAAGGAGGCCTTAATATCCCTTAGTTTCCAATTGGACCCCGCTGCCACGAGAGGGTAGGACAAAAGATGTCATGCAAGTTCTTTCCATAAGTGTTGGGGATATGACTATTGGGTATGAGCTGCCCAGGAGGGGCTGGGTTATACCACTGGTGGCTTACCAATGAAGATGGCAGATCATACAAGCCCGTTGACGGCCCAACATCCAGAGGTGACTTAAGGCCCAGGAGGATGAACTGCCATGCTTGTATGACTTGTATTGTAAGTCAAGCATAGTTAGTCACCGAGTCGGACACGTTGTGTATGAGCCGGCCGGGACTCCGTGAGCTGCCGAGCGTCAACCTGTGTATATAAAGGGATGACCCGGCGGCGGTTTAGGGCAAAAGAAAGAAGAGATCGAGAACTAGGTCAAGCGTATTCGCTCCTTGGTAATCAAAACCCTAGCAATACCACCTCAAACTGGATTAGGCTTTTACCTTCACCGCAAGGGGCCGAACCAGTATAAACTCTCTGTGTCCTTTGCCTCGATTAACCCCTTTAAGCTAACCTAGTTGCGATGGCTCCATGACGAAGTCCTTCTGCTAGGACATCTGTCGTGGCAATTCCACGACAGTTGGCGCCCACCGTGGGACCAGCGCACGGTGGTTTCGAGTTCTTACAAGGCAGCTTTGAAGGGATCAAGGGATACACTGTCGACCGGATGATCAAGAGTTATTGCGACAATCTCTACATCGATGATGCAGGCTAGGGCCCCAAGGCCACCTCAATCGAGTACGTGTACCGGGTCCCCTTCGGCGGAATCCATGTCTTCATCGGCAAGATCGGCGAATCGGGCCCTGAGTTGGACATCTGCATTGAGATCATCGAGACGGCTCAGCGTGCACGACCCGCCCGAGTTCAAGCCGCTGTGAAACGTGCCTTTGTTGGTTTCATCCATGGGGCGGAAGTTGAAGAAGGATCTGTGTCTGGCGGTGAGACGGCCATCTACTCTAATGGTGAATCGTCCACATGCGAGACTAATTCAATGTATCAACAGCAAGATGGTCGTCTTGGGGGTTGTTCCGATGGTGACGGTATTCCAGACCCCTATGAGCTGCCGAATAGGGTCGCGATCTTCATGGCCGGGACACAGACGGCGCTTGGCTCAACAACCGTCGCGGCTATGACCTCCAACTCAACGGCCGCCACGGCGCGCCCGCCGGCTTAAGCTTTGACAGTGTTATTGGAGGCTTTGGCGACTCTGGTGGAAGTGGAGGTAACCCCGGACAACCAGGAACAACACAAGCTGGATGTGGCGAAGCTGCGAGATGAGATAGCTCAAGTCAAGGAAGAGCTGGCGGGTGAGAACGCTAGGATGGCTGCAGAGCGGGCAGCTTTGGACGCCCAGGCACAACGGATTCAGGTATAGGCTTTCCGGCTCATGTTGGATCAGAACGCTTCAAACGAGATCATGAGGAGGAGGCACCAGAGTCATATACCCCCGGTTTATGAGCCGAGGAACCTCTTCAACACACCTGGAGTAGGAACCAGTGATCCACCGGTGGTAAACTGGGCGATCGAAGCGCCTGGGACTGGAGCGCCGGTTCAGCCGTGCGCGATGGATCCGCTGCGTTTGAATAATACTCCACCTCAACATGTTCAGACACCTCCGGGTCATTATTCTAACCCCCTGGACAATATGATTGCCCCTGCAATGCGATTGGCGGCTCTACCAGTTGAAGGCGAGTCTCCAACGGCGGTAGAGACACGGAGGGCCAGAGAGCTTCTTTAGACAGCTGTGGCTCAACAGGCGGCTTAGTCTTACAGTCGCGAGCGGATTCACTCAACCCCTCGTTCAAGCCAGAGTTATAGCAGGCACATCGACTCACTGGCAGTTTCAAGCAGTGAACAACAGCGCAACCAACCTCATGGACATGACCCAGAGCGTGGAGATGCCGATGCTCAGACTTTGGTGGATCAGGGCAGAGCGCGTCGGGAGGCCGAGCTGGTGGCTCAGCAAGCGGCTCATCAATATTCTCCGGTTTATCCATCAGCTTTGGTGGAGGCAGGAGTGACCTCTAGAACCTTGGGTGTGCCATGTTTAGTGCCGGCTCTGCGTAACAAGCGTTTGCCCAAGGATTTCAAGGGTCCTGGTGCCTAACTACACAGCAGATCAGCCCCCTGAAGCTTAGATTGAAAGTTATGAGATGGCAATGGATATGCTGCATGCGCTAAGTATTTCACCATGATGTTGGATGGGACGGCTCGTACTTGGTTGAAAGGGTTGCCTGCCAACTCCATTGGATCATGGGCCGAGCTAAAAGCCTGATTTATCCAGAACTTTAAAGACATGTGAAAGCAGCCTATGTCAATCATGGATTTGGACTCCTGTGTCCAAGGTGAGGGTGAGTCAACAACCCATTGGGTGCGCCGGGTCTCAGCCATCCTACACTCATCGGATCGTATCAATGCCGGTTCCGCACTCCTGATGTTGGAGAAGAATTGTCGTTTCATGCCCCTTAAGCAGATTAAACGCCACTGCAATGACATGGGGGAGCTAATGGTGGCTCTCGTCAAGTATGTCGACTCTGGTAGTACCAAGGACCCCGAGTCTATTGATGAAAGGTCGGATAAGGGAAAGAAGAGCTGCAACACGAAATGGCAGCAGCATAACCCGGCAAGTCAGGGTGGCAATGATAAGCGCGAAGCTGATGGTAATTTGGATTTTGTGGCCAACACCAATACGCAGAATAATAGTCAGCACTGCAAGGGAAAGCCCCCCCTCGGTTTGGAGGGCCAAAGTTCAATCTTGAGGTGATGATGAATCAGCCCTGCCTGAAGCATGGTACGTGGGGAAAGTCGGCCACTCACCTCTGGAAGGATTGCTTCATTATGAGGGAGTATAGAAATTCCAATTTTTTCCAGAACAATCATGGGCCGGATGGCGGCTCAGGATTCGGCTCTCACGGTCCGGGTTATGGTGGTGGCGGTTCTAATTCCGGTTTCCAGGGCCAAGGCAATCAAGGTGGTTTTAATCAACAGTCTGGTCAAGGGAATCAGCAGCAGCAGTCTAGTTATCAGAGTAACCGAAAACAGTTGAATAGTGGACAGTACCATGTTTTCACCACGAGTTTATGCAAGCGGGATCAGAAACTTCATAAAAGGGCAGTGAACATAGTTGAGCCAGCGATTCCCCGTTACTTGCGATGGTCTGAACACCCTATTCTCTATAGTCATGAGGATCACCCGCCCCGAGTTGATAATCTGGGTCATTTGGCTCTGGTGGTGGCGCCTCAGGTTGGAGGGTACAGATTTACTAAGGTACTTATGGACGGGGGCAGCAGTATCAATATTCTGTATTATGAAACTTTTCGTCGCATGAGCTTGATTGACAAGGATCTTAAGCCATCAAACACTGTCTTTCACGGCGTGGTGCCTAGTAAGTCGGCATATCCAGTGGGAAAATATCTTTGGAAGTTGCTTTTGGAGATGATCATGATTCCAGATCTGAGACATTGACTTTTGAGGTGGTTAAAATCAAGAGCCCTTATCATGCTCTGTTTGGGCGGTCGGCTTATGCTAAGTTCATGGCAAGGCCTTGTTCTGTTTATTTGCAGCTTAAGATGCCGAGTCACAAGGGCACCATTACAGTGCATGGAAGCAGGAAGATAGCCTTGGAGTGTGAAGAAGACGATGTTGCTTATGCTGAGTCTATCTATGCAACAGAAGAATTGAAGTTTTATAAGGTTAATGTTGACCCAACGGATATGACATCTTTGAATAAGCCAACCATAGAGCATGACCCCCTGTTGAAATTTAAGTCAGCGGATGACACTAAGCTAGTTGACTTCATTCCTGGCGACTCATCCAAGCAGTTCAGCATCAGTGCTAATCTGGATCAGAAATAGGAAAGCGCGCTCATCAAGTTCATCCGTGAGACCCGGGACATCCTTGCATCGAAACCCTCAGACATGCAAGGTGTAGTTGAGGGAACTCGCTGAGCACACTCTCAATAATGATCCAAGGTTTAAACCGGCCAAGCAATTCCTTCGATGTTTCAATGAAGAGAGGCGCAAGGCCATTGGTGAACAAGTGGCCCGGCTCTTGGCGGCTGGGTTTATTGTTGAAGTTTTTCATCCTAAGTGGTTGGCTAACCCGGTGCTGGTACTTAAGAAAAATGGTACTTGGCGTATGTGTGTGGATTACACGGACTTAAACAAGGCCTGTCCGGCTGATCCCTTTGCTCTCCCCCGTATTGATCAGATTATTGATGCTACGGCGGGTTGTGAGCGTTTGAGCTTTTTGGATGCTTATTCTGATTATCATCAGATCAAGGTGGTAGGTAAGGACCAGGTGAAGACAACTTTCATCACTCCCTTTGGAGCCTTCTGTTATGTGTCTATGCCTTTTGAGCTCAAGAGTGCCTAGGCGACTTACCAGCAGTGTGTGCAAAATTGCCTTCATGATCAAATTGGGCATAATGTTCATGCTTATATGGATGATATTGTGGTGAAATCCAGGAAGAAGGAAACTTTGATAGATGATTTGAAAGAGACCTTTGACAATCTCCGGGTCTACAAGGTGATGCTTAACCCGGCCAAGTGTGTCTTTGGCATACCTGCAGGCAAGCTCTTAGGCTTTCTGGTTTCTGAACAGGGTATTGAAGCTAACCCGGAGAAAATAAACGCTATCACTTCCCTGGCTAAACCGGCGTGTATTAATGATGTTCAGTGTCTGGCGGGTCATATTGCGGCCTTAAGCCGGTTCATAAGCCGGCTGGGTGAAAAGTCTATTCCTCTATACCAGATGATGAAGAAGACGGATCACTTTGTATGGAGTGACGCTGCTGATCAGGCATTTGAGGCCTTGAAGAAACAGTTAGCCGAGCCATCGGTTCTTGCTGGTCCCATTCATAAAGAGCCCTTATTGTTGTATGTGGCTACCAATAGTCGAGCTGTTAGCATGGAAATTGTGGTGGAAAGGAAGGAATCAGGAAAGGAATATCTGGTTCAGCGGCCGGTTTACTACATCAGTGAAGTGCTCATTGAGTCCAAATAGAGGTATCCGCATTGGCAGAAGCTTATATATGGGGTGTTCATGGCTAGTCGAAAGCTAAAGCTATATTTTCTGGGTCATCCCATCACTGTGGTTAGTTCTGCTCCCTTAGGGGATATTATTCAAAATAGAGAAGCCACAGGTTGGGTAGCCAAGTGGGAAATTGAGCTTGGACCCCATGGTTTGAAGTATATGCCTCGCACTGCCATCAAGTCTCAAGCACTTGCGGACTTCATAAATGATTGGACAGAGCTGCAGATGCCTAAGGAGAAGCCAAATAGCACATATTGGACTATTCACTTTGATGGATCCAGGCAATTGGAAAGCTTGGGGGCTGGAGTTATCTTAACTTCCCCACGAGGTGATAAATTTTGTTATGTTTTAAGGTTGATGTTCCCTTGTACTAACAATGCAGCTGAATATGAGGCCTTGCTCCATGGTCTTCGTATGGCTAAGGAGATGAACTTAAGCCGGGTGAGGTGTTTTGGTGACTCAGATTTGGTAGCTTAGAAAGTCTTTGGCACTTGGGATTCTAAGGAACCACTCATGGCGGCTTATCGCCGAGAGGTTAATGCTATTGCTGGTCACTTAAAGGGCTATAAGTGGAGCATGTTGATCGAAGGAAAAACGAGGCAGCTGATGCATTAAGCCGGTTGGGATACCAGCGTAAGCCGGTGCGACCCAATATTTTCCTTGATATTATACATAATCCTTCAGTCAAACCGCCTACAGAGGAAGATCTTGCCATTCCTGACCCGGAGGCACAACTGGTAGGAGCTCTTCATGCTATTGCTGATTGGACAGTTCCATATTTAGCGTATATGACCCGGGGCGAGTTACCTAAATATGAAACTTTGGCCAAACAGATAACCGGCGGTCTAAGTCAATGACTATTGTTAATGGAGAGTTGCATCATCGCAGTGTTACGGGGGCGTTTCAACATTGTGTCTCTCCTGAAGAAGGTTGTGAGATCCTACGAGAGATTCATGAAGGAGATTGTGGTCATCATTGTCGGTGTCAAAACCGGCGGATCTCGGGTAGGGGGTCCCGAACTGTGCGTCTAAGGTCGATGGTAACATGAGACAGGGGACACGATGTTTACCCAGGTTTGGGCCCTCTCTATGGAGGTAATACCCTACTTCCTGCTTGATTGATCTTTATGAATATGAGTATTACAAGAGTTGATCTACCACGAGATCGTAATGGCTAAAACCTTAGAAGTCTAGCCTGTATGATTATGATTGCCTCTACGGACTAAACCCTCCAGTTTATATAGACATCGGAGGGGACTAGGGTTGTACAAAGTCGGTTACAGAGAAAGGAATCTTCATATCCGAAAACCAAGCTTGCCATCCACACCAAGGAGAGTCCCATCCGGACATGGGAGAGAATCTTCTGTCTTGTATCTTCATGGCCCATCAGTCCGGCCCATGTCCAACAGGTCGGACGCCCGAGGACCCCTTAATCCAGGACTCCCTCAGTAGCCCCTGAACCAGGCTTCAATGATGAGGTGTCCGGCGTGCAGATTGTTTTCAGAATTGCAAGGCAGGTTCCTCCTCCGATTACTCCAAAGCATTCTTCGAATGTGTCCGGCTCTGCAAAACAAGTACCACACACAACCGCAGAGAGTATAATATTTCACGAGTCCAATCTGCTGACAACTTTTGTAGCGTGACATCACGTCCCTACCCGGTCATTATTTTGAACCATTTTTAGCCTCACACTCCATATTTCGTGATGCGGTTTTATTGGCACGTCTTGTCAAAACAGAGATCGTGTCCCCTTATTGCGGGATTCTCATCAATACAGGCGTGGGTAATCCAACCGTGCCGCCTACACGGCCCTTGGGGAATAGGCAAGTTTTAAGGCGAGTGGGGAGGCACTTGATATTCGCTACCTTTATAAGGAGATAAGGATTCACCCCTTTCACCCACGCCTTCTCTCTCTGCCTACCCATTCTCGAGCTCCAGCACCCAAGTTCTCATCCTTTCCGCCTCAAGAAAGCACTCCAGCCATGTCCGGATCTGGAGTGCAGGGCAAATGGATGGTTTCCTCCGTCAAGGAGAAGGACATTACCAAGCTCCGGGAGGCCGGGTATTTGGCCAAGGAAGTTGCCCACCGGCTTCTGGTCAAGGGACAGATCGTCCCCACCCCAGAGCCCCATGAGAGGGTAGTGTTCATCCCCCACTTCGTTTGCGGGTTGGGATTTCCTCTCCACCCATTCATCCGCGGACTCATGTTCTACTACGGGCTGGATTTCCACGATCTGGCCCCCAACTCCTTCCTCAACATCTCAGCCTTTATTGTCGTGTGCGAGGCCTTCCTCCGCATCTCACCTCACTTCGGAATGTGGCTAAAGATCTTCAACATGAAGCCGAAGGTGGTGGATGACCAACATGCAGAGTGTGGAGGTGCCATGGTGAGCAAGATGCCCAACATCATATGGCCCAAGGGTACTTTCGTGGAAACCGTCAAAGGGTGGCAACAGCAGTGGTTCTATGTCATAGAGCCACGCGACTCCACCTGGGCCGCGGCTCTCTAATTAACGTCCGGGGCCCCAATGCGGCTCACCTCCTGGCTAGAGAAGGGCCTGGACTGGGCCTCATCGGACGAGCTGACAGCGCTGCAGATGCGCATCAAGAGCATAGTCGACAAGAACATCAGCTTGTCAATGTGATCCAGGTGATGCTTTTTCGCCGGATCCTTCAATGCCAAGGCCGGACCTATAATTTGTGGGAGTTTGATCCGGCCAAGCACCAGATCCTGCAACATTTCTTCGGTGTTACGCACGAAGGCATTTGGCAGGTGCTCTTCAAAGCCAATGAGACGTGGCCGAAGGAGGCCGAAGACCGTGGGTACAACCTGACCCATCCCACCAGCCCGATAAGTTTTTCGTGTTTTCAAGGTGTATCCCTTACTTATACACTCAAGGAGAATGTCTGAGCTTCCCCATATTACTTTTTCAGGGCTGGACAAAGAAGGTGGAGCAGATCAAGTGTCCAGCTCCCCTGCCCGAAGACCCAGAAATCCCACTTCTGACAAAGATGCTGGTTCCGGCGCCCTACCAGGCGCCGGAGAAGAAGGCCAAGAAGAAGGCCAAGGGGACCAGAGGTGGCCTCCGCCATAAGGGCACTTCGGACATGACGTCCGAAGAAGCCGAGACCCACTCCCCACCCGCCACCGACGACAAGGAGGAGGAGGAGGAAGCAAGCAACCCCCCCCCCTAAGGGGAGGAGGAAAGAAAAGGGCGGCCTCCACACATCTAGAGGATGAAGCGTCTAAGAAGGGGAGAGCCTCCCTCACGGACAACACCGTGCTGGATACTGACAGCAGCTCGGAGTGGCGTAATGTAGGCATGTATTCCGTAAATAGTCATACGTGCTTATGGAAAAGAACTTGTATGACGTCTTTTGTCCTACCCTCCCATTGCAGCGGGGTCCTTACGGAAACTAAGGGATATTAAGGCCTCCTTTTAATAGAGAACCGGACCAAAGCATTAACACATAGTGAATACATGAACTCCTCAAACTACGATCATCACCGAGAAGTATCCCGATTATTGTCACTTCGGGGTTGTCGGATCATAACACATAATAGGTGACTATAGACTTGCAAGATAGGATCAAGAACACACATATATTCATGAAAACATAATAGGTTCAGATCTGAAATCATGGCACTCAGGCCCTAGTGACAAGCATTAAGCATAGCAAAGTCATAGCAACATCAATCTCAGAACATAGTGGATACTAGGGATCAAACCCTAACAAAACTAACTTGATTACATGGTAAATCTCATCCAAACCATCACCGTCCAGCAAGCCTACGATGGAATTACTCATGCACGGCGGTGAGCATCATGAAATTGGTGATGGAGGATGGTTGGTGATGACGACGGCGACGAATCCCCCTGTCCGGAGCCCCGAACGGACTCCAGATCAGCCCTCCCGAGAGAGATTAGGGCTTGGCGGCGGCTCCGTGTCGTGAAATGCGATGAAACTTTCTCCTTGATTTTTTCTCCCCGAGATGGAATATATGGAGCTGGAGTTGGGGTCGGAGGAGGTCCAAGGGGACCACGAGATAGGGGGGCGCGCCCCCCTGTCTCGTGGACAGGCCGTGGGCCCCCCTGGCACTAATTCTTTCGCCAAAAAATCTTATTAATTCCAAAAAGTGCCTCCGTGGATTTCCAGGACATTCCGAGAACTTTTCTTTTCTACACATAAAACAACATCATGGCAGTTCTGCTGAAAACAGCGTCAGTCCGGGTTAGTTTCATTCAAATCATGCAAGTTAGAGTCCAAAACAAGGGCAAAAGTGTTTTGAAAAGTAGATACGTTGGAGACGTATCAACTCCCCCAAGCTTAAACCTTTGCTTGTCCTCAAGCAATTCAGTTGATAAACTAAAAGTGATAAAGAAAAACTTTTCCAAACTCTGTTGCTCTTGTTGTTGTAAACATAAAAAGCCAACATTCAAGTTTCAGCAAATATTACGAACTAACCATACTAACAATAACACATAGGTCTCACAATTACTCATATCAATAACATAATCAGCTAGCGAGCCATAATAATAAAACTCGAATGACAACACTTTCTCAAAATAATCACAACATGATATAACAAAATGGTATCTCGCTAGCCCTTTCTGAGACCGCAAAACATAAATGCAGAGCACCTTTAAAGATCAAGGACTGACTAAACATTGTAATTCATGGTAAAAGAGATCCAATCAAGTCATACCCAATATAAACCAATAATAATGAATGCAAATGACAGTGTGCTCTCCAGCGGGTGCTTTTTAATAAGAAGGGTGACGACTCAACATAAAAGTAAATAGATAGGCCCTTCGCAGAGGGAAGCATGGATTTGTAGAGGTGCCAGAGCTCGATTTTAAAATAGAGATTGAATAACATTTTGAGCGGCATACTTTTGCTGTCAATGCAACAACTATGAGATGGCTGTATCTTCCATACTACATGCATTATAGGCAGTTCCCAAACAGAATGGTAAAGGTTTATACTCCCCCAACCACCAACAAGCATCAATCCATGGCTTGCTTGAAACAACGAGTGCCTCCAACATACAACATCCCTGGGGGAGTTTTGTTTAATTATTTTGATTTGCTTTGATCGTTTTGGATCATGGGACTGGGCATCCCAGTTACCGGCCCTTTCTTGTGAATGAGGAGCGGAGTCCACTCCTTATGAGAATAACCCACCTAGCATGGAAGATATAGGCAGCCCCAGTTGAAACATGAGCTGCTCGAGCATAGAAAATAGAATTTCATTTGAAGGTTTGGAATTTGGCACATACAAATTTACTTGGAACGGCAGGTAAATACCGCATATAGGTAGGTATGGTGGACTCATATGGAACAACTTTGGGGTTTAAGGAGTTTGGATGCACAAGCAGTATTCCCGCTTAGTACAGGTGAAGGCTAGCAAAAGACTGGGAAGCGACCAAATGAGAGAGCGACAACAGTCGTAAACATGCATTAAAATTAATTTACACCGAATACAAGCATGAGTAGGATATAATCTACCATGAACATAAATATCGTGAAGGCTATGTTGATTTGATTCAACTACATGCGTGGACATGTGCCAAGTCGAGTCACTTAATACATTCAAAGGAGGATACCATCCCATTACACCACATCATAATCATTCTAATAGCATGTTGGCACGCAAGGTAAACCATTATAATTCATAGTTAATCAAGGATGGCACAAGCAACTATAATCTCTAAATGTCATTGCAAATATGTTTACTTCATAATAGCTGACTCGGGAACGATGATTCATCATATTTACAAAAACAAGAGAGGACGAGTTCATACCAGCTTTTCTCATCCCAATAAGTCAATCATATATCGTCATTATTGCCTTTCACTTGCACGACCGAACGATGTGTATAATAATAAGAGTGCACGTGCATTGGACTAAGCTGGAATCTGCAAGCATTCAACTCAAGAGAGAAGACAGGTAATATAGGCTCTAAATTAAATAAATAATCATGCATATAAGAGCCACTAAGCATTTTCAATATGGTCTTCTCGACCCCTAAAGGAAAGAAAAGAAAATAAAACTATTTACACAGGAAAGCTCCCAACAAGTAAGAAGAAGAACTAGAAATATTTTTGGGTTTTCATTTTAATTTCTACTACAAGCATGGAAATTAAACTAACTAATTTTTTTGGTTTTCTTAAGATTTATCAAACACACAAGAAGAAAACTAGAAAAAGAAATTTAAACTAGCATGGATAATACAATGAAAGAGTATGAGCACCGACGACTAGTGTGTGAACATGAATGTAAAGTCGGTTAGAAATACGTACTCCCCCAAGCTTAGGCTTTTGGCCTAAGTTGGTCTAATACCAGTGACCGCCTGGCTGATATCCATAAGTGAAACTGGGGTAGTACTGAGATGTAGAGGCGACCGCCTCCTGAGCAGCAGTGTGTTGGCGAGCTGCCTCCATTCCCCTCTCATATTCAGTTGCTTCTTCCCTGGTGACAACATATCTTCCTTTTGCCTGATAATCAAAAAGGTAGGGAGCAGGAAGAGTAACAGGGACGACGTTGCGTCTGTTATAGGTTAGTCGATAATGGAGGAATTGTTCATTCCTCTCAAGAAAATGATGATCAAACATAGCTTCTTTATCCAAATAACAGGAGGTACAATCATATCCCCCTCTCGTGGAGCTATATTAAGAAAATTAGCCACACGGGTTGCATAAATTCCTCCAAAGAAATCTCCCCTTCTACTATTATTCTACAGCCTACGTGCAACTATTGCCCCCAAGTTATAACCTTTATAACCTGACACAACACTCTTGAGGACACAAAGATCGGGGGCACACATGTGACATACCTCGTCCTTACCGTTAATGCATCTACCAATAAAGAGAGCAAAGTAATGTATAGCAGGAAAATGAATGCTCCCTATGGTAGCTTGTGTTACGTCCCTAGATTCTCCCATAGTAATACTAGCAAGAAAATCTCTAACTTCAGATTTGGGAGGATCATTAATATTACCCCACTGCGGGAGTTTGCAAGCAGTTGTGAAATCCTCTAAATCCATGGTATAAGATGTATCATAAATATCAAACATAACACTAGGAGAATTACGTGCAGAAATATATTCGAACCTCCGCACAAAGGAATCAGTCAATTGATAATATTGAGGACACTTATCTTGTAAGAAGTCCTCCAGCTCGGCATTACGCACATACGCATCAAATTCCTCCTTGAAGCCTGCTTCGACCATAAAATCATCGGATGGCCACTCACAAGCCCGTACATTTGCGTCCCTTGGCAAATTAACATCTTGTTCACGTATAGTAATCCCTGGCCCTTTGTTTGCCGAGGAACCTCCTTGGTACATTCTTCTAAGCATATTTCTTTTTCTGAAAATTTCTGAAATTTAAGTAACTTCAAAATAAAAGTGAATAAAACTAAACAAGATTGATAGCAACTACTCCTACAAGTGCCTAGAGCCTATATCATGCATTGGAATTGCTTGGGACCTCAAAAATTTAACATGCAAGCTCAAGAACATGGTCACCTATGCAGCGAAAATTTGCAATGAATAAAGCACTAGAACAAAAACTAATTGGACCAATGGAGGAGTCACATACCAAGCAACAATCTCCCAAAGCAGTTTTGCGAATGGAGCTTTGAGCTAAGAGATCGAAAATCGCAGCAAAACGAGCTAGAACTCGTGCTTGAGCTGGATGGGAATTTTTTTGGGTAGAAGATGAAGTGTGTGGGTGCTGGCATAAGTGGAGGGGGGCCACCAGGGGCCCACGAGACAGGGGGCATGCCCTACGGGGGGGGGGGGCGCCCTCCTCTCTCGTGGCCTGGTGCTTGCCCCTCTTGCAGTGTTTTCAGTGCCTTAAATCCTCAAATATTCCAGAAAAAATCATACTAAATTTGCACGGCATTTGCAGCACTTTTATTTCCGGACTATTTTTTAATGCACGGATAATTCAGAAAATAGACGGATAATACTATTTTTGCTTTATTTTCTAAATAACAGAAAGTAAAAAGAGGGTACAGAAGGTTGTGCCTTCTAGTTTGATCCATCTCGTGATCATCAAAATGAACCCACTAACAAGGTTGATCAAGTCTTGTTAACAAACTCATTCCAAATAACACAAAACCAAAGAAATTTCGAATAACACTAAGTTACCTCAACGGGGATATGAAAATCCCCAACAATAAGAATATCATACTTTTTCTTGACAGTAGGGAGAGGAAATTCAAAACCTCCAAAAATGATAGTTGGAACTTTTTCAATAGAATTGATGATATGAACTTGAGATTGTTTCCTCGGAAAGTGTACCGTATGCTCATTACCATTAACATGAAAAGTGACATTGCCTTTGTTGCAATCAATAACAGCCCCTGCAGTATTAAGAAAAGGTCTACCTAGGATAATAGACATACTATCGTCCTCGGAAATATCAAGAATAACAAAGTCCGTTAACATAGTGACATTTGCAACCACAACAGGCACATCCTCACAAATATCGACAGGTATAGCAGTTGATTTATCGGCCATTTGCAAAGATATTTCAGTAGGTGTCAACTTATTCAATTCAAGTCTACGATATAAAGAGAGAGGCATAACACTAACACCGGCTCCAAGATCACATAAGGCAGTTCTAACATAATTTCTTTTAATAGAGCATGGTATAGTTGGTACACCCGGATCTCCAAGTTTCTTTGGTATTTCACCCTTAAAAGTGTAATTAGCAAGCATGGTGGAAATTTCAGCTTCCGGTATCTTTCTTTTATTTGTGATGATATCCTTCATATACTTAGCATAAGGAATTACTTTAAGCATATCAGTTAAGCGCATACGTAAGAAAATAGGTCTAATCATTTCAGCAAAACGCTCAAAATCCTCGTCATCCTTTGACTTGGATGGTTTAGGAGGAAAGGGCATGGGTTTCTGAACCCATGGTTCTCTTTCTTTACCGTGCTTCCTAGCAACAAAATCTCTCTTATCATAACGTTGAATCTTTGATTGTGGGTTATCAAGATCAACAACAGGTTCAATCTCTATATCATTGTCTTTGCTAGGTTGAGCATCAACACGAACATTATCATTAACATTATCACTAGGTTCATGTTCATCACCTGATTGTGTCTCAGCATCAAAAATAGAAATATCATTGGGATTCTCAGGTGTGTCTACAGTAGGTTCACTAGAAGCATGCAAAGTTCTATCATTTTTCTTCTTCTTCTTTTTAGAAGAACTAGGTGCCTCTAAATTATTTCTCTGAGAATCTTGCTCGATTCTCTTAAGGTGGCCCTCAGGATACAAAGGTTCCTGAGTCATTCTACCAGTTGTAGTAGCCACTCTAACAGCAAAGTCATTTTTGTTATTTAATTCATCAAGCAAATCATTTTGAGCTTTAAGTACTTGCTCAGCTTGAGTAGCAACCATAGAAGCATATTTGCTAACGCGGTGAAGTTCATCTTTAACTCTAGCCAGATTATCACCTACGCGTCCTATCTCGAAAGCATTATTCTTTAACTCTCTACCAACATAAGCATTAAAACTTTCTTGTCTAGCCATAAAGTCATCAAATTCATCTAAGCATGGGCTATGAAATTTAGTAGAGGGTATTTCAACTTTGTCATGTCTATAGAGAGAATTTACCTTTACTACATGTGTCGTGTTATCAAGACAATGTGGTTCTTCAGGCGGTAAATTAAGACCATGTATTTCTTCAATAGGAGGTAAATTCTTAACATCTTCAGCTTTAATACCTTTTTCTTTCATTGATTTCTTTGCCTCTTGCATATCTTCAGGAATGAGAAATAAAACACCTATCTTCTTCGGAGTGGGTTTAGGAATAGGCTCAGGAGTTGGCTCAATTGGTTCAGGAATTACTTCAGGAATTGGCTCAGGAAGAGTCCAATTATTTTCATTAGTCAACATATTATTCAACTATCCATTGGCTTCGTCGACTGTTCTTTCCCTAAAAACACAACCAGCACAACTATCCAAGTAGTCCTTGGAAGCATCGGTTAGTCCATTATAAAAGATATTAAGTATTTCATTTTTCTTAAGAGGATGATCAGGCAAAGCATTAAGTAACCAGAGAAGCCTCCTCCAAGCTTGTGGGAGACTCTCTTCTTTGATTTGCACAAAATTATATATTTCCCGCAAGGCAGCTTGTTTCCTATGAGCAGGGAAATATTTAGCAGAGAAGTAATAAATCATATCCTGGGGACTACGCACACAACCAGGAGCAAGAGAATTATACCAAGTCTTAGCATCACCCTTTAATGAGAACGGAAATATATTAAGATTATATAAATAGCGAGACTTCTCATCATGAGTAAATAGGGTGGCTATATCATTCAACTTGGTAAGATGTGCCACAACAGTTTCAGATTCTAGGCCATAAAAAGGATCAGATTCAACTAAAGTAATAATATCAGATCAATAGAGAATTCATAATCCTTATCAGTAACACAGATAGGTGAAGTAGCAAAAGCAGGATCAGGTTTCATTCTAGCATTAAGAGACTGCTGCTTCCATTTAGCTAATAATTTCTTAAGATCATTTCTATCATTGCAAGCAAGAATTTCCATAGCAGCTTTTTCATTCATAACATAACCCTTAGGAACAACAGGTAATACATAATCATTGGGGGGACCTTCATCATCACTATCATCAGTAATAGGATCTTCAGTAATTTCATTCCCCCTAACTCTAGCAAGTTGTTCATCTAGAAATTCACCTAATGGCAGGGTAGTATCACGCACAGAAGTAGTTTCATCATGCATAGCAGAAGTGGCATCATCAATAACATGCGACATATCAGAATTCATAGCAGTAGTAGGTTTAGGTGTCGCAAGCCTACTAATAACGGAAGGAGAATCTAGTGCAGAGCTAGATGGCAGTTCCTTACCTCCCCTCGTAGTTGAGGGCAAAATAGTAGTTCGATCGTCTTTCAAGTTCTTCATAGTGATCAATAGATATAAATCCCAAGTGACTCAGAGAATAGAGCTATGCTCCCCGGCAACGGCGCCAGAAATTAGTCTTGATAACCCACAAGTATAGGGGATCGCAACAGCTTTCGAGGGTAGAGTATTCAACCCAAATTTATTGATTCGACACAAGGGGAGCCAAAGAATATTCTTGAGTATTAGCAGTTGAGTTGTCAATTCAACCACACCTGGATAACTTAGTATCTACAGCAAAGTGTTTAGTAGCAAAAGTGGTATGATAATAAAGGTAGCGGTAGCAAAAGTAAAGATAAATGTTTTTGGGTTTTTGTAGTAGTTGTAACAGTAGCAACGGAAAAGTAAATAAGCGAAGAATAATATTTGAAAAGCTCGTAGGCAATGGATCAGTGATGGATAATTATGCTGGATGCGATTCCTCATGCAATAGTTATAACATAGGGTGATATAGAACGAGCTCCAATTCATCAATGTAATGTAGGCATGTATTCCGTAAATAGTCATACGTGCTTATGGAAAAGAACTTGTATGACGTCTTTTGTCCTACCCTCCCGTTGCAGCGGGGTCCTTACGGAAACTAAGGGATATTAAGGCCTCCTTTTAATAGAGAACCGGACCAAAGCATTAACACATAGTGAATACAGGAACTCCTCAAACTACGGTCATCACCGAGAAGTATCCCGATTATTGTCACTTCGGGGTTGTCAGATCATAACACATAATAGGTGACTATAGACTTGCAAGATAGGATCAAGAACAAACATATATTCATGAAAACATAATAGGTTCAGATCTGAAATCATGGCACTCGGGCCCTAGTGACAAGCATTAAGCATAGCAAAGTCATAGCAACATCAATCTCAGAATATAGTGGATACTAGGGATCAAACCCTAACAAAACTAACTTGATTACATGGTAAATCTCATCCAACCCATCACCGTCCAGCAAGCCTATGATGGAATTACTCACGCACGGCGGTGAGCATCATGAAATTGGTGATGGAGGATGGTTGGTGATGACGACGGCGACGAATCCCCCTCTCTGGAGCCCCGAACGGACTCCAGATCAGCCCTCCCGAGAGAGATTAGGGCTTGGCGGCGGCTCCGTGTCATGAAACGCGATGAAACTTTCTCCTTGATTTTTTTCTCCCCGAGACGGAATATATGGAGTTGGAGTTGGGGCCGGAGGAGGTCCAGGGGGCCCACGAGATAGGGGGTCGTGCCCTAGGGGGGCGCCCCCTGTCTCGTGGACAGGCCGTGGGCCCCCTGGCACTAATTCTTTCACCAAAA
Source organism: Triticum dicoccoides (assembly GCF_002162155.2). Classification (NCBI taxonomy): domain Eukaryota; kingdom Viridiplantae; phylum Streptophyta; class Magnoliopsida; order Poales; family Poaceae; genus Triticum; species Triticum dicoccoides. The sequence continues at coordinate 264,948,091 of NC_041393.1, forward strand.
ATTCTTATTAATTCCAAAAAGTGCCTCCGTGGATTTCCAGGACATTCCGAGAACTTTTCTTTTCTACACATAAAACAACATCATGGCAGTTCTGCTGAAAACAGCGTCAGTCCGGGTTAGTTTCATTCAAATCATGCAAGTTAGAGTCCAAAACAAGGGCAAAAGTGTTTGGAAAAGTAGATACATTGGAGACGTATCATGGCGCCCCAGGGATAAGCCCTTGACCGAATCGTAAGTACTCAAAGGCACTGACACACTCATATATCAACCTTCTTCACTTTGTAGAGCTGACGTGCTGAATCATGCACTGCAGTCCAGCCCACAACAGCTCCCAGCGATCCTCATCGGGGGGTTCGCTGGATTCAAAGATGATGAACAGTGAGTCGCCGCCGGCGACTTTCTCTCCCAAGGCCAAGGGCGACGCTGAGGTGCTGTCCCGAAGGACCTTCCTAGGCAAGGGAGAGGCTCAAGAGGCCGTTAGGGTGGCGCCAGAGGGTGACCCTTCGGCTGCCGGACACATGGGGGAGCAAATCCCCCTGGAGACTGGCGATGGGGGCCATATCCAGTTCGGCCCCTAGCCGGATATCATTCCGGAGTCCAATACGCCTCCGGAATCAGGCATGCAGGTTCCTTTGAAAGAAGGAGGTGCCTCTATTCCATCGGTGTCCTCTGTCCATCCAGAGGCACCGGATAATCTGGTGGAAGCGCTGCAAGGCGCTGCCATTGTTAAGGAACACCGTATCCTTATGGGTACGGTGGTTGAGAGGGTTTAGTCTGTTAAGAGCGAACTGACCGAAGCCTACACTAGCCTTCTAACAGGCTTTGAGGTAAGCGACGTAATTGTATAAAAATAATGTCATAGTATAGACAGTAGCCCCTGAGACTTTGTCCGGTGTTCGGAAAGAAAAAGCCGGACTGAGGATCAAATGATTTTCGCAGGAAACTAACCATACATGTCTATGTGAAATAAGCAGGCGTCGTTGCTAGATGCGACTTCTCATGCCGCCGAAGTCTTCGAACTGAAGCAGAAGCTGGAGCGAGCCGAGGAGGAGCTCGGCCAAGCAAGAAAGCAGCTGGAGGATAAGCAAGGTATGTGATGACCTACTCAGATATAGAGAGATATGAATTGTTTGTGTTGATCAGAGTGCCATGATATTTGTAGGAGCTGCGACCGAGGTGGAGACCCTCAAGAAGGGGCTGGCCGAGGCCCAAAAGAAAGCGGCAAAAGAGCAAGTCGCCCGTGAAAAACACGAGGCCAGAGTTGATGAGGTCCAGCAGGAGCTCCAGGACGCCATGAAGAAATGCGAGTCCTTGGAGCGCAATATTGCGAATCAAGGGACCGAACTCGCCAAGGCTCACCAAAGCGCACAAGATGCCCATGTTGAAGCCCAGGGCGCCCTCCAGGAAATCAAAGAGGCCAGGAAAATCGCGGCGGGTAAGGCCTTCATTATGTAGAGCAAATATGTGAAGAGGAGGTATCTCTTACTAACCCGGATTTGGAGTTCTCCAGGAGCATTTGTGGATTTACCGCGCAGTGTTGCCGATGCAACGGAGAAGCTATTCTGGTCGCAATACCTTGCACCAGAACATCCGGTGCCCTTTAGCGATCAGCTAAAACAGCTGGTCAAACTGCATAGGGTGGTCAAACTAGCCATGAAGGATTTGATAATCCGGCTATGGCCTGCCGAAGCCATGCCCAACAACTACTTCGGGCTCATGAAGCAGCTGGTCAATGCCTGCCCCGGCTTGACATCATCAAGTGGCCTGTCTGCATTGATGGTGCGCGGATGGCCTTCGCCCGTGTCAAAGTGCAGTGGGCGAAGATGAACGTCGTCAAGCTCGCGACCGAGGGACCGCCTGCTGGCAAGGAGCATCGCACGCCCGAGCGGTATTTTGATGAGGTCTTGGAGGGATCCCGCATTGTAGTGGAGCAATGTGCTAAGGACATTATTTTTGAATGAATATATTCATGTTATCCTGTCTTGTATGGTGAAACAAAGCTGATATGTAATATAATACTTGTTATTATTTTACCTCCTGTGCGTCCGTTTTGTTAAATCTGAGAGTTGGCCAGTCGTTGGCTTGAGCCCCCATGTAGGTAGTACGGGGGTGTTCGGGATGGAATCTAAACACTCTTGATCCAAAAGTTTGGTCCTTGAAGGAGGTGTTTAGCGCAACGAACCAGACAATCGGACTATGTGGCTTTATCTCCCTCACTTAGCCATAGGGGTTTGACAATAGAATTGTAGGCGCAGCCCCTAGCCAGTATTTAATCTGGACTAGGGTGCTGTAAACACCTGAACGGTTGAAGGTCGATCCGTCGCATAAGGCGGAAAAAATCACAAAAGATTGTGAACCTCCGAATAGCTGACCAGCTCTCACCACATCATGAAAGTCAGGTTTTGGCTTTCTCTACTGAGGTGTTTGCTCGGATAAACCAGAAACACAATCTCAGTAGTTCTCCCTTTACTACCCTAGCCGATAGAGCAGAACATAAGGTAGTAAGCACAGGAGCCGGGCAACCCAACTATTGACCAAAGACATGATTTGGATCCAATGCATATAATGCTAAAATTCGGGGTGCCGAACTGTACTGTAAAAGTGTTTGGACTTTGTTGCCATAGTATGGGGCGCAGCGAAGCCCCTGGCCAATTTAAAGCGTACCAAGGTGTACGGGTGCAATCGAGAAGAATAGTAAAAAAATGAAGTAGTAAGCTAATGCCACGTAGGTTGGGCCGCAGATTGTTTTCATTATAATTTGATTAATACGTCAAAGCGTACTTGTACAAATAGTGCGATAAGCAACCGGGCTATTTAACATGCTGAGATCAAGGGGGGAGCTTGTGTGTGGGTCCTGAAAACAGGTAGAAGGATCGTCGATAAAAACATCTAGAAATTCCCCCACGCGTTTGTGCTACTTGCCGCCTTGGTGTATCCATCCTTTGAAAGGACCGATGAGCAGGCCCCCACGAGGGGCCTGTGGAAAAGAAACCTGAAAAGGATAAAAAGAAAAGTGAAAGTATGTGTGTCCAGGGAAGGTCGAGCCATATTATAGACCACAGTCTGGCTATGCCTCCGTCTCTGCCCATGGTATTTTTAGTGCGTAGTTATGTACACGCGGTACGTACGCCGCCACTTGGTCGAGACTGAGATGGAGGTCAAATTGCTAGTCTAGCTCCTGATGAGTTATTGTCATGCTGGGGAGTAGTCCAGAGTCATTTGACAGTGTTCGGGAACTTGGCCGCTGAATTAAAATTCTGCCTTAAAAGGCCGCTCTGTACTTCCGCTGCCAGGGCCGTGGTGTGCTCCTCAGTACGGAGGGAGCGCTCCATGTTTCCATTGACTGGTATGACACCGCGTGGTCTAGGCATCTTGAGCTTGAGATAAGCATAGTGCAGCACAGCATTGAATCGAGCGAATGCGGTTCGTCCGAGCAGTGCATGATAGCCACTGCGGAAGGGGTCGATATCGAAGATCAACTCTTCACTTTGGAAGTTGTCCGGAGATCCGAAGACGACCTCCAATGTGATTGAGCCTGTGCAGCGAGCCTCTACACCTGGTATAACTCCTTTAAAGGTAGTTGTGTGGGCTTGATACTTGATGGATCGATGCCCATTTTGCGCACTGTATCCTGATAGAGCAGGTTGAGGCTGCTGCCACCGTCCGTGAGGACTCGCGTGAGGTGGAATCCATCAATTATTGGGTCGAGGACCAGTGCGGCTGAACCACCATGATGGATACTAGTCGAATGGTCCCTGCGATCGAAGGTGATCGGGCATGATGACCATGGATTAAATTTTGGGGCGACTGGCTCTATCGCATAGACGTCCCTGAGCGTGCGCTTGCGCTCCCTCTTGGGGATATGGGTAGCGTATATCATGTTCACCGTTTTGACCTGAGAGGGAAACTTCATCTGTCCCCCTGTGTTCGGTGGACGGGGTTCCTTGTCCTCATCCTCGCTTTGCGACCCCTTCTCCTTATTCTCAGCATTGGACTATGTGACTTAGGTCATCGGCATCCGGAGGTCAGACGTATGTACCTTGGAAGTTATCGTGAAAGGCGTCTTCCAGATCCTCCTAGCTGCCAATGGAGTTTTCGGGCTGGTTGTTCAGCCAGTGCCGAGCTGGTCCCTTGAGTATCAGTGGGAGGTATTTGATGGTGTGAAGATCATCACCGTGGGCCATATGAATATGGAGAAGGAAATCTTTGATCCATACCGCGGGGTCTGTTGTCCCATCATATGATTCGATGTTCACGGGTTTAAACTCTTCTTGGAATTCATGCTCCATTACTTCATCAGTGAAGCAAAGGGGGTGTGCGGTGCCTCTATATCGGGCCACGTCACGACGTAGCTCAAATGGAGTCCGTCTGCGGTTTTCGGCCCGGGCATGATTATGCTTGTCACGCCCAGCTAGGTAGCCGTCGTCGCATGTAGGGGCACGCCCCCGCGATCCGTAGATCGATCTGGTCTGTCCTGCTCTACTGTCCAGGTCCTGTCGCAGGTCATATGTATATCCCTGAGTAGTTTTATCTCTGCCTTTACGGCGAGGTAGTACAGGCTAGTGTTCCACTTCAGTTGCCGCTTTGTCCCGGCCACGTGGTGGTCGGTCAGCCGTATTGCGCTGATGGTACGGGCTCCATCACCTCGTCATCGAATTGAGGTAGCAATTTGCGCTTCGGGTAACTTTTGGTTGGGCGCTTGAGGCCATATTCCTCGGCTTCCAGGACATTAGTCCATCTATCGTTGAGCAGATCTTGATCAGCTTGAAGCTGTTGCTGCTTATTTTTCAGGCTCCTTGCAGTGGCTATTAGCCGGCGCTTAAAGCGCTCCTGCTTGAGAGGTTCCTCAGGCACGATGAAATCCTCGTTGCCGAGGCTCACATCATCCTCGAAGAGCGGAGATAATTACTGTCCTCCGAGTCTTTGTTTACGTCCTGTTCATTGGGGCTTACTCGCCCATCTTCCCGTTCGTCCTGTTCGAAAGTTGGCTCAATGTGGTCTTCATTGTCTTCGGCATCATCCAGAGTATTGTTTTCTCCTGTGCTGGTATTGCTGTCTTTTCCACGACGTGGTTTAGAGCGGCGCCGCCGACGTCGGCGCTTTGGCTGTATCTCAAGAGGTTTATCCTCGACTGGATCTTCCTTGTCGTCGCCGCTATTCTCTTTGGGTGTATCCACCATGTACACATCATACGAACAAGTGGCCGTCCAGCGTCCGGCGAACGGCGGGTTTTGGGCCTCCTCTTCTCCGGCATCGTCATCCATACCGTCGATGATTTCAGAGTCGTAATCGAGCATGTCTGTTAAGTCCTCGATAGTGGCTATAAAGTGGGTGGTGGGTGGGACGTAAAATTCCCTGCTCTCAGCCCCTAGCCCGGGCTAGGCGTAGTTTGGACGTTGCTCCTCTGTAATGATAAGGGATCGCATTAAGTCCAAAGCCTCGCTTAAAGGCGAGGTTTGATCAGAGAGAAGAGAGTCCATGGAGTACGGCGGGAGGGAGACCCCCAGGCCGAACTCACACGATGTTGGTCCCGAGGATTCAGATCCAGTATCCGGGGAAGAGTCCGGCTTCGCGATGGATGCCGGTGACACTACTTCCTCTGACTCTCCCATACTGGGGCTAGTGGCCGCAGATGGTCCGGCGAACTCAGGGAGCCCATCTTCGGATCTGGCGACACGCTCCGGATCTAAGGACAGAGCGGAGGTCGGGGGCGCGAATCCTTGAAAGATCAAGTCTCCTAGGATATCAGCGACATAGTCCAGATTTTCAAAACTAATCTGGTGGCCTGGGGTGTAGCTGTCGACCTGCTCTAGATGGCCAAGCGAGTTGGCCCGCAATGCGAAGCCGCCGAACACAAAGATCTGGACGGGAAGGAAAACCTCCCCCAGGGCAGCATTGTTCTAGATGATTGATTGAGCCATCGACCCTTCTGGTGACGACGTAGCGGAACTCTCAATGTAAGCACCAATGTCGGTGTCAAAACCGACGGATCTCGGGTAGGGGGTTCCGAACTGTGCGTCTAAGGTCGATGGTAACATGAGACAAGGGACATGATGTTTACCCAGGTTTGGGCCCTCTCTATGGAGGTAATACCCTACTTCCTGCTTGATTGATCTTGATGAATATGAGTATTACAAGAGTTGATCTACCACAAGATCGTAATGGCTAAAACCCTAAAAGTCTAGCATGTATGATTATGATTGCCTCTACGGACTAAATCCTCCGATTTATATAGACACCGGAGGAGACTAGGGTTGTCCAAAGTCGGTTACTGAGAAAGGAATCTTCATATCCAAACGCCAAGCTTGCCATCCACGCTAAGGAGAGTCCCATCCGGACACGGGAGGAGTCTTCTGTCTAGTATCTCTACTCCTAATGAAGCAGTTGATGAATAGTCTTCCGGTTTATTTTCGCTGGTTTTTTCGTCTCTCCTGCCACCTTCGTCTGGTTTTTTTTTCGTTTGGTTTTTTCGTCCCTCCTCACCCCCACGCACGCTCCTCCAGGAAAAACTCGAGTGACCCCATATGCCCTATCCCTAACCCGCTCTCGTCTCCCTCAGACGCAGCCGGCCGCGGAATCGATCTCATCTCCGATCTCCCTGCCGCCGACTCTTCGTAGCCGCCACCCACGTACGAGTTCGTACGTTACCGCCGTCGTCGTCCTAAGGTAGACGCCGCGGCCGCGTCTCCAGGGCAGGGCGGCTTGAATCCCTGTCGCCAGGATCGCCCCCGCCGACGTCCGAGGGGGAGACGACACCGCCGCGGTGATGGTACGTTTCATACGTAGTTCGTTTCGTTCGTCTCCACTATCGTAATTCATTCCGAGGAACCCATCTCGCCACCGTCGCCTAGACCCGCCCAGCTGGCGCATCGCCGTTGTCCGTCGTCCTGCACTAAGCTTGACGTCGCCCGCCTCCGTCCTCCCCATTCTCAAATACTCCTTTCTCAGGCGACGGTCTCTCTCTCTCTCTCTCTCTCTCTCTCTCTCTCCCGTTTCTTCAGGATTTTTTTATCAGCCGCGTATTTTGGTGCAGTAATCAGCAATGTGATATGTTGTTTGTCCGTTCTTTGTGCAGCTGTTGCCGGGGCAGCGAGATTCCTTTGGTTTTGTTGTTCAGAGACTGCAAAATTTGGGGAGAATGAGTTTGTGTGTTCCACAAGCATCAAGGTTCTTCAGTACAATGCTCAAGGTTCGGTGTGTATTTGTAAAATTAAGGGTCACTGCATTCAGTTTATGCTACCTCATATGTATGGTCCTTCCACTATTGATTCTTGCTTGCATATTATGTGTATATTAGAAATTAAGTTCCCCTAGTTAGAAGTAACCATAGATTCATGTTTTACAAAACTATTCGGGGAAGTTATTTTGTTTGTCTGTCGAAGTGTTGGGATTTGTAATTCGGTGGAAGAGGCAGAGGGCGCAAGGGGTCTGGTTGGGTTGGAAGGAATGGCAGCGATTTACGATGGCCCGGTGATGACTGAGACCTACTTCGCTGCTCTGGTAAAAAAACTTCTGCTTGAGCTCCAATCCCGGTCGGCTGGATACCCTTTAAGGACAAGCTGAAAAGTTTTTGCAAAACTCAAGTAAGAGCAATCAGCGGGGACTGCAACAAGCTGGCTCATGGCCTGATCTCACATGCAAGAGTATTTGGGAATTAGATTAGCATGGGAGATGTTCCCACCCAATTGCACGATATCCTTTGTAGCGAACGTGTGGAGCTGGGCTTGTAATGGGTGTATTAGCATTAAAAAAATTGTACGTTAGAGACTTAGAGTACGTAGCGCAAAATTTGAAATTCAGGACAGAGAAGACTAACCACGACTTGGATTCACATCTCCCCACATTCTTCAACTTTTTGTCTAATTTCTGCATCACCACTAGAGTTAACGAATCAAACCTACTGATGGAATTTGTCCTATGGGTGTGTAACATGAACATGTGTTACGAGAACAGCGATGTGATGCTCACGGAAGAGGAGGTCAAGGAGGTAGATGCGCTGATAATGCATTGATACATGTATGATATGTGCCCGCAAAAAGTTAGTGTAACAAAAATCTCACACCCAGTTTTAATTTTGCAACTTATTTTATTGCCTGTAGCAACACACAGACATTTTGTTTCAGAAATCAGTAGTAGTAAATTACTGAAAACCTTGTGTTTGATTTGATTTAAGTTCTCAGCTCATGCAGGGGTGGGCAACAAATCGTCTTTCACTTGCATCTCGTCAGTCGGTAAATCTGCAGTTTTTGAATGAGGTATATAGTTGAATTGTTTGGTACAGTGTGCAATATGTTTGACATGCCTAAATATTAATCAATATGATGTATCTCAGAATACCCTAAATTTAGAGGACAACTTCGCAATGGCAATCCGTTGTGGGACCTTATTGAAGGACGGGAGGAAAATGAATTATTGCACTATACAAAATTGTTAACCGGTATTTGACCATTACGACTTCTTCCCATCCTTCATATATCAAAGAAAAAACAAGTCAATTTGTCTTCACTCTTCACTGGTATTTCTTTGTGATGGCAGGCCCTTAATCATCATCTCCTTTTAATTCAAACATAATGCTTATGTGCAAAGAAGCATGTTGTTTGCTTATTTTTCTCGCATGTCTTGTGAAGTGACATGCTATTTATTGTATTCAGGTTACATCGGCTATGGTTCCTTCCTTTTTAGAATAGAATTGCCGACAGATGATCACTCAATCATGTTCTTATATATGGTAACCTTTTCTCACCATCCATTATCCGTGCGGTTATTCCTTTTGTACAAAAATCTTACCATTAGGGAATACTGTTCACAACTGCTCTGCTATTTGTGACTCGGTTCTAGGCGATGAAGGCAAACTATCTGTTTATTAGGATTTAATATTTGTTTACCAAGTGAAAGTAATGAACCCATTTCAACATACTAAGTGTATCTTTATGAGATCAAATGCTTGGAATTACGAGTATGGTTTCAGCATGTTTACAGAAAAATGCATTGTTTTACTCTACTCATCCGTTATTGACGACTTCTATAAGGCCATGTATTTTGTTGATATTACTTCGAGGGTAACCTATGGATGATGATCGAGAATCAGTTCTAAATTCAAATCAAGTGCAACTTTTCTCTGTATTAGTACTGAAACCATGATAATATTCTCAGTGTATGATCCTACAAATAAACCATTGCATTTCTCATTCTTAGCAACATTTGTAGATCCTTAGCAACTCTTGCACAGTTACTGCATCATCATGCAAGGTACTGTTTTGTATTGGATTTTGTTTCTCATGCTTGCTAAAAATTTCATTCATGTATTTGATTTCCTTTTCACTATTAGATGTTGAGAGCCTAAAGAATGCACTAGAATAGCGATGTGATGCTCACGGAAGAGGAGGTCAAGGAGGTAGATGCGCTGATAATGCATTGATACATGTATGATATGTTCTCGCAAAAAGTTAGTGTAACAAAAATCTCACACCAAGATTTAATTTTGGCAACTTATTTTATTGCCTGTAGCAGTGCAAAGACTTTTTGTTTCAGAAATCAGTAGTAGTATTTGATTTGATTTAAGTCTCAGTTCACGCAGGGGTGCGCAGCAAATCGTCTTTCACTTGCATCTCGTCAGTCGGTAAATCTGCAGTTTTTGAATGAGGTATATAGTCGAATTGTTTGGTACAGTGTGCAATATGTTTGACACTCCTAAATATTAATCAATATGATGTATCAGAATACCCTAAATTTAGAGGACAACTTCGCAATGGCAATCAGTTGTGGGACCTTATTGAAGGACGGGAGGAAAATGAATTATTGCACTATACAAAATTGTTAACCGGTATTTGACCATTACGACTTCTTCCCATCCTTCATATATCAAAGAAAAAACAAGTCAATTTGTCTTCACTCTTCACTGGTATTTCATTGTGATGGCAGGCCCTTAATCATCATCTCCTTTTAATTCAAACATAATGCTTTATATGCAAAGAAGCATGCTATTTGCTTATTTTTCTCGAATGTTTTGTTAAGTGACATGCTATTTATTGTATTCAGGTTACATCGACTATGGTTCCTTCCTTTTTAAAATAGTGCTATAAATCGTCGACATATGATCAATCAGTCATGTTCTTATATATGGTAACCTTTTCTCACCATGCATTATCCGTGCGGTTATTTCTTTTGTACAAAAATCTTACCATTAGAGAATACTATTCACAACTGCTGCTGTTTGTGACTCGGTTCTAGGGGATGAAAGCAAACTACCTGTTTATTAGGATTTAGTATTTGTTTACCAATAGAAAGTAATGAACCCATTTCATCTTACTGAGTGTATCTTTATGAGATCAAATGGTTGTAATTACAAGTATGGCTTTCTCAACATGTTTACAGAAAAATGCATTGTTTTACTCTACTCATCCATTATTGACGACTTCTATAAGGCCATCTATTTTGTTGATATTACTTCGAGGGAACAGGGTACACTACGGATGATGATCGAGAATCAGTTCTAAATTCCAATCAAGTGTAACTTTTGCCTGTATTATTACTGAAACCATGATAATATTCTCAGTGTATGATCCTACAAATAAACCATTGCATTTCTCATTCCTAGCAACATTTTTAGATCCTTAGCAACCCTTGCACTGTTACTGCATCATCATGCAAGGTACTGTTTTGTATTGGATTTTGTTTCTCATGCTTGCTAAAAAATTCATTCATGTATTTGTTTTCCTTTAAACTATTAGATGTTGAGAGCCTAAAGAATGCACTAGAACTATTAGATGTTTTCCTTTTCACTATTAGATGTTGAGAGCCTAAAGTCATCTGATGGCTTTCAAGAGAGTGCATTCGGCGGAGCAGGTGGCATCCTATTCCTCTCCTTAGATGTCATTGTCTATTCTCGTGCGACCCTGACTACTCCGCGATCTCCCGCCTGTGATCCACCTGTGCAAGCAAATTTTATGGTACACTACTATCTTGCTTCCCTCTCCTATTGATCCCATTTGCTTAGTTCATAGTTGTGTTTTTTTATTTTTTATTTTGTTCTTCAGCCAAGGATATCTCTTTATTCTTGCGGCCAAGGCGGAAGAAGCCCTGGATGCAAATGGAGAGCCTCCTCTGCCATCTCAGCATCAGCCGTAGGACGACGCTACACCTTAGCGCGGTGGACAGCTCAAAGGCCGCTTCTGATGAGATCATCAATCTCAAAGATATGGACCTCTCGAACGACAATGCCATTGTTGTTGTAAAACATGGTGATGGTGTTTCAGTTGAAATAGGAAAGGGCAGTCGACCCGAGGCTACCCTTATTCAGGTTTCAATACAGGGCAGTGCCTTTATCGATGGAAGCCGTATCCTCTGACATAAGTAACTTATTCCTCCTTATTTATATCTTATATCTTCAACTGCAATGACATCAAAACAGTGTCAGGATTATAGACATGTATCGTCATTCGAATATTGTCCGATGTGGATCTTGTGATGCCAGACATCGGTCTATATCGCTCTTGTGACATCAGACATCATGCTATGGCTCTGATGACACTGGCGATGGAGCTGGGGCAATATTGTTAGGTTCTTATGCTCATAGTGATGTGGTATTGTCATGTTCTAAGGAGAGATTCAGAGAAAATTATAGAAGTTAGTATTAAATAATGTTATGTCAGATTACATGTTAGCTACACAGGTGTACCCTACAAGAAATTACTTTACAATAGAAATGCAGGCACGTCCCTGAAACTAGACTACGACATTCCTGAAAATAGACTTCAGTCTGGGAGTTGAGAATTGTTCTGGTGTTTCTCTGAAGCGGTATGTCATGTCTGAATGTTTGCTTAATTTAGGTGTATACTCTCTCCGTCCCAAAATAGATGACTCAACTTTATACTAGCTTTAGTACAAAGTTAGTATAAAGTTAGGTCATCTATTTTGGAATGGAGGGAGTATATAGATACAAGATAAAACAGAAACACACTAATTCTATGATCAGATTTGGGCATACAAATGGCTCTCAATTATATAGAAAAGTAGAAATGGATGTACTATAGTAGCATATGTTCACGTTGAGGGTGAAAATGTTATGTGTAGGAGGATCCATTGACAACAATAGAAAGGTTCTGATTTTGAATTTTGTCAAGTTCAGTTCAGATTTAATTATACTTCCTCTGCACTATTTTTGTTGTTGATTTTGAAAATTTTGTCATGAATTTTTGACAGCCATGAGTGTTTTGGAAAACAATGAAATCCTTGTTGAGGGCTTACAGTTCCTAAAATGGTGGCCTACCATGGTTTATTTTATCTAAGCCATACAATGTGATTTTACATACCATCACTCCTTATTACATAGATAGATACGTTATTTATGTGTTCTCCATACAATGTGCAGGGCACAGGGCGTAAAATTAATAAAGTATATGTACATCTGGTTTTGGTAGTTTCATAAGATTAATGAAATATAGGATATTGAAATATGAAGGGGAAGGAGAAGGAGGAGGGAGGGGAAGGGGCGCAGGGTGCAAAGTTAATAAAGTATACGAAAGATAAACATATGAATTTGATAACACAACTGAAAATGTAGGGTATTATAATGATGTACATCTGGTCTTCGTAATTAGGGTGTTCCCCCGGCCCTACCCAACTAGGCATCATGTCCCTCGTCATAGCCCGCGACAAGAAGAAAGAGAGGGTGGGATGGATGGGGATCGAAGGAAGGGAGAGACAGTGATATTTTTACTATTAAAGGGAGTCTGTGACAGTAATGGTACGTTGTCGTACACCCATCCCTCCCCTTGACTTTTCCCATTCGTCCATCTGCCCTAACTCATGCAAGATCTTCTAAGGGAAAGAAAATTGTCATGCAATCCCTTATGTCAATTCCCATAAGGCAAGTTTCTCCTCCACGTGTTTCAGTTTGATTATTTTGGGTAAATCAAGCGTCGCCTCACCAGATTTCACTGTGCCTACTTGCATAATGTGCTATGCCTTCTCCTATTCTCCCATGGGTGCCGCATCCCCATGCCGACGACCTTCTCCTACATGTTGTGTCCCTATTGGCGGCACCCAGAGACATCACATACCCCCAGCAATTGGCCTCTATACTCGGAGAAGGTGCAATGGTTGGCTTCGCTGCGGCGGTCGAGGTTGTCCCCTCCCCCCCCCTCGGTCGAGTTGTGGTCGCTCCCGTGGCCGGGTTCTCCTTGCCCGAGCTAGGCCTCGTGTTGGCAGCTCCAGTGAGGCGGCGGGGTTTGTCCGGTAATTGTGGTGGCACAGGCTGGTGGGCGGCTGGTGGGGTGGTGCATCTCGAAGTTCCCGGGGTGATGGTGGTGGTCGTGGATCGGGAGAAATCCTTGTCGGCTTGTCTGGCACCGACGCAATGACGCTTGCGGGCGCCATCAGACCATTCGATTGACAAAGTCACTGACGTAATATGATGGACCGGACTAAAAACTCATCAAGTTTTACAGAATTAGAACATATGCGTACCAATAATTGTTCTTGTAGTCCAGATGTTGCACATGTAGTGTACAAAAGGTTTACTTTTGGATTTTTTTACAGATTGTGAGAGAGATGGAGATGAATTATGTCGACATTCAAAAAGAATCCATCGACAAGGATCCCGAAGGGGCAAAAAATTCACCTTTGTAAGTATATATACAATCAGATTTTTTTTAATAATGGCCCATAGCAACGCACGGGCATTGTACTAGTCTTCATGGCCTATCAATCCGGCCCATGTCCAACAAGTCGGACGCCCGAGGACCCCTTAATCCAGGACTCCCTCAATCATGCCGGCTCTAAGTCTCTCGTGGCCAAGGCTTTTCGTCATGGATTTTATTGGCTGATGGCTCATGCTGATGCTGAGGATTTGGTCAATAAATGTGATGGTTGTCAAAAAATTTCAAGACGAGCTCACATGCCGGCTCAAGAATTGAGGATGATTCCAATTGCTTGGCCATTTGCAGTCTGGGGGCTTGATATGGTTGGACCTTTCAAAAGGTCTAAGGATAAAAAGACCCACCTTTTGGAGGTGGTTGACAAATTCACAAAGTGGGTTGAAGTAGAGCCGGTTAGTAAGTGTGATGCGGCGACAATGGTTCAATTCATCAAAAAAGATGATTTTCCATTTTGGTTTTCCCCATAACATTATAACTGATAATGGAACTAATCTGTCCAAGGGTACTATGAAAGAGTTTTGTCAACGAGAGCATATTCGACTTGATGTATCATCAGTGGCTCATCCACAATCCAACGGTCAAGCTAAGAGGGCCAATCAAGAAATCTTGAGAGGCATCAAGCCCCGTCTTATGGTCCCTTTGCAGAGGACGCCGGGTTTTTGGGTGGAGGAATTACCCTCGGTGTTATGGAGCATCAATATCACCCCCAACAGATCTACGGGTTACACGCCTTTCTTCATGGTTTACGAAGCAGAGGCGGTTCTCCCTAGTGACATCCGTCACGACTCGCCCCGTGTGGCGGCTTATGTTGAAGCTGATAATGAAAAAGCACATCAGGATGCTATTGACCTATTGGATGGGGAGCGTGACCTTGCGGTGACTCGTTCGGCGGTTTTCCAGCAAGATCTACGCCGTCATCACAGCCGCCGGGTTAAAACCAAGACCTTTCAAGATGGCGATTTGGTGCTCCGGCTTATCCAGGATCAAACTGATATGCACAAGCTATCCCCACCTTGGGAAGGGCCCTTTGTGGTCAGCAAAAATCTGAACAACGGGTCATACTACCTTATCGATGTTCGAGACCATAAGGACTCACGCACGTCAAAGGAGGAGACCCGCCGGCCGTGGAATATTGCTCATCTTTGGCCTTATTACACCTAAGCCACTGGCTCTTGTGATGTACATATTTTGACAATGTATATATTATAATGAGTATAATAAAGCTGGCATCCCTGATAATTCTGGACCTCTGTCGTTTCATTTCTAAGAATAATGAGTCTTTATTGTCACCTCATATGATCACTTGGGGGCTTCCTGCTCATTGAGCATAGCTATGACTACCCTTTTGATCCGGCTTGTACGCCTTACAAAATACTTGGGGGCTTCCTGCTCATTGAGCATAGCTATGACTACCCTTTTGAACCGGCTTGTACGCCATGATTACAAAATACTTGGGGGCTTCCTGCTCATTGAGCATAGCTATGACTACCCTTTTGAACCGGCTTGTACGCCATGATTACAAAATACTTGGGGGCTTCCTGCTCATTGAGCATAGCTATGACTACCCTTTTGATCTGGCTTGTACGCCATGATTACAAAATACTTGGGGGCTTCCTGCTCATTGAGCATAGCTATCTTTACCCTTTTGGTCCGGCTTGTATGCCTGGAATGAAACATTACTTGGGGGCTCTTTGTTAATGAACAAGAGCTTTGTTGACCCTTGTAATAGGCTTGGACGCCAGGTGTATTAACAAAAATATCTGGGTTATCCTACCTTTTTAAGTCTGCCACTCCACCTAGGTAATCCTGGAATGACTCTCTGTACTATTGACAGTCAATCTTATATAGACTCTGAACTTGTCAAAGTTAAAATGGCGATTGGTCATGTGAGGCCCGGCTTACAAGGTTGAATGAAGGCTTAACTTAGTGGTTGTGCGGCCCTTGAAAAGAACTTGACTTGAAGGCTTGGCAGCCTATGAAAGCATTGTTTTTGTTTTTTGATCTGTATTTGATTTAAACATTCTTTGAAATTCACATTTTATGACATGTTAACACATGGTTGAAAAACCAATGAGGGTTGTGTTGCCTTATGGTTCATCTATGAATCTATCCGGCGTTTGTTAACCCGGCCTGGCTTTGGACTTTAATCGCCAGGGTATGATGATTTATGTGCTTAGAGCATTGTGCTCTAAGTTTTGGGATTTACCCCGTGCTGCATGCGGCGTTGTAAGCCGGCGGTATAAATCAATTAAATAGGGCGTTGTGCTCTCAATTTTTTGGTTGTAACCCTTAATGCACAGGTATGATAAGCCGGCAGTGTGAGCAAATATCACAGGTATGATATTTTGTTATGATTATATAAGGTTGTGATTAAACCGGCCCTGGTTATGAACTGTTATAGTCACCCGTGGTTTTTATCTGGGGTATTGTGACCCGCCCTGGGGTGAACCGTCAGGGCACTTGTGATCTGTTTGCGTGCAGGAAAAATAATAAATCTTATCTGCATACTTGATGATATAATCAGTGGTACGCATCGGTGCTAAACAAAGGGTTTTTAAACCCTTTCCACGACGGCATTTGGAACCATCACCAAGTGAGTGTGGTCGATAGGGGGGTCCTTCCCACATGACCCAGAAACTGTAGGAGATATGCCCTCTTGGCACACATGCTCGGCAAAATAAGGTCGTGTGCGACCGGCCAGCGCTCAAATACAGAAATACGTACAGTAGAGCTAAAATAAAATAAAATTATACATGCAAAATTGTTTCCGGTCACAAGTACATCCCACACAGTCAGTCCCCACTAAACGTTTCTGTTCATATATACATCCCACATAGTCACTCCAAGGAAAATGTTTTCGTTCACAGGTACATCACACACAATTTTCCCGTTAAATCATTTGTGTTATTGAATGTATCACACACGGTCCATAGAAGAAACTGTGTGGCAAAGGTTGTCCATCACACATAGTTTTTATGTGGTAAATGTTTGCGCAAGGTGGCCTAACGCAAACAGTTTTCGAGAGAATGTCATGTGTGATTGTTCATTGATCCAACACGGTTTATTCCTAGAAACTGTGTGTGTTGCCTGAGGTCATCGCCCACGGTATTTTTTCAACAACTGTTTGCAATAGCAAAACCCAATTAGCAGGCTAATTCACCATTAGCAGACTAATTTCCCTATTATTAATAATCCATTTATTAATCTAATTGACATTCATATTAAGCACATAATTTATTTCATTTCCATATTAAGGAAGCAGAATTTCATAATTGAAATACATCAGAGTACAACATCATATAGCTTCAGCACTCAGCTACCCCATTACACAACTGCACCTGCACCAAGTTTCACATGCAACATGTAGAACCTTTCGAAATTAGCATCATAGATGGTATATAGACAGATGCATCTCATCTGGAAAACTGCTGAAGCAGAAGGTGTATATAGAGCCTTCATTCATGTTGCAGGTCTTTGCAACTTTAGGCCAGTGCCTGTGGATGATTGACCGTCCGTCCTTCGCCCTCTTCAGGAACACTTCAATATTGAAACGTGGGTGTTGTATGAAAACCTTCCTCGCCTCGTGACCATGTAGGTGGGCTGAGAGGTAATCATCAGTGAACTTCTTTGGAAATGCCTGAAAACAAGAATGTGCATAAATATCTTCTCTATATTGGAAATGGGGCAAAGGAATAAAACAAAGGCAAGTATAATAGTTAGTACCATCTTGTAGTGAACTAATATATTCTTCATTGTGCAGACAAAGATCTTGTTGTTTTTGTTGCTAATTTCTTTATCCTAACAATCTTTATGAGTTTCTTGATTTGATTGATATTCATGGACAACTCATTTCCTCATATGCAAAAAGGGTCGAACAGTGGGTCAAAACCTCTGACAGCAGGACCTACATGTGCAAGACCAAATTGTTAAAAACCAAAATATTAGAATGGTTCCTTCAATTGCACAATAATGTGCTATTAGACAATGGACCATGCACGTGCTAACCTCGATTGTAAACCTCAGTGCTTCCCATTGTTTCCCTGCATCACATATAAGGTAGCTAGTGATCAGGTTAAGTGAGGATTCGCATGCTATTAGTAAAATATGTTGATGAAAAATAAGCAAATTGCAGATTCATTAGATTAATTCAAGCCACATGAAAACCCCATTTATCCAAACCAAGCATGATTAAGAACTAGGAAATATAGCAATTGTATATGTTTCTCATGTATTAAGTGCAGCCAAATTTGATTTATTCCTCACATGCACAACAATACAAAATTCTACCCACGACAATTAGGCATCGCATTGCAGAATTGAACCAAGCAGTTAACTAAACACTAGAACAAATGAACCAAACATTAATTGAGCACCACATTGCACAATATAACATACTCCTAATAGAAGAACAAACAGTTAACCAACCAAGCATGCTTAACAACCTGGAAATATAGCAATTGTGTTTGTTTCTCATGTATTTATTAAGGGTTCGCATGCTATCAGTAAAATATGTTGATGAAAAATAAGCACATTGCAGATTCATCAGATTAATTCAAGCCACATGGAAAACCCATTTATCCAAACCAAGCATGATTAAGAACTAGGAAATATAGCACTTGTATATGTTTCTCATGTATTAAGTGTAGCCAAATTCGATTTATTCCTCACATGCACAACAATACAAAATTCGACCCACGATAATTGGACATCGCATTGCAGAATTGAACCAAGCAGTTAACTAAACATCACAACAAATGAACCAACATTAACTGAGCACCACATTGCACAATATAACATACTCCAAATAGAAGATTAGACAGTTAACCAAACAGTTAACTACAACCAATTGTATCAATTGTATTTGTTTCTCATGTATTTACTATAACCAAATTCAATTTATTCCTCACATGGTATACAATAACAGAATGCACCCACAACTATTGAACATCGCATTGCAGAATTGAACCAAACAGTTAACTAAACACCACAACGCAAATGAACCCGTTAACTGAGCACCACATTGCACAATGTATAACCAAACCAAGCATTCTTGACAACTTGGAAATATAGCAATTGTATTCATTTCTCATGTATTTTGTAAAGATAAATTCAATCCATTTCTCACATGGAAGACAATACAAAATTGCAGCTTGAAGAATTGAACATCACATTTGCAGAATTGAACCAAACAGTTAACTGAATACGACAACTAATTAACAAAACAGTTAATAAGTGAGCACCACACTGCACGACATATAAAACATATACACTAGAGAAACAGATTGCATGGTAAAATTAGATAGCACAATTCACTAGAATTTGTGAAGGAAAGGCAGGAGCAGCACAAGCAACAGGTAAACCGAGCATGCTTAACCGGCATAGCTAGGAAATGGCAAGGTGCTCCTCCAAGATCTGGGGGTCGGCACGAATGGCAGCCATCGCGACCTCATCCGCGCGTGCGGCCGCGATTTGCTTCTCCGCTACCAAATGCTCCTTGAGATCCTGGCTATACTGCGTGCACCATTGCTTAGGGCGGCGCTTATTTGGTGGAGGGGTCGGTGATTTGAGTGGAAGGTGTCCCGCTCGCGTCGGCGGTCTGGGCATGTGGGATGTGTGAGGAGGAGGATAGGGTTCGGGTGTGGATTACCTGCATGGATAGACGAGTCCGAGCAGCGTGAAGGAGGGTCACCGACGATGAGGCGGCACTGCAAGCAAGGAGTGAAGGTTTCAAGTTGGAAAGGAAGGCAGAAAGAGGGGAAATGTGGCTTTTAGTAAGGGGGAGGGGGCGGGGAGGTAGATATTTCCGCGAAAGCCGAAAATTTGGAATCGCTTCAGCCAAAAAACTGGTGCGCAAAGTGTCATCAGACACGGTCCCTTATTCAGAACTGTGTATGATATGTAGACATCACAAACGATTCAGATAGCTTAACCCATGTGTGATGAGTTTGAACGTCAAAAGTTTTGGTTCAAATTTCCACGGTTACAGTGGTCATCCACGTCATTGCATAATTTGGGTACACAAAGGAGACTACATCACACCCACACTTCTTAATCGAGCAAGTTCAACAATTAAACAGAGCTAGCTGACCTAACATTACTCTAACAAATTAAAGACCGGTGCTCTAATTGAACAAAACAAAGAGTACTACTACGACTGGTGCTCGTCGATCTCCTCCGCCACATCCATGTCCAGCTCGCGCCCGATGGTCTCCTGGGGAAGGGGCTCCATGGCATTCATCGCACCATACTAGGCAAGCATCTCGCCATCCGTGTCCGCCATCTCTTTGGAAAAGGCCGCCACGAGCTAGGCGTGGGCGGACATGATCTGGGCTTGGATGGGCTCCGTCATTGCAAGGTATGCGGCGGAGGAACGAACTGCTGCTCTAACGCTCTCAGCGATTGCCAGCTCTTCGGCCGTGGGTTGCCGACCGTTGTCGGAGAAGCTTTGTTAGATTTGTGCGGTGACCGCCAAGAGCTGGGCGTGGGCGACCTCGACATGGTCGTGGGCGGCCTCCATCAGGGCTAAGGCCGCCGCTGCAGAACGGACAACTGTTGTGCCGCTCTCGCCAGTTGATATCCCCGAGGCAGATGTTGCTGCCGCCACCTGAGAAGCAACAGCGGCTGTTTGGGCTGCCTTTGCCGCCCGGTCGCAGATTGCGGGCGCGCTCATGCACCTTGTTAGCACGCGCATGGTGGCTGCGGCCGCGCTCTCGCCGGAGTGGGCCACCGAAGTTGCCCACACGACGCGGGTCCACATGCCCATCTTTCACCAGCGACGATTGAACAGTGAAATGATATTTGGGGAGCGAGCTAGTGTGCTTGGATGCCGGCTGTGGACTGTAGCCGACGTACCTTCTCGCGTAAGCCATAGGCGTACTATACACCGACGGTGCTCTGGGATATTTTGTGTTGCATCTTACACGGTTGGTGATAATAAACTGTGTGTGATCTACTTGATTTTTCATCTTGATTTGAATTACATAATGGGGTCACGGCGGCAATGGACGGTGTTTGAATTGCTAGACCTTTTATCTGGAGTGAACATGCAACTATATGTGTGTCGTAAAAGAAATGGAATTATTCAGGGTTCGTTTGAACATTTTATACATTAAATTGGTTTTCTAGCCATTTCAGGTGCACAATTCAAAATTAAACTATGTCGGATTTCGGGTTCCGCCAAAACCCTTGAGGTTCGAACACTGGGGTGGCACGAAGATCTCTCTCTCCCTTGATCACTCTTGCCACAATCACAAGGCCTAGCTCGTCGAACCCAAAGAACGAGAGACACAAGAGTTTATACTGGTTCGGGCCACCGATGTGGTGTGATACCCTACTCAAGTGTGGTGTGGTGGATTGCCTCTTGGGCTGAGGATGAACAGCTACAAGGGAAGAACAGCCTCCTGAGGAGAGGTGTTCTCGTGCTTGGTGAACTTGCGTGGTTGAGGATGATCTGAATGATCTGTCCCCCCTATGGTGGTGGCTAGTCCTATTTATAGAGGCCCTGGCCCTCTCCCCAAATATTGGGTGGGAAGGGATCCAATAACGGCCAATTTTGAAGGGAGACAGCTAGTACAAGTTATCCTGACTAAAGGTGGTCTTCGCCTGCCAAAGGCTCTGGTGGTGACGCTGTCTTGGGCTCCATGGTGACCTTCGTCCTGCCGTCCTGCTGGTCTTGGTCTCATTGCACCGATATGGAAACCTTGGTTGATGCCTCAGGACTCCTCCCATGCGCTCGCCTTTTTAGCACCAAAGAGGAAACAACGACACTGCACGAACTGGCACCCGCCTGGCTCCAGTCGTCATGGCTTGCGTCACAAGAATCCTGCGAGGTGTCCCTTGCCTTGATCTCTCCGCCCCTAGCGAGCCAGCCTGGTGAGGCTGCCCCCGAGGAGGTCTTGTGTCGTCCGCCTCGTGAGGCTTGGCCCCTCGCGAGGGTCTTGAGTGTTTGCTGATGAAGATGGGCCATACAGGGCCGCTGGTGGAGCCACGTCATGGGCCGCAGGTAGGCAAGTCTGGGGACCCCATTCCCAGGACGTCGACAGTAGCCCCCGGGACCAAGGCGCGCTCGGACTTGGCTTCGAGGCGAAGCCAAAGGGCCAGTGAGGAGCGCCGCGGCCCCCAACAGCCTGCGGCCCCTCGCTTGACGCGTGGCGATTGATTGGACGTGGGCGTCTCCGCTTCCCCATGATGCCTCGGCAACTGCCCGTCTGATAAAAGGCTGGCGCGGGCAACGCTTGCCTTCATTGCTTTCCTTCGTCTTGCTCCAGACCCCCTTTCTCACCCCTTGCCTCCGAAATCTCCAGATCTGCTTCAATTCCCTTCCAAGCCAGCGACCAATGGCGCCCCGAAAGGTCAAGGACGCTTCGTCGCCCGCCTGGTACGAGCCGGCTCTAGACGCGCCCAATGTCTCAGAGAAGAACCTTGCCGCCACACGTCTGCTGACGGCGGGGGCGAACAACGAGAAGGGGAAGACTGAGCTCTGGGCTGGCTCCACCGAGCCGGAGGCTTCGAGGAGCACCTTCTACCCCTTCATTATGAGCAGCGTTGTTGCGGGGCTGGTTTCCCCCTTCTCTGACTTCTTCTATGCCATCCTCAGCCATTACAAGCTGCAGGCCCTTCATCTCCACCCCAACTCTGTTATTCTCCTGTCGATCTTCGCCTTCTGCTGTGAGGCATACGTCGGGTGATGCCGTGTGTGGCTTTGCAGCACCACTTCTTCTTCCTCCGGATCAATGACGGCCACACCTTAGGGTGCACCAACTTCGTCGCAGCCGGCAAGGCCAACACGATTTCGAAGGCGGAAAGAAGGCTGGTGGCTTCAGGAGCAAGTGGGTCATGATGAATGCTGCCGACCGAGATGCCCCAGTCCGACGAAGGGTGGCTCTGCGCGAAGCTTACTGACGACCGGGCGAAGCCGGTACTGGAGAAGATGACCGCCGACTTGAAGCCGGGCAATGCGAAGGCGGCAAAGTTGACAAGGGCCATGCTCCTGAGGGAATTCCTGATGCTACGTGTGGCTCCGCTCCAAGCATGCTCACGCCCCTTGTGGACGCTTGGGGGCGAAGAAGATAATCTCCGCTTGAGTCCGGAGGCCTAGTCTAGAGAAGAGCTGGTTGTGGCTCTCCGCCTCCTAGTCGGGGACGACTAGGAATATCCGCCGAGTGCCTTCGTTCCCTTGTTCCTTCACAAGGACGGGGCGCAGGTCGCGGGCGCTATGCCCACCTTCAGCAAGCACGGGCTAGTGCCGCCGGCGCCCCTAGGGTCCTGACTGCGACGGTGCCGGTGGATGTGTCTTCTGGCGATTCCCGCGGGGAGGAGGAGGACGAGGAGCGCGACTCGGAGGCGACCCCCGAAGGGATGTGGGAGACCTCTCCTTTGCACAAGGCCAACATCCTCCGCACCTTGCCTGATGATGATGACGAGGCCAATGTCCTCCCGGAGAAAGGGGAGCCACCCGTGGCTGGGGGCCCTTTGAGGTCCAAGGCCAGACCCCAGAGGAAGCCACCGACCAAGGTTCCGACGAGGGGCAGGTCAGCACTGATCTCCCGCAACGACGCATTTGCTCTGACACCGCCCGGAGCTGCTTCTGGGCCATCTGCTGCCCCTTCTTCCACTCCTGGAGCCTTCACACCCGTGCCTCAGGCTGCGAGGCTCTCAGGCTTCAAGCTTAAGAAGCGGAGGGACTACGCCGCGGTGGACCAATAAGTGTTCTTGTCCTGCCTTGTTCTTGCTTCTGCTACTCATCCTTGACGCTTCTCCGTTGTACAATTAGGTCGACGCCCGTGGCGAAGGAGAGGAAGGAGGACGAGGTGGTGCTTCTCGAGACCAGATCACCTCCTGCGGCCGCACCGCTCTCCATGGGTAAGGGCAGCGATGGCGCTCGTGCTCCTCCAGCCCGATCATCCTCGCGAGGCTTGGGGGAGCACTCCCGGGAGGAGTCAGCTCCCATGGCCCCGCTGGCTCTAGAGGTGCCAACGTCTGGCTCGGTCGCTGGGGTCCCTGAAGCTCAGGAGCCCCCAGCCTCCTAGGCCATGGTGGCCATGCTACTGTTGGAAATATGCCCTAGAGGCAATAATAAAAGCATTATTATTATATTTCTTTGTTCATGATAATTGTCTTTATTCATGCTATAATTGTGTTATCTGGAAATCGTAATACATGTGTGAATAACAGACACCAACATGTCCCTAGTAAGCCTCTAGTTGACTAGCTCGTTGATCAATAGATAGTCATGGTTTCCTGGCTATGGACATTAGATGTCATTGATAACGGGATCACATCATTAGGATAATGATGTGATGGACAAGACCCAATCCTAAACATAGCACAAGATCGTATAGTTCGTTTGCTAGAGTTTTTGCAATGTCAAAGTATCTCTTCCTTCGACCATGAGATCGTATAACTCCTGGATACCGTAGGAGTGCTTTGGGTGTATCAAACGTCACAACGTAACTGGGTGACTATAAAGGTGCACTACAGGTATCTCCGAAAGTATCTATTGTTTTATATGGATCGAGACTGGGATTTGTCACTCTGTATGACGGAGAGATATCACTGGGCCCACTCAGTAATGCATCATCATAATGAGCTCAAAGTGACCAAGTGTTTGGTCACGGGATCATGCATTACGGTACGAGTAAAGTGACTTGCCGGTAACAAGATTGAACGAGGTATTGGGATACCGACGATCGAATCTCGGGCAAGTAACATATCGATTGACAAAGGGAATTGCATACGGGGTTGATTAAATCCTCGACATCGTGGTTCATCCGATGAGATCATCGTGGAGCATGTGGGAGCCAACATGGGTATCCAGATCCCGCTGTTGGTTATTGACCGGAGAGCGATCTCGGTCATGTCTACATGTCTCCCGAACCCGTAGGGTCTACACACTTAAGTTTCAGTTACGCTAGGGTTGTAGGGATATGTATATGCAGTAACCCGAATGTTGTTCGGAGTCCCGGATGAGATCCCGGACGTCACGAGGAGTTCCGGAATGGTCCGGAGGTAAAGATTTATATATGGAAAGTCCTGTTTCGGGCATCGGGACAAGTTTCGGGGTTATCGGTATTGTACCGGGACCACCGGAGGGGTCCCGGGGGCCCACCGGGTGGGGCCACCCATCCCCGGGGGCCACATGGGCTGTAGGGGGTGCGCCTTGGCCTGCTTGGGCCAAGGGCACCAGCCCCACATAGGCCCATGCGCCTAGGGTTCAAGGGGGCAAGAGTCCTAGGAGGGTAAGGCACCTCCTAGGTGCCTTGGGGGGGAGGGAAACCCCCCTTGGCCGCCGCACCCCTAGGAGATTGGATCTCCTAGGGCCGGCCACCCCCCCTTGGCACCCCTATATATAGTGGGGGAGAGGAGGGACTTCATACCTTGAGTCCTTGGCCTTTGGTTGCCTCCTTCTCCCTCCCCAACACCTCCTCCATCTCCTTATTGCTTAGCGAAGCTCTGCCGGAGTACTGCAGCTCCATCAACACCACGCCGTCGTGCTGCTGCTGGTGCCATCTCCCTCAACCTCTCCTCCCTCCCTTGCTGGATCAAGAAGGAGGAGACGTGGATGTTCCGTACGTGTGTTGAACGCGGAGGTGCCGTCCGTTCGGTGCTAGGATCTCCGGTGATTCGAATCACGTCGTGTTCGACTACATCATCCCCGTTCTTTGAACGCTTCCGCTCGCGATCTACAAGGTACGTAGATGCATCCAATGACTCGTTGCTAGATGAACTCCTAGATGATCTTGGTGAAACGAGTAGGAAAATTTTTGTTTTCTGCAACGTTACCCAACAGTGGTATCAGAGCTAGGTCTATGCGTAGTTCTTCTTGCACGAGTAGAACACAATTGGTTGTGGGCGTAGATTTGTCAACTTTCTTGCCGCTACTAGTCTTATCTTGCTTCAGCGGTATTGTGGGATGAAGCGGCCCGGACCAACCTTACACGTACGCTTACATGAGACCGGTTCCACCGACTAACATGCACAAGTTGCATAAGGTGGCTGGCGGGTGTCTGTCTCTCCTACTTTAGTTGAAGCGGATTCGATGAAAAGGGTCCTTATGAAGGGTAAATAGAAGTTGACAAATCACGTTGTGGTTTCACGTAGGTAAGAAAACGTTCTTGCTAGAACCCTACTTCAGCCACGTAAAACTTGCAAACAACAATTAGAGGACGTCTAACTTGTTTTTGCAGCAAGTGCTTTGTGATATGATATGGCCAAAGTTGTGATGAATGATGAATGATCTATATGTCATGTATGAGATGTTCATGCTATTGTAATAGGAATCACGACTTGCATGTCGATGAGTATGACAACCGGCAGGAGCCATAGGAGTTGTCTTTATTTTTTTGTATGACCTGCGTGTCATTAAAGAACGCCATGTAAACTACTTTACTTTATTACTAAACGCGTTAGTCATAGAAGTAGAAGTAGTCGTTGGCGTGACAACTTCATGAAGACACGATGATGGAGATCATGATGATGGAGATCATGGTGTCATGCCGGTGACAAGATGATCATGGAGCCCTGAAGATGAAGATCAAAGGAGCTATATGATATTGGCCATATCATGTCACTACTTATATAATTGCATGTGATGTTTATTATGTTTTATGCATCTTGTTTACTTAGAACGACGGTAGTAAATAAGATGATCCCTTACAAAATTTCAAGAAGTGTTCTCCCCTAACTGTGCACCATTGCTACAGTTCGTCGTTTCGAAGCACCACGTGATGATCGGGTGTGATAGATTCTTACGTTCACATACAACGGGTGTAAGACAGTTTTACACAGCGAAAACACTTAGGGTTAACTTGACGAGCCTAGCATGTACAGACATGGCCTCGGAACACGGAGACCGAAAGGTCGAACACGAGTCGTATGGAAGATACGATCTACATGAGAATGTTCACCGACGATGACTAGTCCGTCTCACGTGATGATCGGACACGGCCTAGTCGACTCGGATCGTGTAACACTTAGATGACCAAAGGGATGTCAAATCTGAGTGGGAGTTCATTATAATTTGATTAGATGAACTTAATTATCATGAACTTAGTCTAAATTTTTACAATATGTCTTGTAGATCAAATGGCCAACGTAGTCCTCAACTTCAACGCGTTCCTAGAGAAAACCAAGCTGAAAGACGATGGCAGCAACTATACGGACTGGGTCCGGAACCTGAGGATCATCCTCATAGCTGCCAAGAAAGATTATGTCCTACAAGCACCGCTAGGTGATGCACCTGTTCTCCCTGCGGAACAAGACGTTATGAACGCTTGGCAGGCACGTTCTGATGACTACTCCCTCGTTCAGTGCGGCATGCTTTACAGCCTAGAGCCGGGGCTCCAAAAGCGTTTTGAGAGACATGGAGCATATGAGATGTTCGAAGAGCTGAAAATGGTTTTCCAAGCTCATGCCCGGGTTGAGAGATATGAAGTCTCCGACAAATTCTTCAGCTGTAAGATGGAGGAAAACAGTTCTGTCAGTGAGCACATACTCACTATGTCTGGGTTGCATAACCGCTTGACTCAGCTGGGAGTTAATCTCCCGGATGATGCGGTCATTGACAGAATCCTCCAGTCGCTTCCACCAAGCTACAAGAGCTTTGTGATGAACTTCAATATGCAGGGGATGGAAAAGACCATTCCTGAAGTATTTGCTATGCTGAAATCAGCAGAGGTAGAAGTCAGAAAGGAACATCAAGTGTTGATGATCAATAAAACCACTAAATTCAAGAAGGGCAAGGGTAAAAAGAACTTCAAGAAGGACGGCAAGGTAGTTGCCGCGCCCAGCAAGCAAGCTGCCGGGAAGAAGCCAAAGAATGGACCCAAGCCCGAGACTGAGTGTTTTTATTGCAAGGAAAGTGGTCACTGGAAGCGGAACTGCCCCAAATACTTAGCAGACAAGAAGGCCGGCAAAACCAAAGGTATATTTGATATACATGTAATTGATGTGTACCTTACCAGTAATCGTAGTAACTCCTGGGTATTTGATACCGGTGCCGTTGCTCATATTTGTAACACACAACAGGAGCTGCGGAATAAACGGAGACTGGCGAAGGACGAGGTGACGATGCGCGTCGGGAATGGTTCCAAGGTCGATGTGATCGCCGTCGGCACGCTACCTCTACATTTACCTACGGGATTAGTTTTGAACCTCAATAATTGTTATTTTGTGCCAAGTTTGAGCATGAACATTGTATCAGGATCTCGTTTAATTCGAGATGGCTACTCATTTAAATCCGAGAATAATGGTTGTTCTATTTATATGAGAGATATGTTTTATGGTCATGCTCCGATGGTGAATGGTTTATTTTTTATGAATCTCGAGCGTAATGCTACACATATTCATAGTGTAAGTACCAAAAGATGTAAGATTGATAGTAATAGTCCCACATACTTGTGGCACTGCCGCCTCGGTCACATAGGTGTCAAACGCATGAAGAAGCTCCATGCTGATGGACTTTTAGAGTCTCTTGATTACGAATCATTTGACACGTGCGAACCATGCCTCATGGGTAAAATGACCAAGACTCCATTCTCAGGAACAATGGAGAGAGCAACCAACTTATTGGAAATCATACATACTGATGTGTGCGGTCCAATGAGTGTTGAGGCTCGCGGTGGCTATCGTTATGTTCTCACCCTCACTGATGACTTGAGTAGATATGGGTATGTCTACTTAATGAAACACAAGTCTGAGACCTTTGAAAAGTTCAAGGAATTTCAGAGTGAAGTTGAGAATCAACGTGACAGGAAAATCAAGTTTCTACGATCAGATCGTGGAGGAGAATACTTGAGTCACGAGTTTGGTACACACTTAAGAAAATGTGGAATAGTTTCACAACTCACGCCGCCTGGAACACCTCAGCGTAATGGTGTGTCCGAACGTCATAATCGCACTCTATTAGATATGGTGCGATCTATGATGTCTCTTGCCGATTTACCACTATCCTTTTGGGGCTATGCTTTAGAGACTGCCGCATTCACTTTAAATAGGGCCCCGTCGAAATCCGTTGAGACGACACCGTATGAATTATGGTTTGGGAAGAAACCTAAGCTGTCATTTCTAAAAGTTTGGGGATGCGATGCTTATGTCAGGAAACTTCAACCTGAAAAGCTCGAACCCAAATCGGAAAAATGCGTCTTCATAGGATACCCTAAAGAAACTGTTGGGTATATCTTCTACCTCAGATCCGAAGGCAAGATCTTTGTTGCCAAGAATGGGTCCTTTCTGGAGAAAGAGTTTCTCTCGAAAGAAGTAAGCGGGAGGAAAGTAGAGCTTGATGAAGTATTACCTCTTGAACCGGAAAATGGCGCAACTCAAGAAAATGTTCCTGAGGTGCCTGCACCGACTAGAGAGGAAGTGAATGATAATGATCAAGATACTTCTGATCAAGTTCCTACTGAAATTCGAAGGTCCACGAGGACACGTTCCGCACCAGAGTGGTACGGCAACCCTGTCTTGGAAATCATGTTGTTAGACAACGGTGAACCTTCGAACTATGAAGAAGCGATGGCGGGTCCGGATTCCGACAAATGGCTAGAAGCCATGAAATCCGAGATAGGATCCATGTATGAAAACGGAGTATGGACTTTGACTGACTTGCCCGTAGAACGGCGAGCCATAGAAAATAAATGGATCTTTAAGAAGAAGACAGACGCGGATGGTAATGTAACCATCTATAAAGCTCGGCTTGTCGCTAAGGGTTATTGACAAGTTCAAGGGATTGACTATGATGAGACTTTCTCACCGGTAGCGAAGCTGAAGTCCGTCCGAATCATGTTAGCAATTGCCGCATTTTATGATTATGAAATTTGGCAAATGGACGTCAAAACGGCATTCCTTAATGGTTTCCTTAAGGAAGAATTGTATATGATGCAGCCGGAAGGTTTTGTCGATCCTAAAAATGCTGACAAGGTGTGCAAGCTCCAACGCTCGATTTATGGGCTGGTGCAAGCATCTCGGAGTTGGAACATTCGTTTTGATGAGATGATCAAAGCGTTTGGGTTTACACAGACTTATGGAGAAGCCTGTGTTTACAAGAAAGTGAGTGGGAGCTCTATAGCATTTCTCATACTATATGTAGATGACATACTTTTGATGGGAAATGATATAGAACTTTTGGACAGCATTAAGGCCTACTTGAATAAGAGTTTTTCAATGAAGGACCTTGGAGAAGCTGCTTATATATTAGGCATCAAGATCTATAGGGATAGATCAAGACGCCTCATAGGTCTTTCACAAAGCACATATCTTGATAAGATTTTGAAGAAGTTCAAAATGGATCAGTGCAAGAAAGGGTTCTTGCCTGTTTTGCAAGGTGTGAAATTGAGCTCAGCTCAATGTCCGACCACGGCAGCAGAGATAGAAGAGATGAGTGTCATCCCCTATGCCTCAGCCATAGGTTCTATTATGTATGCCATGCTGTGTACCAGACCTGATGTAAACCTTGCCGTAAGTTTGGTAGGAAGGTACCAAAGTAATCCCGGCAAGGAACACTGGACAGCGGTCAAGAATATCCTGAAGTACCTGAAAAGGACTAAGGAAATGTTTCTCATTTATGGAGGTGACGAAGAGCTCGTCGTAAAAGGTTACGTCGACGCTAGCTTCGACACAGATCTGGATGACTCTAAGTCACAAACCGGATACGTGTATATTTTGAATGGTGGGGCAGTAAGCTGGTGCAGTTGCAAGCAGAGCGTCGTGGCGGGATCTACATGTGAAGCGGAGTACATGGCAGCCTCGGAGGCAGCACATGAAGCAATATGGGTGAAGGAGTTCATCACCGACCTAGGAGTCATACCCAATGCGTCGGGGCCAATCAAGCTCTTCTGTGACAACACTGGAGCTATTGCACTTGCCAAGGAACCCAGGTTTCACAAGAAGACAAGGCACATCAAGCGTCGCTTCAACTCCATCCGTGAAAATGTTCAAGATGGAGACATAGAGATTTGTAAAGTACATACGGACCTGAATGTAGCAGATCCGTTGACTAAACCTCTCCCAAGAGCAAAACATGATCAACACCAGAATTCCATGGGTGTTCGATTCATCACAATGTAACTAGATTATTGACTCTAGTGCAAGTGGGAGACTGTTGGAAATATGCCCTAGAGGCAATAATAAAAGCATTATTATTATATTTCTTTGTTCATGATAATTGTCTTTATTCATGCTATAATTGTGTTATCCGGAAATCGTAATACATGTGTGAATAACAGACACCAACATGTCCCTAGTAAGCCTCTAGTTGACTAGCTCGTTGATCAATAGATAGTCATGGTTTCCTGGCTATGGACATTAGATGTCATTGATAACGGGATCACATCATTAGGATAATGATGTGATGGACAAGACCCAATCCTAAACGTAGCACAAGATCGTATAGTTCGTTTGCTAGAGTTTTTGCAATGTCAAAGTATCTCTTCCTTCGACCATGAGATCGTATAACTCCTGGATACCGTAGGAGTGCTTTGGGTGTATCAAACGTCACAATGTAACTGGGTGACTATAAAGGTGCACTACAGGTATCTCCGAAAGTATCTATTGTTTTATATGGATCGAGACTGGGATTTGTCACTCCGTATGACGGAGAGATATCACTGGGCCCACTCAAGTAATGCATCATCATAATGAGCTCAAAGTGACCAAGTGTTTGGTCACGGGATCATGCATTACGGTACGAGTAAAGTGACTTGCCGGTAACAAGATTGAACGAGGTATTGGGATACCGACGATCGAATCTCGGGCAAGTAACATATCGATTGACAAAGGGAATTGCATACGGGGTTGATTAAATCCTCGACATCGTGGTTCATCCGATGAGATCATCGTGGAGCATGTGGGAGCCAACATGGGTATCCAGATCCCGCTGTTGGTTATTGACCGGAGAGCGGTCTCGGTCATGTCTACATGTCTCCCGAACCCGTAGGGTCTACACACTTAAGGTTCAGTTACGCTAGGGTTGTAGGGATATGTATATGCAGTAACCCGAATGTTGTTCGGAGTCCCGGATGAGATCCCGGACGTCACGAGGAGTTCCGGAATGGTCCGGAGGTAAAGATTTATATATGGAAAGTCCTGTTTCGGGCATCGGGACAAGTTTCGGGGTTATCGGTATTGTACCGGGACCACCGGAGGGGTCCCGGGGGCCCACCGGGTGGGGCCACCCATCCCCGGGGGCCACATGGGCTGTAGGGGGTGCGCCTTGGCCTGCTTGGGCCAAGGGCACCAGCCCCACATAGGCCCATGCGCCTAGGGTTCAAGGGGGCAAGAGTCCTAGGAGGGTAAGGCACCTCCTAGGTGCCTTGGGGGGGAGGGAAACCCCCCTTGGCCGCCACACCCCTAGGAGATTGGATCTCCTAGGGCCGGCCACCCCCCCTTGGCACCCCTATATATAGTGGGGGAGAGGAGGGACTTCATACCTTGAGTCCTTGGCCTTTGGTTGCCTCCTTCTCCCTCCCCAACACCTCCTCCATCTCCTTATTGCTTAGCGAAGCTCTGCCGGAGTACTGCAGCTCCATCAACACCACGCCGTCGTGCTGCTGCTGGTGCCATCTCCCTCAACCTCTCCTCCCTCCCTTGCTGGATCAAGAAGGAGGAGACGTGGCTGTTCCGTACGTGTGTTGAACGCGGAGGTGCCGTCCGTTCGGTGCTAGGATCTCCGGTGATTCGAATCACGTCGTGTTCGACTACATCATCCCCGTTCTTTGAACGCTTCCGCTCGCGATCTACAAGGTACGTAGATGCATCCAATGACTCGTTGCTAGATGAACTCCTAGATGATCTTGGTGAAACGAGTAGGAAAATTTTTGTTTTCTGCAACGTTACCCAACAGCTACCTCCTCCTCCTCATGCCGCACTACTATCTCCAGGTCCTTCCACCTCCCCTGACATCCTGGAGCGCGCTCTTTCCATGATGACCCTGCTGCGAGAAGATCTTCAGGGCACCGACCCCCACCTGGTAGTCGGGCGCTTAGAGCTGGTCTCTGGCTGGCTTCACTCAGACGTGTCCGTTCGGGCGGCGCTGAGCCAGGCGGTAGCGACCTCCGAGAAGGACAAGCAGGTCACTGCTCAGGCATCGGCCGCTCGCGAGGTGGCGCTGAAAGATGTCTAGGCCGCCCAGAATCGCTGCCGGGTGATGGAGGCCGAACTAAAGTCTCTGCGCAGTGAGCGTGCGGAAGATGCTCAAGGCCGCAAGGCGGAGGAGGAGAAGATAAAGGCCCGGGAGGACACTATCAAGGGTCACGATGCTGAGCTGGAGCAGTTGGCGAAGGCGCAGGCCACGGAGCGTAGCCGGCTGGAGAAGCTCGCGCAGAAGGTGGGAGCAGAGAAGGCCGAACTTGACGCCAAGGCCAGGGTCCTGGCCGAGGACCGCGCGGCCTTCGAGCTCCTCGTGGAGAGGTCTTGCAAGGCGCTGCGGTCACTCTATGAGAAGGGCTTGGAGGAACCGCTGGCTACCGCCAACGAGGGCCCCGTCCAGATGCTTCCTTATCTAGTCGAGGCGCTTGAGGAAGTCGTGAGCGGTATTGGCCCCTTGGCAGAGGCGGAAGCCCGCGTTCTTTCCTCGGTCGTGCCGACGCACGTCTTTAGCCACCTTCATCTTCGCGATCCCGCCGCCCACCTTGATGAGTTGCTGGAGCCCGTGGACGCCGAGAACTGCGCAGCTGCTGCTGAAGCCGTGAAGGGTCAGGTGGAAGCCTTGTTGAAGAAGTTCCGCGCCTTCAATCCCGCACCCTCGACTGGCGGTGCTGCTGATCCTGCGACTCCGGCGGGTGGTGCAGGTGAGGGAAACACCATTGAAGAAGAAGCATCCCTTGCGGGCGACGGTGGCGACGTCCAGGGGTGACGAGATGACTTGCTAGCGACTCCTTTCCTGTTTAGTTTCTGCAAAATGCACCATGCCTCGTGGAGGCATTTAAACTTGCCTTTGGTATTGGGAGAACGACATGTCTTGTAATATTTGCTTGAGATTTTTGCGATTTCCTTCCCATTTGCTTTACATTCTACGTCGGTAGGGCCCGACCCCGCACATACCTCAGCCGCCGTTGGGTTGTCCGAATCACCAGGACGAGACCAAGGGGTGAGGAGCTACGTGGCCAGTTAGGCTCCTGAGTCGCGATGCTCATGAGTCCCCCTTGACGCGCAAACAACTTACAGAAAGGAGATGTAGAAATAGGTCTAGTGTTCTACGTCGGCAGGGCCCGACCCCGCGCATACCTCAACCACCGTTGGGTCGTCCGGATCACTAGGACGAGACCAAGGAGTGAGGGGCAACGTGGTCAGTTAGGCTCCTGAGTCGCGATGCTCAGGAGTCCCCCTTGACGCTCAAACGACCTTCATACCTTTTCCCTCGCCGAGGCTCGGCTCGGGAGGGGCGTGCGACGACCAGGTCCGGGGGACCTGGCAGGGTGGCGTACGCTTGGGCGTGACCCGAGCGCAGCCCCCGTGCCTATCCCCCTCGCGTGACTCTCCCGAGGGGAGGTGTTGAGATGAGGCCAGACGCTGAGCTCGAGGGCTCCCTGAGGTTGATGCGGCCATGAGGCTACCCTCAGTTGTTTATCACTAGTGCGGAGCATAGCGCTTCCGCACTTGCACAAGCATAACCGCTCCTCGGTAGTGTCGACTGCCAGCGCGGAGCATGGTGCTTCCACTGGTGCGTGGGTGAGGGCTCCCTCTAAGTGGAGCCCCCGGGGCGTGTACAGCCCCGCCCTGACATGTGTCTTGCACGGCAGGTCTAGATGAGGTGTGTCTGGGCACTCGTGAGCCAGCGCGGGGCTCACGAGGCCCTACCTCAAGGCGGGTTACGCCTAGTCTTGGTTCTTGTTAGTTGCGGCGGTCCTACGAGATGGTTAGGCAATCCTGCACCAAATGAATCTCCTGAGGTTATCGCATGATAAGGCCAAGCACCAACGACCCCAGGAGGTGACGTGAATGGGACCGGCCCGCCAGACAAAGCTTAGCATTGGATTTATCAACGCTGCAGGGATGGGCCCGAGCACAGACGCCGTGCCTAGCCTTCTTATGCGAAGGATCCTGAAGAAAAACAGTCGGTGCGCGGCTCCCGTGGTGGGTCACAATCAAGTAGGTGATAACCATAGGTAGGTCACGCATGAAAAGCGAACTAGCTTAGGTAAATGCAAGAACGATACATGCCGCTGGGTCGGACCCGAGCGACCTGGGGATGCTGCAACCCGAGGGGCGCCCCTAGCAGAGTAAGCTAAAGACGTAAAAGGATACATGCCGCAGGGACAGGCCCACACATCCTAGGAATGATGCGGCCCGGGGGGCGCTCCCAGCTAAATAAACTTGGAAAATGTCACCTGGTTCCATTGTCGAAGGGATGTTGGGGTAGCTGAATATGTGTGGCGAAGGTGTTGCTCCTCATGAGCCACTGGGGCCCTGAGCCTCGGGAGGCTCTGGGGCCCAGGCGGCTCCTCAAGGACCATCTCCATCTCCGCCAGGACTGTGTGATGCCTGGCCTCCTGAGCCGCCAGGATGCTCTGCAGGTTGCGCTGGAAGGCAGCTGCCATGCTCGACAGGCTGAATGGCATGCGAACATAGCTGTGAGGTGGGCCCTCGCAACATCACACACGCGAAGGCCAGAAGGGCTCCTGAGATGCGGCCCTGTTGAGCCCTGGGATGTCGACGCAGACGTGCAGCCCGCCATCCTCACCTGGATGGGGAGTTGCGCTAGGTTGGCGGCAGTCACCGCGCATAGCTCTTGCATCCTGCAACTCCTGAGTGGCCTTGGTGATGAACTCTTGAGCGCCAGGCGCTCCTCGCCCGGCATCTTCCTAAGGGAAACGTGCCGCAAAACATGCCTCCATATGGTGCTCGAGCGCCTCCCTCGTGATGTTGGCTAGGTCTGAGGCCCTCCAGAAGAGAGCCCCCGAGCCCTGCCCGGGGAGGGCACCAGGTGCGCCTTCCTATGCAAGGGAGGGAGGCGCGCCAAGCGCGGGCGCCGATCCTGATGTTGCACCGCCAGAGATGCCGCTCCCCTGAGGTCCTGTGCGGAGTAGCTGCTTCTTCTTCTTGGGGACGGCCTCGGGAGGGTACTACGCTCCATAGTTGTCGGGGTGTTCGATCGCTGCGGCTTGGAAGGCGCGCTCGAGGGAGCACACTGCATCTCTTTCTTCGCAGGGGGCGGTAATGACCCCGCCGCTTCCTGGCATCTTGAGGACGTTGTAGCCGTGGTGGGTCACCGCCATGAACTTGGCTAGGGCCGGTTACCCGAGGATGGCATTGTACGGTAGACGGATGTGAGCAACGTCAAAGTCGATGAGCTCGGTGCGGTAGTTGCCATGCTGTCTGAAGGTGACAGGGAGGCAGACCTGCCCTATCGGGGTGGCAGAGCCGTCGGTCACTCCTGAGAAGGGCTTGGTAGGCTGAAGCTGATCGTATGGCACTTGGAGGCTGTCGAATGTCTCGACGGACAGAATGTTAAGCCCTGCTCCGCCGTCGATGAGGGTCTTGGTGACTTGTACGTTGCTGAGGATGGGTGAGCAGAGCATCGGGAGGGCGCCATGGTGGCCGCGCACTTGAGCTGGTCCGCCGAGCTAAAAGTGATGGCGCACTTGGACCACCTGAGCGGGCGCGTGGCCTCAAGCCTGGGAAGGGCTGGGTTCACCTCACGAGCAAACTGCTTGAAGATACACTGAGAGGCTGGGACCTGAGCTCCGCCCAAGATGCAGATGATAGAACGCGGTTCCTGGAAGCCCCCAGCCCCCTCATCCTGATGGTGGTCGTCGTTCCTTCTTGGCGGTGGTGGCAGTGGAGGAAGACCAGCATTGCCCTGAGGGCGGTCCTCGCGAGGCTGGTCCCTCCAGGCGCCCTCACGAGGCTGGTCCTACCAGCGGTCCTCGCGAGGCCGGTCGCGGAACTCCTGGAGGGGGCCGCGGTCGTCCCAGCGTCCTCCGCCTCATCCTCCTCCTTGGCTGTAGCCCCGGTCGTTGCACTCGGGGCGTCGACCGAGGCGTCCATCTCGAATGGCCCTGAGCTCTTGACAGTCGTTGGTGTTGTCGCTATGTATGTTGTCGAAGGCGCAGAGCGGCTAGCTGCTCTTGGACGACTTGGGATGGTCCCGGCCGCGCTTCGTATCTGGCTCCACCGCGAGCACGGCTACTCCCTTGCGCTTCACGTCCTTGGCCTTGGCTTTCTTCTCCTCCAGGTCGGTAGCCAGGAGCTCGAGGAGGGAAAGGCGCCCCACCTCATCTCTTGCGCACTTGGTCGCCAGGCTGAACAGCTCCAAAGACGTGCATAGTTCCTCGTGGACGCGAGCTCCTCCTTCATCTTGACGTCGCGGACGCCATCAGAAAACGCTGAAATGATGGCCTCGTCCGTCACCTTGGGGATCTTGAGGCGAACGTTGTCGAAGCGCTGGATGTACTTCTGCAGGGACTCTCCTGGCTACTGCTTGATGCGGCGCAGGTCACCCGCGGCGGAGGGCGGTCGCGAGTGCCCTAGAAGTTGGCAACGAAGCGTTCGCGCATCTCGTCCCACGAGGAGATCGAGGCCGGGGGCATGTTCAGGAACCATGAGTGAGTGCCATCTTTGAGAGCCATGGGGAACCAGTTCGCCATGACTTTTTCATCACTGTTGGCCACCTCGATGCTCAGCTCGTAGAGCTGCAGGAACTCCGCGGCGTCGGGGGTGCCGTCATAGCAAGGAGGCAAGTCTGGCTTGAACTTGCCCGGCCAGGCGACGCTACGCAGCTCAGGAGTGAAGGTGCGGCAGCCTGCGGTGGCCACCGGGGGCCGAGGCCCTTTGCTGATGCGGAGGCTGCCCTTGATGCCCGCGCACCACCGCCGCAAGCGACATGCAGTCTTGTCGTGGTGGCGCCGGGAGCGCGGGCGCATTCTCTTGCGACCGGGCAACTTCTTGGCAGCTTCCTTCTTCTCGCGCGGGCGCCCGACGTGGTGGGTGTCGCCGGGGGGCCGCGCGCCTTGGCGCCAGAGCGCCGTCTTGATGTAGAGGTGGTGGAGGCGCTCTGTGAGCCACGTCGCCCGCAGCTGGTGGAGGGCGAGGCAGCGAGAGGGATGGCGCTGGGGAGCCCCCTGCGACGCTAACGAGCTCGGTGATGTGGTCCAGCCAGTCCTTGTAGAGGTCATCGACTGGGCAGTAGCGCAGGAGCTCACGCACCATGAGCAGCGCGGTCTGCGCGTCCGTGGGAGCACGATGAGCGTGAGACGATGAGCCGGCTGGGGTTAGTGACGGAGTGCCGGTGCGGCCGTCCCGCCGCACCGAGGGGTGCAACGAGGATGCTTGCTGCGTGTTTCCCGCCGGGCCGGTGGCGTTGTTAGAAGCGGGTGATGGGGAACGACAGGGAGGCCCGCCGAAAGGGGCGGTCTGAGCGACGCGGGCGGCGAGGGCGGCCCGGCGCTCAGCGCAGGCTGGACGAGCGTCCTCCATGGATGCAACGAAACGACAGGACGCGGATCGGTGGGAGGGAAGCTTCGGCGCACCCCTACCTGGCACGCCAAATGTCGGATTTCGGGTTTCGGAAAAACCCTTGAGGTTTGAACACTAGGGTGCGCACGAAGATCTCTCTCTCCCTTGATCGCTCTCGCCACAATCACAAGGCCTAGCTCGTCGAACCCGAAGAACGAGAGACACAAGAGTTTATACTGGTTCGGGCCACTGATGTGGTGTAATACCCTACTCCAGTGTGGTGTGGTGGATTGCCTCTTGGGCTGAGGATGAACAGCTACAAGGGAAGAACAACCTCCTGAGGAGAGGTGTTCTTGTGCTTGGTGAACTTGCGTGGTTGAGGATGATCTGAATGATCCGTCCCCCCTATGGTGGTGGCTAGTCCTATTTATAAAGGACCTGGTCCTCTCCCCAAATATTGTGCGGGAAGGGATCCAACAATGGCCAATTTCGAAGGGAGACAACTAGTACAAGTTATCCTGACTAAAGGTGGTCTTCGCCTGCCAAAGGCTCTGGTGGTGACGCTGTCTTGGGCTCCATGGTGACCTCCGTCCTGCCGTCCTGCTGGTCTTGGTCTCGTTGCACCGATATTGAAACATTTGCCTGATGCCTCGGGACTCCTCGCCTGCGCTTGCCTCTTTAGCACCAAAGAGGAAATGAGGATACTGCGCGCACTGGCGCCCGTCTGGCTCCAGTTGTCATGGCTTGCGTCACAGGAATCTCGCGATGTGTCCCTTGCCTTGATCTCTCTGCCCCTCGCGAGCCAGCCTGGTGAGGCTGCCCCTGAGGAGGTCTTGTGTCGTCCGCCTTGGGAGGCTTGGCCCCTCGCAAGGGTCTTGAGGGTTTGCTGATGAAGATGGGCCTACAGGGTCGCCGGTGGAGCCACGCCGTGGGCCGTAGGCAGGCAAGTCTGGGGACCCCCGTTCCCAAGACGCTGACAAACTACATGCACATGCTCCAATGCATATAAATTGGTTGAAAAAACAAATTTGTGTCCTTGGGTGCATGCTTAGGTCCCATGCAAGAAATGGGAATGAATTTCAAACACCAGGGCACTGTTTGGACATTTTTATGCATTAATTGAGTTTCCAATGCATTTATGTGCATAATTCAAATTTAAACTACATGCACATGCTCCAGTGCATATAAATTGGTTGAAAAATCAAATCTGTGTCCTTGGGTGCATGCTTAGGTCCCATGCAAGAAATGGGAATGAATTTCAAACACTAGGGCACCGTTGATTGCCGGTAAAACGTTGAGGTACATGGTTTTAAAATTCTAGTAAATCCAAAACTCGTCTGAAATTCATGAAACTTGGCATGCTAACATGGAGCGGCATCAACATGCCGTGGTAAATTTTTTGTCCCATTTGGGGCAGGTTTGGGTATATGCTTCTCACAAACGAGAGCTTCTCACAACAAGCATGATGGTATCGGTAGGGAACGTCCCACCTTTGGGGACGAAACGATATCCATTGCGTCTTATTGCTTCCAAAAAATTTCTCATTCAACATAGAACAACAGGAGTGTTGTGTTGATTTTTTGATTTTTCGGGGTTTGTTTGGACATTTTTATGCATTAACTGAGTTTTCAATGCATTTATGTGCATAATTCAAATTTGAACTACATGCACATGCTCCAGTGCATATAAATTGGTTGAAAAATCAAATCTGCGTCCTTGGGTGCATGCTTAGGTCCCATGCAAGAAATGGGAATGGATTTCAAACACAGGGCACCGTTGATTGCCGGCAAAATGTTGAGATGCCTGGTTTTTAAATTCTAGTAAATCCAAAACTCGTCTGAAATTCATGAAACTTGGCATGCTATTATGGAGCGGCATCAACATGCCATGGTAAAAAATTTGTCCCAGTTGGGGCAGGTTTGGGTATATGCTTCTCACAAACCAGAGCTTCTCACAACAAGCATGATGGTTTTGCTAGGGAACGTCCCACCTTTGTGGATGAAACGATATCCATTGCGTCTTATTGCTTCCAAAAAATTTCTCATGTCAACATAGAACAACAGGAGTGTTGTGTTAATTTTTGTGATTTTTTGGGGTTCATTTGGACATTTTTATGCATTAACTGAGTTTTCAATGCATTTATGAGCATAATTCAAATCTGAACTACATGCACATGCTCCAGTGCATATAAATTGGTTGAAAAATCAAATATGTGTCCTTGGGTGCATGCTTAGGTCCCATGCAACAAATGGGAATGAATTTCAAACACCAGGGCACCGTTGATTGCCAACAAAACGTTGAGATGCTTGGTTTTTAAATTCTAGTAAATCCAAAACTCGTCTGAAATTCATGAAACTTGGCATGCTAACATGGAGCGGCATCAACATGCCGTGGGAAATTTTTTTCCCATTTGGGGCAGGTTTGGGTATATGCTTCTCACAAATGAGAGCTTCTCACAACAAGCATGGTGGTTTTGGTAGGGAACGTCCCACCTTTGGGGACGAAACGATATCCATTGCCTCTTATTGCTTCCAAAATTTTTCTCGTGTCAACATAGAACAAAAGGGCGTGTTGTGTCAATTTTTTTATTTTTCGAGGTTCATTTGGACATTTTTATGCATTAACTGAGTTTTCAATGCATTTATGTGCATAATTCAAATTTGAACTAGATGCACATGTTCCAGTGCATATAAATTGGTCGGAAAATCAAATCTGTGTCCTTGGGTGCAAGCTTAGGTCCCATGCAACAAATGGGAGTGAATTTCAAACACCAGGGCACCGTTGATTGCCGGCAAAACATTGAGATGCTTGGTTTTTAAATTCTAGTAAATGCAAAACTCGTCTGAAATTCATGAAACTTGGCATGCTATCTTGGAGCGGCATCAACATGCATGGTAAATTTTTTGTCCCATTTGGGGCAGGTTTGGGTTTCTGCTTCTCACAAACGAGAGCTTCTCACAACAAGCATGATGGTTTCGGTAGGGAACATCCCACCTTTGGGGACGAAATGATATCCATTGCCTCTTATTGCTTCCAAAAAATTTCTCGTGTCAACGTAGAACAACAGGAGTGTTGTGTCAATTTTTGTGATTTTTCGGGGTTCGTTTGGACAATTTTATGCATTAACTGAGTTTTCAATGCATTTATGTGCATAATTCAAATTTGAACTACATGCACATGCTTTAGTGCATATAAATTGGTTGAAAAATCAAATATGTGTCCTTGGGTGCATGCTTAGGTCCCATGCAAGAAATGGGAATGAATTTCGAACACCAGGGCACCATTGATTGCCGGCAAAATGTTGAGATACTTTATTTTTAAATTCTAGTAAATCCAAAACTCGTCTGAAATTCATGAAACTTGGCATGCTATCATGGAATGGCACCCGACATGTTGTGGTATTTTTCGTGTCTATTTTGAGAGATGGCGCACTCAAATAATGACAGCCAACAAAGACATTTTGAAAAAATAGCTGCCACTTTAATATCTCAAACGTTTGTATAATTCAAATCGTGTGTGTTCTGTTAACCCTTCACGTGACGCCACGTGTCTTGGTTTTAATGGTTGTAGGAGGTGTCGTGCGGACAGCTGCTTGACCTTGACTGAACGGGAGGTGTGCGACCGCAGTCCGGTGCGCAGGCTGACCGAGAGGCGTGCAAGCTATCCTCGAATGTGCATGCTCACCGGGAAGCGTGTAAGTTGCACGATGCGCAGGCTCACTAGGAAGCGAGCCCTTTGACTTCCATGGCCGCCCTCCTTCCTCTCCGTGCGCGCGCCCCCCTTAGCGGCATGGGACGCCGTCGTCGAATGCTACCTCTCAGCGCCGCTAGCTGCCGTCCTCTCGCCCCCCGCCCGTCGAATCCGGGACGACATGATGCAAAGTGAGAGCAGGATTTGTGCATCTCTTCAACGCAAACGGTTCTTTTGGATGACCCGTGTGCAACTTCTTACAAGCAATTTGGTGCGATTTGCATCTGTCATATTGGGTATGTTACCATTTGTCAAACTGGAAAGATTGACATTTGTTGATCTAGTAACATCGCCATTTGTCAACCTTGTAACACTACGATTTTTCAAAATATGAAGCTAAAAATCACTAGCAGTATCTAATTTTTGCCACTAAAATTCAGTAATTAAGCATAATTCATTCATAGATTAAGTAGTCGTTCTTAATTTATACAAACAGTTCAACTCGATAGCTGAACTGACCAAACTTCTCCCCAATTGTTGCCAACCACGTACTAAAATAGCTAGTTCAACTATATATACTAACTAATTTTAAGTATGTTGTACAGTTCCACCACATCTATAGTCAGATGAACTGAACAAAACAGCCCCTAAATACTACTACTACTGCGGAGGGGCTTTGTACTACTTCCGGCTGCCTCTCCTCTGTCGAGCGCGCTCAGTAAGAGGCGGAGGAGGAGGAGCCTACCGATGAGCTGGGCAACCGCAATACGGTGCCTGCTGCTATTGCAGCTTCAGCGACGCTCACCTCGAACGCCCTCTACCGCTCCAAACGAGCCCTCTAGAAGCGGTGGTTCTCCTCGTAGATCTCCTGATTCCTCGCCTCTGAGGTGGCGTGTGCCACGGCCACGGCGGCGGTAAGGCTCTTTGCATGCTCGACAAGGCACTCCTCCTCCTCCTCCTGCAGGAACTCGGTGTAGCGCGCAAGGTTGCTGACGCACGTGCGGGCATCCACCTCCGCCTCCCGCCTTCGGGCGGCGGTGGCGGAGCGGGTGATGACCCCGGCGATCGACGGTGGGCTGCGGCCACGGCGGCCGACGACGGGGTGGCAGCCATGACCACCACCTCCCTCCTTTGGGCTGCAGTGGTGGAGTGGGTGATGGCCACGGTGTCCGGCAGTGGGGTTGCGGCCACGAGGGCCACCTCCCACCTTCAGGCCGCAGCGGCCGAGCGGGCGATGGCCCTAGCTTTCGATGATGGTTTGGCGGCAATAGCGGCCGGCAACAGCTGCCGACGAGCACCGGCGGTGGAGCGTGTGGTGGGTGTTCCGCGCACACCCAACAGGGACGTCATGCACACTACACTACGTCGGGGACTGCACCGCTGCTGCGGTGTAGCCTCCCAGCTGGAGCTGTCCTTTCATGACGGCGGAGTGGCTGAGCGACAATGACAGACCGGTGCTATTGGCAATTGTGGGAGAAGCAGACAAGATAAGCTACATGGAGGGAGGGGAAAATGCGACGCAGGACTCACCGGTCGTGAGGGTTTTATAGCAGGCCGGTAAGCATTGGGATTTTGGGGGATTCCACCGACTCGGGCGGGAAGCTTGCGCGGGAACCTGTGAGGTTTCACGGGAACGGGCTCACCGACGATTCATTGGCGCCACCGTTTGACCAAAAGAACGTCCACGTGCGCTGCGCAAGCTTGTGCTATAAGCCGTCTGCGGCAGCGGGGTGACAAGACGTGCGAGAGGAGGACGAAAGGCCACGTACACATATGGTGAATAAAAAAAGTTTGCAATTTAATTACCTATTATACCCCCGTCCTGGTTTATAAGTATGATTTAAATAATAATTTACGAATGCATGCTGCCAAAGATAATATAGTTGGATTCGTATTTGAACATAGTTTCCAATTATATAATTTTATAACATGCATTAACATTTTGTTGGTTAAATTTGAGGGAAAAGTATAGCACAAAATATAAAGGGGACTATAGACTAGACGGATGTGGTCGCACAAGCCCGCTCTCTATGTAGCGACGCAACTGTCGGCCGGCTTGTAGGCGACCATTTTCTGTGTGTTCAACTGCTCTATGTGTGTGGTTGCTTGTGGTTCAGGCGGCCGCGGCGTGCTCTGCTCGCGTCCCGCCACTTGCGCTCTGCTCTCGCGTCCCTCTGGGTGCTCTGCCCTCGTTCCTGCATGTGCGCTGCCAGTGTTTGGGCCCGGTGCATGATCACGCATGTTGGTGTGCATGCGGTTGCGCCGGGCGCGGCGCGATGATGCAGTTACCCGCTGCAAAAACTGCCATGCGGACGCGCCGAGAATCCACTTCGCCCGGCCCCCTTTTATTCCTGTGGCCATTTACCTTCATCTCTTGTCTCACACCACACAATAAGCACACCCACGAGGACACATACACAGAGGACATCCAGTGGTTCCAATGGCGCTCCCGGTGGCTCCAATGGCGCTCCCAACGGCCACCGACGACGACGACGACGGGCAGTTCACCACGCAACACATTGTGGACACCCACGTGAGGGGGAAGGCTCTCTCGATGGTGTACACGAACGATCCGGTCTCGGTGGAGAGCTCCATCCAAACTATGGAGCAGTTCCTTGCCGAGGACAAGTACCAAGTGGTCGGCTTCGACCTCGAGTACACCATGGCTTGTGTCGGGCACGATCAGAAGGTTGACGTCGCCCAGTTGTGTGTGCGGCATGACGTCCTCATCTACCACTACCACCTGGCCACAATGCCTTGCAAGCGTTTCTCCAGGTTTATCAACAGCTCCGACTACAGTTTCGCTGCGGTGGACACCACCAACGATCTAAAAGCGATCAAGGTTTCAGGGCTTGAAATGCCCAAATCTTGTCAACATCCAGCGCGACTACAAGGTCTGGAGTAGCGACAAAAACAAACTGAACTCCCTGGTTGACCTCGCCTCGACCATCATCGACCCCTACTACATGAAGATGAAGAATGAGAGCAATAAGGACAGGAACACCTGGCACAGTGTGTGGCATGAGAGACTGGATGAATAACATGTCAAGTACGTGGCCATGGACGCGTACACAAGCTACGAGATGTACAGGCGGATCGATGAC
Source organism: Triticum dicoccoides (assembly GCF_002162155.2). Classification (NCBI taxonomy): domain Eukaryota; kingdom Viridiplantae; phylum Streptophyta; class Magnoliopsida; order Poales; family Poaceae; genus Triticum; species Triticum dicoccoides. Next base: position 264,992,930 of record NC_041393.1, read on the forward strand.
ATGGGGAACTGTCTTCTTCCTGGCCCAGACAAGGGATCGAGCCACATAGCAGTGGCAGGAGCATCACAAGAAGTAGATGACTAGATGAATGTTTCTCCTACTTTAGAATGCATGCAATTGTTTATTGAGGTGTGTGCGAATGATCTGTATAGTCACTTATGTAATTGGATGTTTATTTCAGTTATATATATATACATGTTATTCTACTGTAGACAGAGCAAATCACACGGCTTATTAGCAGCAATCGTCTGTGTTATTATTGGTCTTCGCACACATTTCTGATTATGGACCTGTTTGCCGCGTATCACACACATCTTGTTCAGTTGAACCGTTTCCATTGTGTTGCCTAATCACACACAGTTCATCCTAGTGAACTGTATGCTATATATCGCACACGCCTTCATCTGGCTGCCCGTTTCTTATGTTCCTCCTCATCCCAAACAGTTAATTGAACCGAACCGTATGCCCTGCATCGCACACGCAACTAAAATCTGAACCCTGTTTGATGCATCTGTCATCGAAAATGTTTTTGCACCTTTTTTGACGGTTTTTTACACCACCGTTTGCGATTATGGCATGGCACACAGTTTCATCGAAGGGTCTCTGATCGTAGTGTCGCGTTTGGACCATCCTGCGGTAGTGGATGAGCATAAGTGGTAGATCTTCAACTGACGGATCAGCAATGTTATGCAAACAAACACGTGCATGATGGCACGGTAGATCAAAGTTTAAACAGCCTTATTATAAGGCATTCGATGGCCCAAAGAGGATAAGTGTTTTTGAGACGTCAACAATAAAGTGCTATGATTAATAAAACGGCTCATGACTCCTGGCGGGTTGAAGCCTCCGAATCATCCTGCGCTTCTTCTTCTTCTTCAGCTCCTTGATTATCCATCAAAGTCAGGTGTAGCCCAGTTGATACTGGTCAACGCTCTAAACATAGCTTCATCATCAATAATGGATCAATATCAGGAGCGAAGGTATGCTTACGAATGGGCGGGATGAGATTCGTCTCCTGATGAACCGGCGCCTTCACTTTCTTGTTCTCAGAGCCATAAGCCGCTTGGTATGTGGATAGATTGGTTTCTTCAGCCAACTTACTTGCTAATGGACGCATTGCTCTTGCTATTTCTGCAAAGTCATTAGCACTGAAGGCAGGTCCATCCTCTTTGACACTGGGGCAACCATTGGCCAAATCTTCTGGATCCAGATCTGCTTGCCATGCCTTTGCCCGACTTAAGGCAGTCAGTGCGCCAGCTCTAGCAGAGGCTCACTTTAAATCATCAATCCTTTGGGGCAGCACTGATAGCCTCTCCAGTGTATCTTTGATGAGAGTGGGTGCAGATTTCTTGTGCATAGTAGCAGCAATTGTACATTGGGTGCCAGTGTGTAACTGTTCTACAAGGGTGTAGACAACTTTAAGCCGGATGCGCATATCTGAGCCAAACTTAGCGCTCTGAGAACCTATATCAGTAAAAATTATCGGTAAGCCGGCAGGTGTTTATAATATGTTTATTGAGATGCAAAGGAGTCATGTTTCCTACTTACCGAAGATGGCTGACGGCATGTTATTGATCTACTGTCTTAAACTGGACAACTCGTCAGTCACCGGTTTAAGTGTGGCTTCAGCATCCTCTGCTCTCTTCAATAGAGCTACCTTTTTGGTCTCCCAGCCATCTTTGTCAGTGTTGAAGTTTTGTTTCAGCTGCTCAATTTTTTCTAAAGCAGTCTTCAGTTCTGATTTGGCCTTGGATGTCTCAGATTGCTGAGTTTTAATGTTGGCCTTCAGATCATTCAGCTGTGCATTTTTCTCAGTCAGTTTAGCCTGTGACATAAACAAACATGGAAGGTATTATGATCATGATTACTTTTTGAAATCCCAAACACAATACAAGTATTTTCCGTGGCACTTGGGGCTAATATTTATTGCTCTTAAAGAACTTTTCAAAGTCCCAAGAACAATACCAGTATTTTCCTTGGCACTTGGGGGCTAATGTCTATTGCTCTGTTCAAAGATGAATTTATCTGATGACTTGCGTGCAATGATATGATCCGGTTTGTCAAGATTACATATTCAAGTGTTGATTTATCAATGTTGGTAAGTCCCGATTTAACTATGCTAGTTAAATCGACCCTCGGGGGCTACGGATGCGAAGTTCATTTCTGCTACTTAAAGTCTCGGCTTAACTTGATGATTGAAGCCGACCCGTGGGGGCTACTAATGATGATGTTCAGTTTCTTTATGGCAATTGGAATGTCTACAACATATTCAATCCTATCATATCCTATAGACTTGGCGGCTGATAGACATATAATTATGAAGAGAATAGTGATTGGATTACCTCATAGCGTTCCTTCATCAAATTGACTAAGCCGGCTTCAAAATCACGGCTGGTGTATAGATGGTTCAAATAACCAGAGTGGGTGTCTTGTGCACTGAACTGGGCATAGCTCTCTAAGTCTACCTTCCACTTGCCTTTATCATCAGCAGATTTTTCTTCCTTGGCGCTGTGCTTGGATAAGACAGTGGGGTTGTCCGGTGTTGTGTAACCAAACCCGGTGACGACGACGTCGTCAGTCTTATCTTCAGCGGGCTTAGCTGGGCTTGGCGGCTTAGAAATGGCCGGCTCAATATCCATATGGTCTATGGATATTTCATGGTCTTCTGATGGCGGGTCATCGATGGTGGCTTCTACAATTGGATGAGAGGATTCTGGTTGTTGTTTTCCGGCTCAGACGGGTTGGAGTCATTGGCCGGCTTATTCAGTTTCGCCTTTTTGCTGGGTTTGGCCTGACCATTGAGAATAAGAAATACACATATGTCAGCATATTAAACAAGCATGAAGTTTGAATGATTGAATATACCCTTACCCATTCACAGTCTTGAAAGTTGGGATTTGAGTTCCCGTTGAGTCGCCAGAGGAAGAGTGAGATGCTCCCTGATAATTTGAATCAGACGGGTTAAGAGGTTGACGAACAAGGCCTGCCTTGGGATAATCTAAGTCGGAAATTTTTTAGACCTCCGGTCGACGTTTGCGAGGTGCTGGGGTGTTCGGTAAGCCAGAGGATAAAACTCCACCACGACTGTTCCAGGTTGTATGGCGAGCTTCATGTTGCTGCTTCTTCAAAAGAAAGTCGGGATCCAAATGAGCTAAAGGGTGAGAAAATCTTACTTTCTAGCTTCCTTGTCGGGTTTCCTGTGTTGGCAGAGGTTCTGAGCCGGAGAAAATAATAATTACCTCTGCATCATCTGCACGGCTGGCATACGCTTCATCCTGATAATAGTCATTGTCAATAAGATGTACACAAAACGAACCAAGGGAATCAAGTTCTACCTTCGACTCATCATCATCATCTTTGTCATCCAAATTAAACTAGTACAATGTCCGTGCGTTGCTACGGGCCTTTGAGGCCTCCTTTGGTTTGGAGAAATTTTATAGGAATTCTATAGGATAGGATTTTTATAGAAAAAATATATTTAAAGTCCTTTGGTTTGTAGGAATAGAATCGTATTCGTATGGACAAAATCTTCCTATCCTTCACATTTCATATGAAAATAATATTAACCTAGACTCAATGGGAAAAATCCAATGATATGAATGAAAGGACATCTCTTTTCGTATTACTATTCATATGATTTGAGATACATGACATCTCATTTACTATAATTTTTATATTCCTATTATTATTCCAACCCTATGAACCAAAAGGGGCCTTAGCCTTTTTTTCTGCTTGCATATCCAATATTGTTGTATAAAGCTTAGAAAATTTTCGACCCCTTCCAACGACATTGCCTCGGGACCCTTGTACAATATGATTCTTTTTGAACATCGACATAATCCCTCGCCATCTCTGATATGTACTCTGCAAAAATAAACATACATAGAAATAAACCTTTTGTATTATTATGTGCAACATATGAACAAGGAAGAACAATTATTTCTATGCATCTCATTGTGTAAAACTCAATGAGATTTACCTAGCTGACCGTGCCATTTTTATTCATCGCAAATCTTCAGTAACCTATTAAATCATACTTACCTAGCTGACTCTTGTATGCGCAATTTGTTTTTTGGCAAATCATATTTATTAGGAGCTTATTAATAATATACATCAGTAAACTACAGTCCTCAGTATAGAACAATCTCATTCTACACATCTGTATGTATTGTTCAAGTGTTCACAGTAACACTGAATTTATATATTGCAAAAAATTCAGCGGTGATATGCACATCTTAGAGAAAATTTAAAATAATGTCAAGATAAATTCTTGAACCCAAGTACATGGGAGTACAGAACTCAGAACATGTAAGATTGTAACTTATCCAAGTCCCAAGTAAGAGGGTCAGGATACCACATATCCAACAATGCTTTCCCCCAATGTCTTGAGCTTCCTTGCACACAGCTCAGACCTGCACAACAAATATTTGTAAGATGGTGATAATGCAACCTGGCTACCTGAGACTCAAGTAATTTTTTGTATGCGCCGAGGATAATAAACAATAAAAAACATTACACTGTTCTCTAAAATTGGTTAGGACCAGAAAAGGAAGTCAAGGCCAACTACACTATCATCTCGCAAGTATTGGCACCATCTTGCTTGCTCCTGGTCATTTCACCAAAGGATAGAAAATACTCCCTCCATCGCAAAATAAGTGACTCAACTTTGTACTAAAGCTAGTACAAAGTTGAGTCACTTATTTTGAGACGGAGGGATTAGTAATCAATTTGCAGACTAATATTTCTCACACAACAGTATAGTAAGATTGGTTCTTTCCATCTCCAGCTCAGCAACAAGCAACGTAAAAATAAGCATATTTATGCAACGATAAAAATCAGCAAGCAGTTGTCGTCTTGCCGCCCTTCTCGTCGGGGTGGGTGAGGGGGCTTGTAATGTGTCCTAGCCTCCGCCGAGCCAGCTGCATCATCCTACCAAGGAGCCGCCACGCCTGGCAGAGAAAGGCCCCCCAATGCCATGGAAGGGGACACTTCAGTTCTCTTTATTTCCAGTATATAGTACTGGTCCTGCAAATCACATCAGGTCAATCTATTTTAGAAAAGAAACCAAATATTGTTACTCGGAGAAAGACATTAGTGTAGCTTTGATAGCAATGACAACATACCATGATTCCACCAGGGTCAACGGCTGATAATTATGTGATTGTTGTATTTGTTGCCTAGCGATGACCCTGTGAGCCGGTGCTTATCTCAATTTGATGGGATCTTGCAGTAGATCTGAGATATTGTGAAATTTGACAACACAGATGCTGGATTATTGAAAATTAGTTGCACGGATGGATCATTTGTGCTGTGTGTACCTTCCTAGAATAGTTGCCGCTTCAGAAATAGTTAGATTTATGTACCATCGAGTTGCCAGACAGGACTTGGAGGCCAAGTTTCCTGTACAAAAAATTTAACAGGTAATTTTATTTTCTTATCTAAATTGTGCAGGATTGATATAAGATGACGATTAACATTAAATTCATGTACTGGCATGCCAACAAATAGAACTATAATGGGTTCTTGAGCAGACCACCGTTGTAGCTTTGTCTGCATCAAGGGAATCTGCTAATTTTCCCCAAAACGTCACAACGGCGGGCATTCTGGAAAGATATATCATTGTTTCAGTGAAGAGATAAGAACACAGAATGAAAAATGATAAAAGTTGGCACACGTTTGTGATGTGATTTTCTCATATCTGGTCAATCGATCCGCCGCTCGGCGCAAATATTCTTGTGATGCTGGTAACTAATCCAACATTCACAAGTTCAGTAAATTGTAAGTTGTAAGAAGTGGAAAATTATACAATAAAAACAATTCTTAAGAGTGGCTGACCTGACAACAAAACAATTTGTTTAATGCGGCTTTGATACTGTGTACATTGTAGGTGGTATATCCATACTTGGGAAAGTTTGGTGGCTGAGGCACAATTGGTTCCACGGTAGTTTTTTGGGCAAACACTACTCTCCATGGACAATCTACAGTTTTGTATCTTTCCCTAGCATAATGAACCTGGTAAGCGCCAAGCTTGTAAATTGTTGTTCCTTCCGAGATCCTGTTCTTGAAGAGTTGTACTTGGAATTGTGCCTTCCATTGTTCCGCCCTAGAAAGGAAGTAAATATGTGTATGGTAAACAGGTCACTGCCTTCAGGACCCCAATGTTCTCATATCCTTGTAATGCGGACGGTAAGGATGCCTCTGCTGGAATATCTTGTAACGTCTCAGCAGCATTTCATCCATCTATGAATTTTCAAAATAAATATATGTATAAGAAAACCTGCTCAGCAGAGCAACAAAATTACTGTGTTTTAACAGAGACTATTGAACTCATGGCAAAAAAATATAAAAATCTAAACGCATGCATCTCCAATATATATGTTTCTTTCTTTCCAAAGAAAGTGACCACCCCAGCCGGCACAATCCAGTGCAATTTTTGTGCTGAAACTGAAAAAATGGAGATGTATTACTTGTCAGCTTACATACACAACGAATCTACAATTTAATTACTTGGTCCACGAAAAAAGCCACATCTTGGTAAGCCATTGGAGCTTGGCAAATAAAAGAGGCATTCATCAGAACAGACTGATTCAAACACAAAATCAGCATATCTACATTGTAGCTATTTTATCATTTCAAGTAACAAAGTAGCTTCTTTGATAAATGCATGAAAACTAAAAAAGGGACTGGTGATAGTCATCTTGGTTTAAATTAAATTAGAAATAGCTGCAATTGTGGCTGAATTTAATATGTCAGTGATTCCAATTCTTTTACATAATGGTTCAGAAACTTGTTAAATCTCCCAAAAAAGACCAAAGAACAATGAAGAAAAAATGGGCTACAGTCATTAGAAAGTCACAACAAGTGAACAACCCTTTATATTGGACATGTATTCGGACCTGCTAATTGCTCTCATGAAATTTGGTAAGTGCATAAAAAGCAAAACTAATAGTACTAACTTCATAAAATCTAGCTTACATATTCTGTAGAAATAAGTGTGTGATTTCTTGATCTTTTGTGTTTCTTATCACACTAACTTCATAATAATTAGGTAATGTTGAGAAGAACTTTCTGCATTAGTCGTATCGAATACTCGTTATAGTAGAAAACATCGAAGCATTATGAATTATGAATGAGCACATATATAATTCAAAGAACATGGTAGATATCATGCACGAACTAAAATTAATGAATAGAGGAAGCACCGAGACGGAGCTAGACGTGGCTAGCATGTTTGTGCCGCTGGAACTCACCACACGTAGTACTTCAACATCATCTCTTCACCGCCCCTCCATAGTTTTGTCCCTTCAGGCAGCTGGCGCTCTTGGGAGAAAGAAAACTCCCGTGAAGACAGTCACCATGTGGCTGCTCATGTGTGTCCAGCGAGCGTGCGACAGGCCAGCGCCTCCATATGTCTCCATTGAATAGGAACCTGCATGTCCTGCCATGCCATGGCCCGGAGGCAACCATCAGGCTGTTGTTGATGTTGTACAGACAGACAGAGTCCGAGGAGCAGAGCACGTTGGAACTGTGCTGCAGGCCGTGTTGTGAAAGTCCACGATGTCCATGCCAGTCCCTGTCTGTAGCGATTTTTGTTTGACGAAGAACACAATAAAGCATAAAAGCTAACAAACAAAGGGAAAATTCACATTCTATTAAGAGAGCCTCTTTATCATTAAAAAGATTAGAAGGAAGATTCAAACATCAAAGTCGCGTTTTTACGAAATAAAGCTCGTCGTGCCCGAACTTGTACCTCCACTTGCCGAAGCTGATGACCCAGAGCCCTTGCATCAGAGAACCTGTGAACTACTACATCAGAGAACCTGGTAATTATTTTCTTAAATACAATAATTGTATCGAAACAATCTCTCAGGTGGTAGATACATTAGAGAACAAGTTTTTTCATGTTTTGTCAGGGCATGCTAGCATCAGCTCATGCACTTCCTAGCAATAGGTCGCTTGAATTGACTATGGTGTTAGTAGTGAGAGTACATGGTGGGCCATGCATGTGCTACCATGGTGTGCTGAACTACTGATATCTTGCGATTGTGCTGAATCATTTTATTATTTTCGTTGACAGGGCGTATGCATGCTAGTGTGCAAATGGTTTCGCATCCAAAAATTCATAAAAACACATGTTACATTCTGAAGGGAAAATGCATCTTACATGGTATAGTCAGCATTTACTGCCTAATCAGCTGAGTGCCTGAGTTATCGATAATCATGCATAACAATGTTGTTTCAATCATTTTAAGGGGCATCAACTATATTAGTAAATGTAGGAGTTTGATCTGATTCTAATATAGGTGCAGATATGCAGAAGCTCATACAATCTCGTGTAAAATTTGTTTTGTGAATCGAATGAGCGCCCTACTAAATTATAGTAATATACCTTTTTTAGGGGGGATACAGTAATATATCTTAATGTGATTATACTTGTAAAAGAAGGGGAGCCTTGGCGCAGTGGTAAAGCTGCTGCCTTGTGACCATGAGGTCATGGGTTCAAGTCCTGGAAACAGCCTCTTACAGAAATGTAGAGAAAGGCTGCGTACTATAGACCCAAAGTGGTCGGACCCTTCCCTGGACCCTGCGCAAGCGGGAGCTACATGCACCAGGTTGCCCTTTTTTTATTATACTTGTAAAAAAGTATACCAAAAGCAGGTCGGTTGAGTAATGATTAAGTTGCAAATACCATGTTGAGAAGTGAAATTGAGAAACCATACGTGCAAATAAACAGGAGTAAATATATACTGTCATTGAATTTTAGTAAACTAACCATTTGCACTTGTGGTGACTGGTGGGTCATTGACTAAAAAAAGGGTAACAGGACTCCCTTAGGGCAGCGCAAGTGTCTTAATGGCTCTGATGGCCTTAGGAATAAATATAAATGGTGGAAAATGATAGCAAATTTAGTTCGTCTAACGCCTAAGCTTCACAGATAAAAAATTGTTCAAGTAGCAATCTTGCTATCTGGTGGCATATAACTGCCATTCATAATCCATGAAGAATTTCTGAAATTTAGATTATTCTGAATATTTTTAGTTACCCAAGAGACATTCAGCAGGTTACAGAGGGCATGCATACTATCTAATCTAGGGACATATATATGTTACGTAAATTCTGAAATTGCCTAAAAATACTATGCAAAATAAGAGCTTCATCCCTACCTCAATCAGATTTCATGTTTGGCTTAATTCAGAACAGTCAACACCCTTTTCTGAAGTGGATCCAGTGGGGCATCAAGCCTTACCTCTGTTTGGAGCTCGTCAAGCAGGTGGCTTTGTTCCATGGCATGGACGAGATGATCCTGTACATCATCTGCGCCCCTGATATTCTGCAGCATGAGAAAGTGATCAAGAGGGTGACCCGGTGCAGCGTATGGTGTTCATCTTGCAAGGGAAACCGAGGAGCATGCAGCCGCTGACCAAGAGCATGGTGCCAATGTGCGTGCTGGGTGCCGGGAACTTACTCGGTAACGAGCTGTTGTTGTGGTGCCTGCATCGGTCGTTCGTGGGACGGCTTCGTCCATGGGGTTCAACGGCGGCGGCGGCCCCGGGGATCCGCCGCGGCAGCGCTGTGCGGAGTGCGGCGACTCCACACAAGCACGAGCTGCTTGGAGACCTGACCTGCCCTGAGGTTCCGCGATGGCGCCGTCGGCGGCGGCGGCGGAGGCGGGGAACCCTAGACAAAAGATTGAGGAAGGTCGGCGGCGGCGATCCCGTACCTCGTCGGTGAAAAACGTGATGGATCCGCCGCGGCGCGGCACAGGGATGGATCCGCCGTGGACTGGGCGTAGGGGAGGATCGGGCGTGCGATCGGGCGGCGGCGGAGTTCGATCTGCTGTGTCGGGTGGCGGCGGAGATGGATCTGCTGTGTGAACGAGGGATCGGTCACAGGTTTTTTTTTCACCGGTTTATTTCGATGGAGGGTAGAGCAGAGGTGGTAGGATGACGAAAAAAAACGGCGGTGGGAGGATGACAAAAATAAACCAGCAAAAATAAACCGTGCGGACTATTCATCAAGTGCTCCATTAGGAGTAAAGATAATTCGGCAGTGTTGGACTTCTTCTTAGCAAGCCTTTTGGTGGCCTTGTTTTTTGTCCGGGTTTTTTTTGTTTTTTTTGGCAATTTCTTGGTCCACAAGGGTGAGTCGGCCTATAAACAATAAATGAGTACGAGCAAGCACAAAAATGAAAATATGAATCAAGTATAAGTTGGGTTCAAAACTCACAGCTAGCGACTTATTGAGAGTGTAGAAAGGGGCCAATCCAACGTTACTACAATCTTCTAAGATTTCATTCGACAAAGTCTTGGTCATTTCGTTGATGTCTTCCTCAGTCATTTCGGTGTTACAGTGGCGCTGAGGATCTGTTAGCTCGCCGGTATACTCACACATTAAACCGGGCGGATGCTTAGAGGCAAGACTCTCCAGGCGACCCAGCAGCGAACTAGATCAATTCTGTTCATGTCGTTCGCCATTAGAGCCCGGATCTTTGCGAAAACTAACACATATTTCTTCCATTCTGCTGTGCTGATACAGTCCGCAAGATGATGTCTGCTACTAAGTCGGCTGGCGCGGAAATCCGGGAGGGGGTTCTCTCCTTCTGGTGAGGTATCTTGGCAATAAAACCAAGTCTGGTTCTAGTCTTTCGGGTGACTGGGCGGATTAGCAGCTAGGAAGATGGCCTGTTTCCGGCGTTGTATGGATATGCCGCCTAGTTCAAGGCTAGGTCCATCCGTGAATTCATTCCGCCGATTCAAGTAATAGAACTCTCTGAATAGTTCTATGGTAGGCTCCCGTTGAAGCTACACCTTGCTGAACACTTGGAAATTGCAGATGTTTGAGACAGAGTTTCGTCTGATATCTTGTTGATGAAGGTTAAAGAAGTGCAGTACATCTCGGAAGAATCTTGAGCCGGGAGGACTGAAGCTCCGGACCATATGATCCATAAAAACCACTACTTCACCATTTTTGGGCTTAGGACGAATTTCATTACCCGGAACCCTCCAATGATGACCTCTTTTTTGGCTAAGACACTAGTTTGAATGTATACGTTCAAGTCTTCCGTTGTAACTCGGGAAACAAACCAGTTACAAGCGGTGACTATTTTGACCATCTTGAAGAGCAAGGTCCTAAATGAAAAAAACATTACCGGCTTAAGGTCATGCTATTAAACTGGATCATTGATTCAAAGATAAAATGCTATGAACAGTTAACAAATTAAGTCGGGGATGAACATTGAAGTATTGTCAGCTTAAGTGGAGACTGATGGTACCTCACTGGTGCGCGTCGGTGTTATACAAACGGTTCTTAACCCCTTTCCGCGACGACATTTGGAATCGTCACCAAGTGAGTGTGAGCGATAGGGGGTCCTTCCCACATGACCCAGAAACCTTCCAGGATAGGGCCCCTACAATACTCCTACTCGTTTCTGGTCGCATTGCCATCGTTGTCGGTATTCTGTGGTGCTAGGTTTATGATGCGCGGCCCGTCACAAATGGTTCACTATTATAGAACGTGTATGATGCGCGGCCCATCACAAACAGTTCACTATTAAGAAGATTAGCTAATCGTCGTATGAGCATCAGACAGGATTATGAAATGTCAGACCGTCGTAACATCATCATACACGACAACTATCGCACATGCTATTCTGTGGTGCAACATTTATGATGCATACTTCATCAGAAACAGTTCATGGTTGCGAATTGTGTACGATAAGGCAACTAACACAAACATTTAGTTTGCCCGCACGGTTTGTGATATTGTCTGACATCGCACACGCTATGCAAACGGCAACTGTGTGCATGCTTGCACACGTTTCCTCTGTGTGAACCATCTCGGATTATGGTGCATATCGCAAACGTTTGTGTTTTACCAACTATGTGTGCCGTAACAACTTGGAGAGCGTAATTTCACCGTAATTTAATTGCTGCCTTTTCAAATTGTATCGGGTTTGGATTTGAATGTATGCTACGGCTTTATTCATATCCATCAGGTTCAAACAACCAATGCATTATTCGATTCATAGGTACATATGTTCAAGAATTACATAAGAACCAAATAAAGAATGATGAACCATAGTTGTATACTTGTACTATTAAAGATGGTAAAGAAAGAGGCGAAATATATTCTGGTTGCTGAACAAGGTGAAGCAGAATGCCCATATTGTGCCCTCCTCCATGCATAAGGCACGCACGACTCTAGTCCAACCCCTTGTGACGGCCGACCGCCCATCCTTCACGGTCTTCATGAAAACATCTAGATAATCATTGTGTTCTGGTAGAAATACTTTAACCTTTGCATGCCCACCAATCATGTAGTTTGAGAGGTAATCTTGAATAAACTGCTTTGGCAACCACTACAAAGGAAAAAGATTCAGACATTGTCATCTAACACAACTCATTATGGGCAGTAAAAAGAAGGCTGCAGAGTTCTTACTTACCATCCTGCAGTTCATTGTTGTCTTGGATAAAGTGTAAATAAATAGTTTAATTGCCATGTTTGGACCCATTTTACTAACAATCTTTATCAGCTTCCTCACTTGATGTTGGTTCATCGATATCTCATTGCCCCATACACAGAAAGGGTCGAAGCACGGATCTTTACCAATGACATATGTACCTAAAAGTACCAAGTTAATATTAGAAGCTAAACAACAATTGCACAATGATGTAGTACAACACTCTTTTATAATATGTCTATATACATCCATATGTGGTAGTCCATTTGAAACCTCTAAAAGGACAAATATTTAGGAACGGAGGGAGTATCTTATAACATCCAATATACTCACATATTAGATGAATTAACATCTTATAGTATGGGCCGGAAGGCGTTTAGTGCATTCTTACAAATTATTGGCTGATTAACTGCTGCTGTATCCATGGATTACAATTAGTTTGAGCTAGTTCAGGCTCAAATAGCCCTAAAGTATATCTAAACATGAGGGCTAGTTTGAGCTAGTTGCATCTATAACCCACCCAAAAAAACTATCCAACCCAAGAGCTGCTAATTGGAGCTAGTTCTCCTAGTGCATTTATTGTCAATCTAACCCTGCCATCCAAAAAACTCTTTGGATGGAGTTAGTTTAGGGTTAGTCATGAGATAGAAACTAACTTAACCTCTAGCTAACTTGAGTATCCAAACAGGGTTGTGTTGTTGTTGTTGTTGTTGTCGTTGCTGCTGCTCTTCTACGTATATCTAGACATCATTAGAACATTAATGTAACACTCTTCCTTGTTGCTATGTAGCCTAGGATTGCATATTTAGACATTAAGTACAGTGCATGATGCTATGTAGCCTCAGATATATTGCATATGGCCCTAGTTAACCTAATGATAAATGGGTTGTAGATATATTCAGCTAAAAGTCCGATTCACTAATTGGTCCCTTATCAGCCGCCGGCCTACATGGTACCAGCTACTGATATCCTGAACAGTGAGCAGATATAAGCCATGGGATAAAACTAACCTCGATAGAAAACAGCAGTCGTTCCCAAAATTGTCCTGTGTAGGTACATCGAGAAGCATGTTAAGCACAACAGGCTAAACGTCAACCAAAATTATCCATGGCAGACAAAATAATCTCCAAAAGATAGCTTCAGTGTGCAGGTTTAAGCACGCTAGTAAAGCAAAACAAGTGGAAAGGTGTGCTAACTGCAACAGGCCTAACATTTAACAACAAGCAAACATACTCATTCAAACTGGTATTGTGCCGGTCTAAGTACACTGGTTATTGTTAAATAAAAATGGAAAGGCGTGTTAACTACAAGATGTAGAAACCAAATGTAGTCATTCATAGTGGTATTGCACTGGTACTAATGAAATTGAACTGCACAGTTCATACTTGCACATATAGAACATCACGTTGTGAATAACTGGAATAAGCAAGGCATACTACGAACAACAAAAGATAGCATTTGAAACTGTACATATGCTAACTACAAACAACCGAACAATCAAAAAAACTTTAAAAGAGGCATATGCTAGCTATAACAGGCTTAACAGCAAACCAATATATGCATTCCTATCGGTATGTTTAAAACTGGATTGATGAAATGTACTGCACAGTAAATAATTGCACATATAGAGGATCACATTGTGAACAACTGAAATAAACAAGGCATGCTGCAAACAACCAGATATAGCAATTAAAACTGGACATATTCTCACTGCACTATAAAAGGGACTCGACAAAACAAATCATGGGTTTCCCCCTGTGAAGAGGCACGGCAAAACAAATCATGGGTTTCCTCACTTGTCACAGATGGGCTCGTTCCCATGGGAAGAGCACGAACCCTGGATGCGCTCCATGTTGTCGCAGATGGGCTCCTTCCCCTTGGAAGAGCACGGCTGTAGGGTGCCCTCCCTGATGTCGCAGATGGGCGCTTCCCCCTTAGAAGAGCAGATGGGCTCTTTCCCCTTGGAAGATCCGGAGAGGGTGCCCTCCTCATGGTCGTCATCGATGAGGTCTGACTTGGAAGCTGTGGATCCCAAGCCAGCATCGCAGAACGTGTCCTTCAGAAATGACAAAAGGGGCTCGATGGCCATGTAGAATGGCAAATTGTTGACAACGAGCCAGAGGAGATCAGCGGCGGGGTCATGGATGAGATCGACGGCGGTTAAACCCGAGGGGTTGGGGGTGGGCCACTTAACCTGTGACATAGCCCGCCTCAGGTCGTCGCTGTTGATGACCTCGATTTCGTAGCCGGTGGCTGATACATGCCCACATACTCTAGCCCGCTGCTTCAGTGCCTGCCACCAGTAATGGTCGCCAGCTTCCTCGGCGACGTCGGGCGAAGAGACCGCTATACACCTCTTTTGGGCCAGTCGCTCCTCGAGCTCCACGGGAAGCGTAGCCGGGCTTAGGTTGCGACGCTCTGGAGTGGAGGATGGGGATGGGGTGGGGATCTGTGGGAAAGGAGGTGTTTGGCAGGCGTCATCTAAGAAACTCAGGGCGCCCTGGGTATGGAGATCGGTAGGTAAGCTGCATGGGCAAAACGGCAGATGTTAACAAT